>NC_141375.1:24193062-24569592 GCF_017979445.1 Akebia trifoliata | reverse complement strand
ACTCTTTCGCCCTTCTTGACTTGTGATCACACCAACATCTCCAGCGGTATTTACAGCCATAACACTTGCAGGCGTTCACATTGTTGATCTAGGGTAGCAACCCAACGCTTTGCGCCAAACCCAAGGCTGGAGTTTAACCAGTGTTTTTATATATACTATGAACTGCTTTATATCCACTTTTACGTGTTCGACCTATATAACCTTGGAGTAACCATTTGACATTTCTTGGATTTAAACAACCTGATGGCCTTCTTCGACATCTCGATATCGGGCTAGGACGCAAATGATCCAAGGAAACATCGACCACCGTCCAAATTCCCTCAGCATGTTTTTACAATACCTTACAAAGAAACTCTCTCGAGTCAGAACAATAGGTGAAGGGACTTGAAATTCTGTTGTCATCACTTGGAGGGCTCCATTGTAGTTTTCTGCTACGCCTATTGATACGACTTCAAGAGTTGTTGCTTTTGAAACAATGTTAGAAAACACGGTGGACCACTGATTCACATCCATAAGGATCTCAACAAGGTTAATGTGATTCATGATAACAACGACAGTTTCTCGAGAAGCTTCTGATTTCAATCCAAATAGTTTGGTCCAATTCCCCTCGGGAATGTTTGTATGTACTCATCTTCACTTAGAATCTCATAAGCATCGTTAAGGTCACGCATCCCTAAGGGTTTTCCTAGTTAGGTCATTCTTATAAACTCTTCCATTGCTGCAACTGTAAGTTCGATGATCAATGGTTTATCTACCTCAGTAGGCCCGGAGAGTGATCTTAGGAGGGGCTTGCTTGCGGTCCCTTCTTCGATGCCTTCGCGTCTTGTCTAGTGAGTCGTGATGATGAGTCAGGTTGAAAAATTGATGATGAGTCGGGCTGCCCGGATCCGTGTTTTGTAGGAACGCCTTGACTCATTTTTTATGATGTTTGATTGATTTCTTTTTATTACAAAATGTTGAAAGAATAATGTAAAGAAAATAGGTTTTGTACTTACTTGGCCTCAGGTGTATCTAATGCTTTGAAAACTTGAAGTTTGAATAAGTCCTAGAATCTTCATCATCGGCCAAAATAGTAGTTTTTTTCTTTTTTTAAAATTTTATGAAATATCTTTATCAAATGAGTACGATAAATTCAAAGTTTGTAAAACCTTTGGTTGCGACGATCTTGGTTTTTTTGCCAATCACAGAGGATATAAACGTCAATTACTCTTTTGATTCCTTTAGAGTCATTCCCAGTGCCATGGTATTGGAAGACTATTTTGGGTCTCGGGATTTTGGAAAGATTTTGCCGTTCACAGTTTATACTCTTGCGGGCCAGGAGTTGTGTTTTTTTTTTTTTTTTTATAACCTTTATTGCCCCTGATGCCAATTACGATTTTCATCAGACCCGGTTTCCACATTTTTACGCATCGACGTCCTTTTTGGGATTTTCATCGTGCTGGTGGCTTTGATCTTGCCATAGTCTGATTCTTTTACTCATAGCGCCCTTTCAGGTTTTCACTATGCCCTTTCAGACCATGCTTGTATTTTTCTAGATTTTTCATTACAATTCTGCTCGGAGTCTCTGTGTCTTTGTGGCTTGGTGACTTAAGTTGAGCTGCAAGATCGACGACTCTACTCTTGTAGGGGTACTTTTTTTTTTTTCGAATATCCGATCTGGATTCCCCTCTCGAGTCTTCCAACGACTGATAAGACTTTGAGGTCCGGACCAAGTTGCAAGATCATTGGTGTTGCCACTGTCGTTATGTTGCCCTAGAACATTTCCTGATCAAAAAGGACTTTAAGTAGGACGAAACGTTGGCTTAGGCTTATGGTAGTGGAAGGTTACAAAAAGGTTAAGGTCTGGATCTAAAGTGGAATAAACATGGGGTTCGTCTATTTTTGTTTCGGAAAAGTGATCTATGTCTCCTCCCAGCGTCTCTCGAACTTGTTTAGGCTGGAGATTTGGGTCGAGCCAAGATCAAGTGTTCGAGTTTTTGACTTTCTTGATTTTTTTTGTATTTTTAGCCGTTCACAGTTTATCCTCATGCGGGCCAGGAGTACTTTTGATGCTTTTGATTTTTCTATTTCTTTCTCTGATCTTTTTTTTTTTTTTTTTTTGTAGTTGTTGACTTACCCCAGTCTTAGGTTAAGAAATGAACGTGATGGCTCAAAAGGGTTGACTAGGGTGTGATGGTTTGTTTGGGATAACAAAAATGGCCTTTCGTCATCTCAGGGTCAGGTCTTAGGCGTAATATTTCTTAACAGTGTCAGCATTGATCGGTTGCGGGAAGACTTGTCCGTCCATTTCTGTGAGAATCAGAGCTCCTCCTGTCATTACCTTCTGTACGATGAATGGTCCCTCATAGTTTGGTCTGAACTTTCCTCTGGCGTCTTCTTGAATTGGTAGAATCTTCTTTAAGACCAGGTCTCCTGGCGAGAAATCCTAGGCTTAACTTTCTTGTTATAGGCACGAGCTATTCGTCGTTGATAGATCTGTCCATGACAAATGGCTGCAAGGCGTTTCTCTTCAATCAGATTCAGCTGATCAAACCGAGCTTGAATCCATTCAGTCTCATCTAACTCTGCTTCTTTTAAGATTCGGAGGGAAGGAATCTCAACCTCTACGGGTAAGACTGCTTCCATTCCGTAGACCAATGAATACGGAGTTGCCCCAGTCGAAGTTCTGAACGAAGTACGGTAGGCGTGTAGTGCAAAGGGCAACATGTCGTGCCAATCTTTGTATGTAACTGCCATCTTCTCGATTATTTTCTTGATGTTCTTGTTGGCTGCCTCGACTGCTCCATTCATCTTAGGTCTGTAGGGTACAGAGTTGTGATGAGTGATCTGGAAGTCTTCGCACATTTTGATCATATCTTTGTTCTTGAAGTTCTTAGCATTGTCAGTTACCAATCCGCTTGGAAGTCCATACCGACAAATGATGTTGTTCTTGACAAACTTCATGACGTTGCTCTTGGTAACATTGGCGTATGATGCAGCTTCTACCCATTTTGTGAAGTAATCGATAGCAACAAGGATGAAACGATGCCCATTTGCAGCTTTTGGCGAGATCTGCCCAATGACGTCCATGCCCCAGAGTGAGAAGGGCCAAGGAGTAGTCATATTATGTAGTTCTGAAGGTGGGGCATTGATCTTGTTGGCATATATTTGGCATAGATGGCATTTGCGGACATGCTGATAGCAGTCACTTTCCATTGTCGACCAATAGTATCCCATCCTCATGATCTTCTTAGCAAGCATATGACCATTCATGTGAGGTCCGCAGACTCCTCCATGTACAGTCTCAATTAGTCGTTTCGCTTCTGTTTCTGCCACACACCTAAGTAAGATCTCATGGTGCGACTTCTTGTACAGAATACCGTTGCTCAAGAAAAATTGTCCTGCTAGCCTCTGAATGGTCCTTCTATCATTTGGCGTTGCGTCTGAGGGAAGTGTTCGATCTTCAAGATATGCCTTGATGTCAGAATACCATGGCTTTTCTTCAGATTCTTCTACTTCAACGGGTAAGCAATAGGCTGGCTCATCTTGAATTCCAATCTCAATAGGGTCGATGATTAGGTCTTCCGAGATGTTGATCATAGAGGCAAGTGTAGCTAGTGCATCTGCAAACTGATTCTTAGCTCTCGGCATGTACGTGAATGAAATCCTATCGAAGCGTGAGCTTAGTTCTTCCAGATACTCGTGGTAAGGGACCAGTCTTTGCTCTCGGGTCTTCCATTCTCCAGTCGTCTGATAGACTACTAAGCTTGAATCTCCGAAAACATCGATTTCATCTACCTCGAGATCCAGTGCTGCCTTCAACCCTGCTATGCATGCTTCGTATTCAGCCTCATTGTTGGAACATTGAAATTTAGTCTGATTGCGATTGGCACGTGGGATCCATCTGGCTTGATCAGAACTGCCCCTATTCCGTTTCCTTTCTGATTGGCCGCTCCGTCGAAGTACATTTTCCAACCTGGTTCATCATTATCGTCTTCAACCTCAGTGATCAGTATGGCTTCATCAGGAAAGTTCGTTTTTAATGGCTCGTAATCAGGCAACGGGTGCTCGGCTAGGTGGTCGGCGATTGCTTGCCCTTGATGGCTTTTTGAGTGACATAGGTGATGTCAAACTCAGATAACAATAGTTGCCATTTTGCAGTGCGACCTGTTAATGCTGGTTTCTCGAAAAGGTACTTCAGGGGGTCCATCTAGCAATAAGCATAGTTGAGTAACTCAGCAATAGTGGCGTAGTCGTTGAGATGCCCAGACTAATGCGCAGCAAGTCTTCTCAAGTGTTGAATATTTTGCTTCATACTCGGTAAATTTCTTGCTGAGATAGTAAATGGCTTGTTCTTTCCGTCCTGATTCATCGTGTTGCCCTAGCACACACCCCATTGACGTTTCTTGTACCGAGATGTACATCAGCAAAGGTCGCCCTAGAGTAGGAGGGACTAGGACTGGTGGATTGAGCAGATATTGCTTAATCTTGTCGAACGCTTCCTGACAGTCCTTGTTCCATTTCTTCGGTGTGTCTTTCCTGAGTAGTTTGAAGACTGGCTCACAGATAGGCGTAAGCTGTGCAATGAAACGACTAATATACTGTATTCTTCCCAAGAATGCCCGAACATCTCTCTCTGAAACGGGTGCTTTCATCTCGAGGATATACTTGGTTTTTGCCGGATCTATCTCGATGCCTCTTCTGCTGACGATGAAACCCAGTAGTTTGCCCGATGTTGCCCCAAATACACACTTTGCTGGATTGAGCCTCAAACTGTACTTTCTGAGCCTGTCGAACAACTTCTTGAGATTCACCAGATGATCTTCTTCAATGCCGGATTTAGCAATCATGTCGTCTACGTAGACCTCCATTTCCTTGTGGATCATATCGTGGAATAGTGCGGTCATTGCCCGTTGGTAAGTCGCCCCTGCGTTTTTCAGCCCGAATGGCATGACTTTGTAGTGGAAAGTACCCCATGGCGTGATAAATGCAGTCTTTTCCTGGTCTTCTTCCGCCATTTTTATCTGGTTATAGCCTGAAAAGCCGTCCATGAACGAGAACATGCCATGCCCAGCCGTACTATCGACTAGAGTGTCGATGTGTGGAAGTGGGAAATCATCCTTAGGACTGGCCTTGTTTAGGTCCCGATAGTCAACACACATGCGTACCTTCCCATCTTTCTTGGGTACTGGGACGACATTAGCCAACCACTCAGGGTACGTAGAGACTGCAAGAAATCCGGCTTCGAACTGTTTCATGACTTCGTCCTTGACCTTGAGAGTCCATTCTGGCTTTAATCTTCTCAACTTCTGCTTAATCGGCTTACTTCCGGAGGCAATTGGTAGCTTGTGCACGACAAGATCTGTGTCCAATCCCGGCATATCCCTGTACGACCATGCAAAGACATCTTGATAATCTTGTAAGAGTTTGATCATTTCTTCCTTTTGTCGTGACGTTAATAAGGTTCCGATCTTGACAATTCGTGGGTCCTCTTCGGTACCAAGATTGATTGAATCTGTATCCTCAATGTTTGGCTGAACACCTTTCTCGTGACGTTCTACCAAGTCTTTGATTTCTTTAGGCGGGTACTCCATTTCGTCCTCAGACTCTTCTTCGATCCCCATGAGGTCAAAGTCGAGTTCAAGATCGAAATCATACTCATCCCTTTCAAATTTTGTTTTATCTGGGTACTCATTTGATTGAGACATATCCCTTGAAAACTCTTTTTTTGATTTTTGGAAAATATCTATTTTTTTGCAACTTTGAAAGTTTTTTGATTTTTTTGACTTTTGATAAATTTTTTATTTTTTTGCTTTTTGAGGAATATTTGTTTTTTTGTTGCTTTTCGAATACCTGAAATAAGAAGAACAATCATGCGAATTCGTTAATAAAGATAGGGAGCCCTCAAAATAGTCTTTACCCGAGGACGAGGGCTCGTTATGATCCTCGGGCAAACTAGATTCGTTTAACGACGTTTTTTTTTTGAGGCCTCAACAGCCTCAAGGGTCAATGGGAATTCCTCCCAATTGTTCAGAACTTCCCCTTCTCTGAGGGGGCGGATGAGATGTGAAAGTGATGTGTTGGGTGATTTGGTCGGTGGTTCGGAGATAACCATGATCTCCGATTGATTTTTGTCAGATTGGGGCATGGTCCCTCCCAAGCTTGGTGGGATGACGACTGATGCCCAGTCAATGCCCGTTGAAAAGGGTGAGTCTTCCTTTTGGTCGGTAGTGATTTCCACGTTGGTGGATTTTAAAACGGTCTCGGATAGACTTTCGTTGGAATCCCCATTGAATAGACATCAATGCCTTCTACGAAGGATGGTTGGGACTCAACAACTGAGTCTTCTTGAAAGTGCAGTGGTGCGATTTTTACCGTTTTTGCCCTTTTTGCCAATGGTGGTTCCGATAGGTTGTCGGGTCTGATATGAGACTTTGAGAAGCTAACGCTAATGTGAGGGACTCGGCCGAGGTTCCAGACATTCGATTCCCGATTTTGCTTTCTTGCTAGTCGAAGTTCTTTCTTCTTTTCTTTCATTTCTGCTATATCCTTCTTTGTGGGCCTAAACCCCAGACCAAAATAATGAGTATCCTTTCTTGCTTCGACCGGTGTAGCTCTTCCTCTTCCTCCTGGTCCCAACCCCTGCTTGGGTCGATAACCTGCCCTCTTCATGATCCGACCAATCATAAGGTTTGCTCTTGATAGCTTTGCTCTTACCTTCTCCTTCCCCTTCTCGATGTGATTGACAGCCGCGAATTGGTACGAATGGTAGAGTGCCTTGTCCTTCGTCATCTCTATATCAATAAATGGCACGTCCGGAGCTCTGCCGGCCGGGATCAAGTTTTCTGCCAAAACGGATATCATTCTCTGTCCCATGATGAATTTGACTCTCTGGTGTAGAGAAGAAGGTACTGCCCCTGCTATGTGGATCCATGGCCTGCCCAGTAATAAATTGAAGGTTGTCGGTATTTCCATGACTTCAAATGTTACTTCGAAGGTGCACGGGCCTATTGTGATGGGTAAATCCACCTCTCCCAAGGAGTCTCTTCTTGAGCTGTCAAAGCCTCGGACGACCTTGTTGTTGGGCTTCACATGAGACCAATCAGCGTTGAGCTTCCGGAAGGTTTCAAGTGGACAAACATTAAGCGCTGAGCCATTATCAATCAGCACCCTGGCAACCATCATGCCCTTGCATATGACCATGATGTTTAGTGGCTCGACGTGCCCCGTTCCTTCAGGTACAAATTCATCTTCAGTGAAAATAATGGGATTGGGGGCCATTATCTGGCCAATCGTTTGTTCTAGTTGCGTAGGTGAGGTAGTTGCAGGTACATGCGATTTTTCCAAAACTCTCAGTAATGCCTCTTGGTATTCTTCTGACTTTTGCATTAGACCTAGGATACTGATTTGAGCTGGCTATTTGTTCAATTTGTTCACTATATTATGCTCTCTCTTGAGGACGAGCTTAATAAAGTCTGTGGCTTCTTCGTCTGTCACTTTCATTTTTTCTTCCGTCTTCTCCTCCTTATATAGCTTACCCTTTCCCTTTGCTTCTCTTTTCTCTTCGTCGGTCACCCCTTTGCCTTCTTCCTTGATTTTCACCCCATTTTTTGATATTTTTTTTATATCGCCCTGCCCTTGTCATATGCCCAATGTCGGCCACCATTGCTTTCTTCATGGCTTCAACCCCGGAGGTTGTGGTGATGGTTGTCTCGTAACTCCAAGGAACTGCCTGGATAGAGTTATAAGGGAATGGTTTGAGTGAGTGTATGGTCATGGGAGGTGGATCGGGTTTTACATTGAGGATGAGAGGTGGTGACGATGGTTTTGATGGAGTGTATGGGATGATGAGCGGTGGTCGTGAAGATGAGGTGTATGGTATATGGAGAGGGGGTCGAGTTGATCCTTGGGAATATGGTGGTGTGTAGGGTATAACAAGGGGAGGTCGGGTTGAATTTTGATGATGGGGTGATCCGTAAGGTGTAACTAAAGGTGGTCGGGTAGCGGTATTTTGATGATGGGGTGATGGTAAAGGTGAGGTAGCGGTATTTTGATGAGGGGGATGGATGGTGAGGTTGGCCATTCTGAGAGGTAGCTGTGAATTCTGCGATGAATCTGTATAACGGTTGACTGTGTTAACCGTTGACGTCCTTGATTCCTTCGTGAAGCGTACCCTGACTTTTGCACCGATAGGCGCTATCAAATCCGAGGGATTGAAGTCGAGTTCTCCGCAGATGACATTTACCCTATGCCCACTCCCCTCTCCATTGTGAGTAGGTAGGGGGTTTTGATTGATATTCTGTTGTTGGGGTGGGTTGGCAGGTCCATCCAGTATGAGTGCTTTTTTATCTATCAAATTTTGCACCTGGTGCTTGAGTTGCCAGCACTGATCAGTAGAGTGCCCCGGTGCACCCATGTGAAATTCACAAAACAAGCTGGGGTTATACCCTGGTCCTTTCGCAGCCTCTGGATTTGGTGGCCGTTTCGTGAGGTACTCTCCCCTAAGCAAGAGCGGAAGTAATTCTGTCAACGTCATAGGCAATCTGGTGAATACTCTGTTTACCCTGTTGGGTCGTGCTTGTTGATTTTGCCCATACTGTGGTACTGGTTGTACTTGCGGAGGAACTGTCTGAAAGATTCTGCGGTGCTGGAACCCAAGCAGTTCGAGGTACTGGCGCCCAAGGGACTTGTGGTGCCTGCGGCCTCTGAACTGGTGCCTGAATGAAAAGAGGTTGGCTGGGTTGTACATTGTTGATTTGAGTTTCCTCTTTCTTTTTGACAAAAGGCACGAACTTCTTCTGTGCCGATGTCCCTGCTGCTGCACTTAGGGATGTGAAGTCAAATATTAAACCAGTTCGGATCCCATCCTCGACCCGGTCTGCCACTTGAACAAGATTGGAGAAGGTGCCCGTGGTATGTCCAACCAGATGCGTATAAAAGGCATGCCCTAGTGTTGAGATGAACGTGGTGTTCATCTCTTGTTCAGTCATTGCAGGCCTCACTTGTGAGGCAGACTCCCGCCATCTTTGGGCATACTCTTTTACTGTTTCCCTCTGTTTTCTCACCATTTTAGCCATGTCGTTTCGATCCAATCCCACATCCGTATTGAACCGATAATTATGCCAGAACATTTCAGCCAAGTCTTGCCAACTTTTGATAAGCGTATGGTCTAATCCGGAAAACCATTTAAGTGCTGGCCCTGTCAAGCTTCTTTGAAACAATTGCACCAGTAGCCTGTCATCTTCGCCGTATTGGCACATGGATCCGCAGTATAGTTTTAGATGTGACAGAGGACACCCCACCCCACTGTACTTCTCAAACTCCGGACATTTGAACTTGACCGGCAACTGTGCATTAGGATAAAAGCAAAGGTCCCTGAATCTTGTTCCTCCTAAAGTATTTGTACCCTTCATCCGTCTCATTTCTTCTTGGAGAGACTCTATCTGCTGGGCCATTTTGTTATCAGTGGCATTTTTGGCCTCAGGCACCCTGAAGTCACACTCATCATCTGGGATTACCACCGGAGGTGGTTGATTCTGTGGGATGTAAAGTGGAGGGCCCTGATACATTGGCACCGTAGGAGGTGTGGTGGTCTGTTGATCTGGTCGTGTCTGTTCAAGGGGTTCCGGATTTGATCCAGATGCTTGGTGCTGAGCGGCTTGTGCTTGTAGGAAGTTAGTATTACTAAAAACAGCCATCAACATTTGTTCTTGTCTTTTCGTTGTTTCTATGAGCTTCGCTATCATTGCATTAGCTTCGGCAAGTTCACTTGTCGCAGGTTGTGGGTCCTCTGAGTTGCTCATAGTTGATGTAGATCGAAGGAAATACGGAGGCTTCTCAGGGTGTTTGTACTTCTTTCGTTTGGCCACCTTTGGGTACAGAAGACCAAGCATTACTATCTTGTTTACAAAAAGAAAAATGCCTGACATTTTATTAGGTCGGGTAAAAGTTATTTATTTTAAAGCGAACGAGTTTTAAAGAAAGAGTTCTTTGGTTTGGAGCCGACATTAACGCGAAGTTGGCATTAACACGGGACTAGCAAAATATTTTGAAAAAAATTACATCAACACAGAGTTGGCATCGACACGGAGTCGGGAAAACATTTTGAAAAATGTAGTTTCATCAGCACGGAGCTGGCATCGACACGGAGTCGGGAAAACACTTTTGAAAAAGAAATTTCATCAGCACGGAGCTGGCATCGACACGGAGTCGGTAAAATTTAAAAACGATTTCATCAGCACGGAGCTGGCATCGACACGGAGTCGGTAAAGCATTTTGAAAAAGTGAAATTTCATCAGCACGGAGCTGGCATCGACACGGAGTCGGTGAAGCATTTTGAAAAAGAAATTTCATCAGCACGGAGCTGGCATCGACACGGAGTCGGTGAAGCATTTTGAAAAAGAAATTTCATCAGCACGGAGCTGGCATTGACACGGAGTTGGTAAAATTTAAAAACGATTTCATCAACACGGAGCAGGCATCGACACGGAGTCGGTAAAGCATTTTGAAAAAGTGAAATTTCATCAGCACGGAGCTGGCATCGACACAGAGTCGGTGAAGTATTTTGAAAAAGAAATTTCATCAGCACGGAGCTGGCATCGACACGGAGTCGGTAAAATTTAAAAACGATTTCATCAGCACGGAGCTGGCATCGACACGGAGTCGGTAAAGTATTTTGAAAAAATGAAATTTCATCAACAAGGAGCTGGCATCGACACGGAGTCGGTAAAGTATTTTGAAAAAGAAATTTCATCAGCACGGAGCTGGCATCGACACGGAGTCGGTAAAATTTAAAAACGATTTCATCAGCACGGAGCTGGCATCGACACGGAGTCGGTAAAGCATTTTGAAAAAATGAAATTTCATCAGCACGGAGCTGGCATCGACACGGAGTCGGTAAAGTATTTTAAAAAAGATTTCATCAGCACGGAGCTGGCATCGACACGGAGTCGGTAAAATTTAAAATGATTACATCAGCACGGAGCTGGCATCGACACGGAGTCGGTAAGACATTTTGAAAAAGAAGATTACATTTTGAATTTTGTACACCAACCCATTAAACAATTCATTTATGCCATGATTATCCACAAATATACTGAAAGAAATTTCATTGAACTATTGAAAATTGTTTGACAAATAGGATTTTCATTGAATTACAACTTTCAAATAATCCTGTTTTACATTCTTTTACATGGACGCTTGGATTTGTTTTGATCGTCATCAGGATTGCTGGGACAATTAGGCTTGCTTCTTTTAGTTCTAACGACTGACTCTTTGAACTCTGCTGGTCCATCTGGATACCCTAAGGTGCGTTTGTTCCACGCCTTCTCAATGAGATGCACTAACTTTTCAGTCAATGGTTCGGGAGAAAAGAATTGTTTGTGTTGAGGTAGCGAAAATTCTATAGGTACTCCGTACTGTTCTGGGATCAAAGCAGGTTGGTAAAAAGATGTCTCATCTAGTCCGATCAAACGGACATAATAGGATCCTTTGGTACCTAAAACAGGGTAGTCCGTCATCCACCAAGGGCATCTCAAACCAATATGACGTGCAAGGCGAGAATCCAACCATTTGCCCCATGCCTTGACTGAGTTGTGACGCACTAACATGTTTCTCTTGGAAAAGTGCTCTGGTCTATACTCGAGGGTTGAAGGAATGTCTACAATTTTGAGACGGTCGTAGAGCCACATATAAAGTAGGTGAGGGCTTCCTTTGAAATCCCTTCCCTCACCATTTTTTATGGCATTCAAACCTGAGAAGGTTTCAGCTAGAATAAGAGGTACGGGATTGGCTTTTCTAGAGAGCTGGGAAGGTACGGGATTGGCTTTTCTAGAGAGCTGGGAAGCTATGTCTATGAAAGACTCAGGAACAGTTTGACCCTCACTTTTGGAGGTCAGTATGTATTGGGCTAAGATTCCTAAACACAATCGATAGTCTCTAGTGGCTCTCCAAGCATCTGGCTTTACATTGATGGATGACTGCGGGAGTGGTATGGATTCAATAAGGGTATTAAATCCAATTTCCCGTTACGGACTAAGGCCTTGGCTTCTTCCTTTGAAATATTTAGGCCTGTGGCGAGTTCACCCGAATATCCTGTCTTCAATGAAGGCCTGACTAGAGGACCTGAAGTAGATATCCCCATGATGCCACAATAGTCTTCATGAGTAGGACACAAGTGCATATGCCCAATGTGGAAGATGTGAAGATAAGGATTCCAACGCTTAGCCATAGCGTGCAAAAGGTTCCAATCTATCTCAAACTCGTGGAAGTACAGAGCGCATCTCAACATGAATTTTGCAAAGTTGAATTTCTCTACGGTGTGCATCCCCGTGATGGTTGTTTTGACCAATTGGTCGATTGGGTTATTGCCTGCAGCCAGCATCCTGAGTTGACACAAGAGAATGTTCAGTACATTTCCAAGGTCAATGTAAAGTTACTTTTCTTTTGAAAATCTTTGTTCTTATGGAAAACACTTTCTTGAAAACACTTTTCTTTTTTGAAAATTTGATTTTCATTTTGATTTAAATGGCCCGGCCTATCATGATCATTGGATCGAGATGGACTGGGTCATTATTGAATTTTTGCAAGAAATGGATTCTTTATTGGGTCGGTGTACCCATTTTAATTTCTGAAAACAAAATTTTTTCTCTTGAGGACAATCATACACTTTGATCTTATTATTCACATACATCAATCATCGGGTTTCATTTCAACAACCCGGGAACACCCGCGATAAGTTCGAGTCGTGACTTACAGGGAAGGTTTCTAGACTCTAAGCTTACTACTGCAATGCATTTTTATCTGGCCACTCTTGTCCAAGCACACCTATATACCTCTCAAGCGTACTTAATCAGACGGTACGTGGTGACTTGGTTTGATATACCGTATAGGTGATAATCTAAAACTTCAATTCACTTCTCTGAAGCCAAAAGCAGCCAGTTTGATCCCCAGTTGAGAGGTGGCGCACGATGCTGAGCAAGGGCCCACTTAAGTACCTCTCGTCTAGAATAGACGTAGTCTATCCCCCTCGTACAGTAGGGTACAGCGGGGCAGGATCTTGCTTAGGCACTGGTTTTGACCAAGAAGTGCAATTGATGTACTTGGATTATCTTTTATATACCTATAGGTACGAGTCAGGAGTTGTAGCTTTCATAAATGGTTTTCGCATCCCGCGAGGGGACCGACCACGTACTAGTACTACGTTGGCAATCGGGACATGTGACCGTGCGGCTTACAATAGGACAAAGGCTCAGGTCGCTCCAACGTGGGTGTATCAATATACCTTTCAGAATCACCTGATCAAACGGTATTGATGCCCCAGTTTTATATACCTTACGGTACGTGATTGGAGTTGTGGTTTTCATGAATGACGTCGCATCTCCGAGGAGACCGGGCCACGCACTAGTGCCACGTTGGCTATTAGGGACATACAAGCGTGCAATACAGTAATGTAAACGTGCTAGTGGTGTGTGCAAATAGGATAGGGTGCGCCCAGGGCATTTTCCAGATGGGTGGGCCCGTTGGCCAGATCATAACTTTTTAGATAATTTGCCCATAAGGGTTGCACATTCATAGTTAAGCATCAACCAATCAATTTTTTTTTTTTTAATCATTTTTTTCAATTTTATGAATGAACTAATCATAAAAGGACTTCTCTTTTTTTATTATAGTCCAACCGATGATCACTTTGAATTTTCATTTTGATCAATCAAAAAGTGGCGAGCGGTACGCCCTGAGTTTGAAAAAGATGATCCGTTTGATCTTTTGAAGCTTTAAAACTTAAAATAAAAATAAGTTCCAAAAGGAAAGTTTCCAAGACTGATGTAAGGAACAAGTTGAGCAAAAAAAAAAAAAAATTTTTTTTTTTTTAATTTAATTAATTTTTTTTTAATTAATTTTTTTTTTTTAATAAAATTTTTTTGTGCTCATTTTGAGGCACATTGCCTCTGGTTTTTGGCTTGGGCCAAATTTTTTTCCCCTTTTTTATGCTTTTCTTTCCTACTCATTTTGTATCGCGACGAGACGTCAAACGGAAATGATAGCGTAAACGATAGTAAATGAGCTCAAAAACCGATTCTGACTTGTCAAAATGTTGCTGACTTTGTCACATTTGATAGAAAATTTTGTTCTACCCCAAATCGATATGCACTAATAGCTAATCGGAGATCGGACGAGAAAGTTATGATCATTTTAAGTTCGACTGTCCATTCGGCCAAAAAAGAAGAAAAACGACTTTTTTTTATTTTTTTATTTTTTTATTTTTTTTTTATTTTTTTATTTTTTTATACACATTTTGAGGCACATTGCCTCTGGTTTTTGGCTTGGGCCAAAAAAGAAAAAAAAAATTTATTTGTTTGATGATACGCATGCTTAAAATGACATAATCGGAGAAATAAAGTGAAAATCGGATTTTTTGTTTTTTTTTTTTTCAAGCGAGTAAATAAATAAAGGAAACCTACCTAAAAAATAAATACAACAAACACAACAAGTATTGTTAGCTTGCAAAAATAAAAAAAAAATAAAAATTGAAACCTTTCCTTTTTTTACCAAAATAACCGAGTTGACACGAGGGTGGAGCCTTTGATCCCCAGTGGAGTCGTCAAGCTGTAGACGCGGGATTTCGCCATTACGATGACCACATCTACAATGGTTTGGAGTCGCCACCATTCATTTTGTAAGTGGGTGTGAATGGTCACCCGATGTGCATTTTTTTAGAAAATGTGACATTTTGGCGTTTAGTGACTCACGATGGATAAAGGGGTAGTCAAACCTCGAGATATGGGTAAGCGGCTCGGTTGAAGAAAAGGGAAGGTGCTAGGCACCCTTTCCTCCCCGCCACGTGGCGGTAACCTCAAATAATTCGATAATTTTATTTTTTAAAAGAAGGTGAAAAATGTGCCACGTGGGTGCATTTGTTCCCTAAGTAGGGATTCATTTTCGGCTTGATCGTGGGTCATTTCATTAATGAAAATGACCCATATGAACCTTAGCCTTGGGGCCCAACCATCAAAAAGGGTAAAATAAAATAGAAGAAGGGGGTGTTAGAAGAGGGAAATAGTAGAAGGTTAGAGAAAGAGAGGGGGGTGTGCTTCAAACCCACCTTGTATCTTGTTTCTTCTTTTCTTCTTCTTGCTTGAGTCTTCTTGAATCCTTAGTATAATATGAAAGTATGAGGATGGGAAGAGGTGATTAGAGAGAGTAGGGATTTCTTTTGTTTTAGTGAGACTTGTAGAGGATTTGTGAGAGAGAGTTGGTAAACTTGGTGAGAATTGGTGATGGTTGTTAGTAGAGAGAGTGTAGGGGAGAAGTTTTTTAATGAGAAGTTGGGGGCCATTTTTGGGAAGAGGATGAGGGTATTTATAGATGTTTAGGAGTTATTTTAGAGATATAATGGGGTGAAGTGAAGAAAATGGGTAGAATGGTTATGAGTTTGAGAGAGAAGTGGGTGTAATTTAGAGGAGATTGGAGGGTATTTAGGGAAGGGGGGTTAAATGGGTGAGTTTTGACCCAAATGGTTTGGATCCTACCCAACCCATTTGGGTGGAGTGTTTGGTGAGGTAAGTTTAAGATAGTGGTTGAGATTAAATGGTGTTTGGTTTAAGAGAATGGAGGATTTAAAGATGTGGTTGATGATATTTTGGGAGGATGAAGGAGATGATGCCATGTGTTAAAGTGGGTGAAAATGAAGGGTTTGGATAGGTTGATGGGAGAGGTTGAGTGTTTGACTTGAGAGGATGGTGTAGGTTTAGGTTGTAGATGTAGGTTTTGTAGGGAATGATGAGGGTAGATTAGGGGAGGTATAGGTTAGGGGTGTGGGTAGATGTGTTTGATTTGAGAGAAAAGGTGATGGGTTGATGTGTGGGTAGATGGGATTTAAAGCAAATTAATGGGGTAGGTAGTTGGGTGAGGGAGGTGAGATGGGGTGATGACATGTGTCATCTTTTGATGATAAAAGAGTGATTGGTTGATGTGGGTTGTGATTTATGGGTTAGGGTTGTGGGTTGGATAATGAATTGGATATGGTTAATGATTTGTGGGCTTTGTAGTGTTGGGCTTGGGTTTTAGAAATGATTTTTACGAATACGGAGGCGGAGCGGTGATAGTAGAAGAGGGGTAGGCATCTCAAGTCTCACCTTTTTAATTTTAAAATTTTTTTAGATTTTTGCACTCATTAATTTGATCAAAAATGCCACGTGTTGGCGAATCGGGCTTTTTAGGCCCGTTGGTGAAATTTATCGAAAATTTGACGTTTTTTATTTTGGAAGCGGAGCGGTGAATGTTGGGAAGTCGTAAGGTAGGCCGAGTCCTTTTGGTGGCCTCCTAAACCATTGAGAGGTCTTAGGGGCCTCGGTTTGGTAAAAATGTCCATTTTCAATGAGTTGGGCCCTTAAGGCCCGTTGGCCCATTTATTTGGAAAATCGATATTTTTGGGCCCTTTCGAGAAGTGGCCCGTTCAAATTGAGGTGTCTACAAGATGTAAAGTTATAAAACTATGATTCATAATTTTAAAATTTGTTTGAGCAGCGAAATTTGGTTAAATTAACTCGATCATCTGAAATTTGAATGGACTCAACATAATTTAAAAATTGAGCAATATGGAAACTTGGTTGAGTCAAATTGATCTTTGGAATTTGATGCGACTCAACATACAAACTCAAAAAAGGGATGGTCTACCAAGTAGACTAGAAAATTCTCCTCATTCTCTCAAAATTTCATCAAGTTAGATTGAAACTAGGTTGAAGTATCTATATTGTGCTAATATTTCTTTCTCAATAAGGTTAGGCTCTGAGGACTCAAACATAACGACACATGGAAAAACATATGAATCCAATCACTTAAACATGAAATCTAACAGTTGATACTTATCCTCATGATAAATATCTCCAATATGTGTTATGGGGATAGGAATAAATCTTGATCATTAGATTTTGTGTTTACATGATGGGAGTCATGTTTTCCCACGAGTCATTCTTCATAAGTCACTAGAACCCAAACCTTTTTAATATAGCAAATAAATATAATTTATATTAATATTTTATTTTTTTAAGCGTATGGTTTTTACCTGCCTTTTTGGGATGGGACTAATCCATACAATCTCCCATGTCCACCCAACGTAAGTGCTCTATTGTGCGAGAAACAGCCAAAATTTGAACGCACATATAGAATGAGCAAATTCTTGTTGTTAGCTTTGGAGTTGAGCCTAACCTTAGGATTCTATTAATAATTTTAATATGGATTTAATACACTTTTATGATTGACTCACAAGTTATCAAGTCAAATTTCCAATAATAATGTTTAAGTATGTTCCTACAACACTGAGCTAATGTGAAGGTACGCAAAAAACCATAGATACTTTTCCTTATATCCATCCGTCTACATAGTGTCTTATGTAGTCATTCTAGCATTGTCCAATTTTCAAATGTTAATGTAAATCAATCATGATTGAAGACATGGACCAAATATGCTAGTAATGAATGCTTTTGTGCAAAAAAAATTGTCTAGTCATCTTAGAGTGATTGCACAGGACACTGCATTTCACATTATGCCTATAGACATGGCTTTTTCGTTAAAAACCTAGTCTCTAGTTGGATTTGGATTAACCACCATTATTTTTAAGAATAGGGAGTGCATGGGAACCCGAAAAATAGTTTTAGAAAAATCAATTTTTGTCGTAGTGACTCTCGTACAAATATGATACTAATCTACTTAAAATCTAGGTAATGAAGTCCATTTTAGAAAATAGGAAAGGTGTTAGGCACTCTATTTCCTCCACCATAGGTAGTAACCCATGCATTGATTGTTTTTCTTAGAAAATCTAGAAAGAGAAAATGATAGAAATAAAACTTAATTATACCCTTAATTCTTAAGGGATTTTATTTCGAGCCTAGATCATGGGGGTCATCTCATTAAGAGAGGGATCTCATGTGACTAGACTACAAAGACTTGCATTTTAAGGGAGGTGGACTTCCAAAATCAAAATAAAAGAAAGGTGAAAGGGAGAGATAAAAATGGAGATGGAGATAGATAGGGAAAAGAGAGGATATTTTCCTACACCTATCTTGAAGCTCTAAGTTTCTTTTTCTTTTTCTTTCTTTTGTTGGAGTCTTTGATCCAAATATTTATGTTAGATACTTTTTTATTTTTTTTAATCTTTTGAGAAGAAAATGAGAGAAAGAGGGTATAGAGATTAGTGGAGAGCTGGATGGAGTTTTAGATTTTTGAGAGGTTGAAGCTTGAAAGGGGAGGTTCAAGCCTTGGGATTTTTTTTAGAGGCAGAGGGGAGCTTTTATAGGTTTTGATGATGACTTTTGGGGTTAGAAATGTTAAAAATATAAAATTAAAGAATAATAACATCAAGTGTAGGCATTGGAGAGTTATTATTTTGGGGTTGGGAGGGGTATTTGTGGAAGATGGTGGAAATTGGTCATTCTTGAGCCAAGTGGGTTGAATCCTTCAACCCTGTGAATCTTAATTAATTATGATCATGGACATGGGTATGGATTTGGGTTAGAATAGGAGTTTGGACTTAGGATAATGATTTTAAGTTGTGTTTTAGGTCTAATGGACTTAAAGGTTGAGTTGAGTTTGATTAGATTAGGATATGTATAAGATTGGGTTAGGTTGAGAGGTGAAGTGGTGAAGGTATAAAGTTATGGTGGGAGGTGGTCCACTTTTAGCCCATAGGTCAAGTAAAGAGGCTTTTAACTATATTTTTGAAATAAAATAAGCAATTTTGAAGGTTTGGGCTCTCAAGCCCGTTGACAGATTTTTTTAAATAAAAATTCATATTTTTTTTGTCCTTTTCAAGTAGGTCCGTTCAAGTTAAGGTGTCTACAATGCTGATGTAGAGGTGCATAAAACCATAAATGCTTTACTCATATCTCAAGAAAAGCATATGTGGTTTTGTGAGACACACAAGCAAAATGTAAAATGCAGTGTTTTGTGAAGTCATTTTAGTATTTCTCATTTTTCCCCCTCTTTCTTATTATTTATATAGTAACAATGCAAGTTGAATGTTTTAGGAAGATGAAAATGAAGATTTTTTTCAATAAGGGGAATCGATGATTTTTGGCAAAAGGTTAAAGAGAAAAATCTGAGAAGGTCATAAAAAAAATAAAAAAATGTTCTACATGTTAAAGATTTGGAAGAAGATGAGCTATGAAGGAAAATCAAGGGCTTTTGGTTAGAGATTGACGATATTTATGTCATTTTTTATTAGTCTCTTGTAGAAGTAAAAATCAAGGGGTATGTCGTTAATTTTAAAAATGGGAGGGCATCTAAAATATTCAATTTTTCGTAAAAATGGTAAATTACACTTTGACCCCCCTAACATTGTGATAACTGCACTTACTTTCATATAGTTATCTAAGAAGGTAAGTTGATGTCGACCAAACAGTTAAATTCCTTTTATAAAGACCATTTTACCCTTTTTAAAATGCAAGTTTTTTTATAAACAAAAATATGTTTGTGAAAAAATGGGTTCACTGAATGTTTAGATGGGGCATTTTAATTATTATTTTAAAATTTATAATTTTAATAAAAGATAATATAAAATAAGAGGGTAAAATAGTAAAATAACATCTGAATTCCAACACTATTAGTGAAGGACTGAAAGGTGGGGGTGCACATGGTTCGGATTAGTTCAGATTTCTGTAAAATTGGAACCGAACCAAACATGATCGGTTCTACAAATTTGAAACCGAACCAATCCAATTATCCTATAGAATTGAATCAATCCAAACCAACCTTGGTTCGGATCGGTTCTCGGTTCTCATACTTTCAAAATAGAAAAACTAATATTTTTTCTTTCAAAAGAGGAACTCTTTGGATCAAATCATAAATAATGTCTATTTTTCAAATGAAAATGATTTTATGATTAAATTTTAACTGAAATCTATATAAATTGAAAATTAGAGGAAGCTCAATGAGACTAAAAAAAAATTGCAATTTTAAAATTGGTATTTTTGATGGATTAGTGAGGAAACTAATTTATAAATGGTAGAATAACGAATCCAAGTCTAAGTTTGTCTAGTATATTTCATCTAACAAACACGACATAAAGGTTTTCGTAAAAAAATAAGGAATCAAACTTTTTGATTTTTTTTTTCTATAAATGAATTAATCCATTTGAGAGTTGAGAGAAAGATTTGTGTACATTTTTTTTGAGTTTTTGTTAGAAAAAAATAGAGGAGATGAAGTTAAAGAAGAGAAAAATAGATAATAGAAGAATGAAACTAAGAAAAGATTTTAATTTTAAATAAATAAACATATATATATATATATATATATATATAATAGATACTTCGGATTAGTTCGGTTCTCGGATTGGTTCGGTTCTATTATACATCTAATCCGGAACTGAACCAAATCAATCGAATTTTTGTATATACAATCCGTACCCGAACCAAACCATGCTCAATTCAAACCAATCCAATCCAAAAGGCTTCGGATTGATTCGGTTATCAGATTTATCCAATCCAATGTGCACCCCTACTGAAAGGGGAGGAATGTGCAATTATCAAAACATTAGGTAGTCAAAATGGAATTATGCCAAACTATAGGGGTCAAAGTGTAATTTATCTTTTAAAAAATATTTTTTTCTTGAGAATGGCACAAACGAAATTATTAGATGTTTGAAAACGGTCCTTAGGAAGAGAATCTCAAAGACTTCCGGTTCACAACTGACCAAATCAGCGGTCCAATTGACACTGACAGCCAAACATGTTGCAGGTCTAATCCTGTTACTTTACATAAATACCCTCCTCAAATTTATAAAATTACAAGATATAACTTTTTATGACAAGGTTATCTCTGTCATTTGACACCAGTGAGCTGCAAACCTCACCGTTTGTTATGTCTTCGTCAGACAGAGAAAATGAGGGACTGGTTCTGCTATTTCCCTAAAATGCCCTTCACTAACGATCAAGCTTTAGTACAAAGTATCATTTCATTGGAAGGACATTTTCGACATTTCGGATTACAGGACCCCACACAGCCTCTATTTACAGAGACTAATCGGAACCCTCTATTGGTTTTCTTTCCTTCCAGTCTCTAACGGAACAAAAACTCGTTTTAATTTTAACTTTTTAGGACATGAAGGGTATCCGAGCCGAGCCGATTCGATCGGAGCCGGCGCATACGTTGGCCCACACGCTCTCCCCCGGCGACCTGGCCGTACCCGCACATGTAACTCACCCGCTTATCGACTACCGTCTCATCGCCGTTACTTTAGAAAACCCTAACAACAGCAGAAACGAACGAAGACGATAACGAAGATGGACGGAAGGGAAACCCCAACAATGACGCCGTCACAACGTCCATCACATAATCCGTTACCCATCCGTGAAGACTGCTGGAGCGAGGAAGCTAGTTTCACTCTCGTCGAGGCCTGGGGTCAGCGTCATCTAGAGCTCAATCGCGGTAACCTCCGTCAGAAACACTGGCAAGAAGTTGCAGACGCCGTTAACGCCCGTCACGGTGCCGTTAAGAAGGCACGTAGGACAGATGTTCAGTGTAAGAATCGGATCGATACTTTGAAGAAGAAATATAAAGTGGAGAAAGCTAGGGTTTTGGCTTCGGGTGGAACCCTAATCAGTAATTGGCCCTTTTATTCTCGTCTCGATGCCCTAATTGGATCATCTGTTCCATTGAAGAAGCAATCTCCACTTCTCGCCCTTCCTTTGCCCTATCGAAAAACCCCAACATTGCTTCCACAAGCATCAGCAGTGCCCGTTGCCCCTCGATCTGTGAGGGAGAAACGACCGGTCGAGGATATCTCCTTTCAGAGGAACTATTCGGTGGTTGCCGCCGCAGCTGCAGCGGATTCTGAATCCTCGAGATCGAGTACAGAGAGTCGGGAGAAGGATGGGGTTCGGGAATTGGCGAAGGCGATAATGAAAATTGGGGAGATTTATGAGAGGGTTGAAGGAGTGAAACAGAGGCAGATGGTTGAATTGGAGAAGCAGAGAATGGAAATGATGAAGAGTTTGGAGTTTCAAAGAATGCAGCTTTTTATGGATTGGCAGGTTGAGGTCGAAAAAATTAAGCGGGCGAAGAGAACTGGTTCGGCAGCTGGTGAGAATTTCTAACCTTTTTTGCTCTGTTTCATAGTTCTTTAGTTGTTTTTAAGATGAGCTTGCAAATATTTCTGATTTTGGAGGATTGTGTTTTTGCATTAATTTAGTGAATAAAAGTAGTGTAAATTATGGACATCATTTGCTTTGTTTCTTTGAAGGCTGTATTTCTTATGGAGTCCGACTAGCGTCAGTCCGTCACTAACTTAGTAAGATTTCAACTCTTACCGAGGATGGTTGAGCTCACCTTGTGGCATCCGAAAACATGATCTGATGCCACAGGGTTGTAGAGGACAAAATTCTATGAACTTCGAAAAAAAATTCAAAGAAAAAGTTATTTTTCATCAAAGGGTTGTTTTTTGAATTTTGTTTTTTTGGATCCGAATTTTTCCATGAAATCTAGAGGTCTCTGGTGTTGGATTTCCAATGTGGTAATTCATTTGAGCTCAAGGATCCTTAGTAAGAGTTAAAATCTTACTAAGTTTGTAAGGAAAGTGTTTTTCTTTCTTATTTAGTACTGTTGCAAATAAACTTTTTTGCTTGCTCACTTTTTGACCATCCTCTTGGTGCATGTGTAGAGAAGAAAGGTAGTGGGGAGGAGATGGGGTACCTATTGGACTCCCCATAATCCCAAAACACGCCTGATTTTTTCCATCTTAGATATTCTATATTTTGGATATTTTTCTTTAATATCTAGGTTCTTGCCTAAATTGTTCAGCTGTGGCATTTGTGGGTTTATTGATTACTCTAGTGGGAGCTCATAGGCTGGGTTAATTGGCAAAGTAGTGTGTAAAATACTTATTAGTGGTTAATAAAATCACTTTAAGTTGTTGATTTGGGGGGATTTGAGTACCTATTGGACTGCCCGTAACTACAATACACACCTGATGGTTTCATTGTAGAGATTCTATATTGGGTATTTTTCTTTAATATCTAGGTGGTTGTCTAAATGGTTCAGCTTTGGCATTTGTGGGTATGTTAACTACTCTAGAAAGAAAATGTATGTTGGGTATATTGGCAATGGAGACATTGTTCGTTTCTTTTTTGAGTTTTTTAAGAGCAGGTTTTCATACTATTTTCTTGTTTGACACTTACCTGTGGAACAATGTGTTGGGATTTATTATTATTTTTTTTCTGGTGAATTAAATGGAGCAGAAATTTCATTAGATGGGTTAGGTCTTTCATATAGTGGTTAGGATGCGATTAAATTTTTGTAATTAAGTAATACTTTTGGAAAACAAAATATTTCTTTCTTTTTGGGGTGTTAAAAGATGAGGTTTTGAATCTTGGATTTATAGGTCATAATTGATGTGATTTTTTGAAGAAAATCCAAACCAAAAAGGAAAACAAAAACGAATGATCTTTGATTTTGTGCAATTTTTATTATTTTCTTATGTGAGTGTCTTGTAACTTGTGTGATGTCAAAGGTTTCCTTTTTTGTTTGGTCTGAGGCCCTGGGTAAAATATTGACTATGGAAGCTCATTAAGAGGTGCTTCATCTCACCCAACTTTTGTGCCGTGTGCAAGGAGAATGGGGAATCGATGGATCATTTGCTTTTACATTGTAGCTTTGCTTGTCAAGTCTGGTTGCATTTCTTGTCATTATTTGGGGTAGAGGGCTGTACCCCTTCTTTGGTCAAGGATCTTTTTCAGATTTGGTTGTCTTGGGGTTGCACATCGTCTAAGTTGAAGTGCACGTTATGGGGTTTGGTGCCTTTTGTCATATGTTTGTGTGTTTGGAAGGAAAGGAATGGCGTGTGTTCGAAGGAAAGGAGACGGCTTTTCAGGATTTTATTGTCTCATCTTTGGTGGTGTTGTTCTTTGGTGCAAGCCCCTTAAGGAATTCAAGGGTATTTTCTTTGAAGATTTTCTTGTAAGATAGGATAGGATTTGTAATCTTGAGGAGGGGTAGGTTGTCTGCTTGAGGGTTGGTCGCCTTTGTTCAGCATTGCTTTTTTCCTTGTTGTATTCTTTCCTTGCTTTGGGTTGGTCATCTCAATACCCCCCCCCCCCCCCCTTTTCTTAATAAAATTATCTTTACTTATTTAAAAATAAATAAAAATCGATGTGATGTCTTCCTTTCTCCATGATACATGGTTCATGGCTCTGTATTTTTGGGCCACATTGTACCAAAATCTTCATGCATGACAATTTCTAACATATTGCTGCCCTATGAAAAAGAAGCTGCTCCTACTAACTGCAACTAACGTAAGAGATGGAGAACAAACCCCAAAACATCATTTTTATAGTCCTCAAAATTCACCCCCCCCCCTCTTTTTTTGAAACTTTCCTAGATTTATCCAAATTAAACTGAACTGACCCCCGCAGCACTATGGTAATCTTGGTGAAGACACATGGTCCTTACCGAGTTTACCTGTTCGACCCATAATTCCCAAATGCAGCAGGGGAGAAAATCTTATTCAAAATTATATCTACTTCAAAGACTGATCCCTGCTTCTAGTAAATCTTTTGCTGATATGCTCAGGCATGGTAGGTTGCTCATAGCTGCTTCACATCTAGAAGTTTGTGGTAGGCTAGACATTATGTATGATCCTTTGTTGACATACTCATATACCTGCCTATGGTAGACTGCTTGAAGCCATTGTATCTAACAAGTCATGTTGTTTGTTTAGACATTCTCTATGTAGTTATTCCTTGGGCAGCTGCTCCTCAAGGGAAATCTTAAGAGATGGGATCTCAATTTCATTGGGGAGGATAACCATCGTTCCACAAACTAATGAAAAGGATGTTACATTATCCCATCAAGGGGTGTTGCATTGGTTGGAGAGGAAATTCGACATGCCTAGAGCAGAGTGTGCATTGGGAGTTTCTTATGCTAGTCACGCTCAGAACCAATCATCTTCTGACTTTATTGATGTTACCTTCATTATTATTACCATCATTGTTACCTAAGGATCAAAGTCTCGGTCTTATGATACATATTAAAAAAAGATATGCATCTTAGATACATTACGGTGTGTGTGACTGTGTGATTAGTCTCACCCGAAGGGTGGCGATACCCATGATAAGCAAACAAGAAAAGCAAAAGATAAATTACACCATTTTTTTTGGAACTATATGCAATTCTTTTATAAGATAAAAGTATGACATTTGGAGTGTTGAGTTTTCTGGACATGTTCTTTTTAAAGGGGGAAGGGGTTGTAGAATCTTATTTTGGGATCATTGGTGTTATGGTTTGTCCTTGTTTAAATTTAAATTCTGGATTCTATATATAAGGTTTAGATCCTGTCTTGAGGCCATGTTGAGGTCGGGAGAGAAACCAAGTTTGTCTCAACCAAAACATTCTAAAACCATAAAAAATTCTAAAACAATTTGAAACGTTCAATGTTTTGGGGTCAATGTTCCATTTCGTACCAGTTACAAAATGTCTTGAATGAAACATTTTGAAACAGTACGAAACTTTAAACCATGCGTATCTATGCTTTCTTAATTTAAAAACCATCTTATATTTTAGGTGAAGACATGTGAGTCTTGGTCTTGGTACTTTTGTTTTAGAAAGAATCTTAGGGTCTGTTTGTTATAGATTCCAGCTTCTGCTTCATGATTCTGTGTCTAGGAGAAGTAGAAGCTCAGAGTCTGAGAAGCTACGCCCAGGAGAATCTTGTTTGTTACAGAAGCTGACGAAAAAGTAGTAGAGAGAGGTCGAATTGATTCTGTTGTTTGATCCATGAGTTAAAAAGAATAGGGTGGAATCATCATTTCACCCCCATACATTTTCGGTGTTGGCTTCTCATAGTGGCTCTCATGCAAAAGCAGCCCCAACAAGGCTTCTCAAAAACACAGTTTTGGGCTTCCTGCAAAAGCTGTTGAAGCAGAAGCCATTACCATCAAACGTGCTTTTCTGCCCTTTTTGGCTCAAAGCCCAAAAAGTCGCCAGAAAAAAAAAAAAAAAAAAAAAAACTGTAACAAACATACCCTTAATGATTGGGAGGTTGATCTTGCTTCTGAACCATTTAGCCATCGTTAGTGAGTCCATCATCTCCACAAGTTGAGGATAGTGATTTGGACTGCGAGCCTTGGAGATCAATTCTCTGTCTTATTTTTATCCATGCTTTTGTGAACAAATAGGAGTTTCATGCCCATCATTCTTCCAGATTTCCATCCTTGATAATTGGGGATATAAAATCCTGTCTAAGGTGGCTTTCTTTTGTTGATGTGTTGCCCTTGACAGAGTTCTGACCATCAATCGTCGAATGTTTAATTGTAGATTTATTATTTTTTATTAATGTTATATATGCGAGTCATAGGGTGAGTTGATTAATCATCTTTTCCTTCATTGCTCAGTTGCTAGGAAAGGCTGAAAATATTTCCTTACATCTTTTTCACGTAGCTTGGATTATTACCTTTTTTCGCTTATCAACCTTGACAGAAAATATTAGAGTATTAAGAAGGAATATTAGAGACATGTATGCACTGTAAAAATGTGCATGGGATGTACTGTATCATTATTGCGATGTATCTCATCACATTAAGATATTTATTAGCATCAATCGGGATCAATTAGATTAAGTTGATTGTATTTTCATAGTGGTGGACTTTGTGTATAAACTCTGCTAATGTAATCACATCTTAAACTTTCCTAAAAGTTCAATTTCTACATTGTATCAAAGCTTAAGATTTATTGAGAGCACGATCTTGGTACACTACTCTTTGGCGGCAACGTCACCACCATCACCAGACCAAAATCTTTCCTTTGTTTTTTCTTCTCTAGTGTTTTATTTTATTTGACACCGTACACCATTATCCATTCATCACTTTTCACATCATTGTCACTGTAATCAACCCCATCTCTTTTCTCTTATAGCTTAGTTATTTGTTTTCTTCCAATAAAAAAAAAAATCTCTACCTTCCTCCTGATCTCTACAAATCCCCTCTCCTTCCTCTTGGGTTAGATCATGACGGACCTGATCTATTGTTGGTCATTGGTTCCGGTAGACTCAAAAATGAGCAGGATGTGATAGTGATGGACTTGATATGTAGGTGTCGACCTAAGCAAAATTAGACGTTTTCTGCTATCGATCAATAGTTTACTTTATGAAATCTAGGATTGATGTTCCACGTAACTAATTGCACATTCCCTCAAAGGTCCGTGAATAGGAAATATTAGAGTATTAAGAAGGGGCATCAAAGATAAATGTATACTATAATAATGTGCATGAGGATGCGTTGTATCATTGCTATGGTGAATCTCATCATATATTTTAAGATTTGGTTTAGCAGTAATTATATAAATTAGATTAGATTGAGTTGCTTGTATTTCTGTATTGGTGGACCATTCTAAGTCTATATAAACCCAATAGGTGTAATGTAATCATATTCTGAAGTTTCAATCAAGTTCAATTTCTATGGACTAGTTTTGCAGTTGGTCCATCTTTGCATTTTCCTTTTGGGGGCCAGGTTATTTGGAACCTTAACAGGATATTTGATGGTAAGGAGGAAATTTTTTCCAAATCATTTTAAGTACTAAATCTATTATTTTATTATGGTTGAAGTCCTTTAAGAAGTGTGAAGATTTGTTATTTGGAGATGTCATATTTGGATGGGATATGATTCTACGAAGGAGGAGGAGCTTCTAGTCCTTTGTCATTCTGTTTGGGTTTAGTAATTTGTGTTGTTCTCTTAGGTAGGTCTTCTCAGCCTCTTTTTTTTTCTTTCTTTCTTGTTGTATTACTTCCTCTTGTTAATTCATTTTTCATCTTTATTGATAAAAAATAAAGAAATAATAATACATTCTATGTACACATTTTCATAAAGAGAATGTATAATTCATAAAGTTTTGGAATGAGACAAGAAATACCCTTTGTAATGAGGACTTCGTGGAGTCATACAAGGTTTATCAGAGGAGGGAGAGCATTAGAGCACTTTGGATGGATGATTTTTGGTTGCATTAGTGTCTGGTCTAGTTAGTTTGGTATTTAGTGGAGTGTTTTTTTTTGTTTGGTATTTTATCAATATTAATTTTTTGTTTATGCTTAGTGGGTTTTATTTTTGTTTTTTATTATATTATCTGATGGACCATCACTTTAATTAACTGGGCCACTTCTTTTTATTATTTAAACATGTTTTTGGGCCAATAGGGAGTGTTTTGGTCCTTTTATGCTATTTTAGTTAGATCAGGATTTGAGTTATTATAAAATGTTTCTTTGCTGTAAATTTTCTCTAATGATGGATTTATGAATAGAGGAAAGAGATTTGTTAGTTTTTCTACAAATTTGGATCATGGTGTGAGACCAAGGTACCATGTTCCACCTCTTTCTACACAGGTAGGTGTCTTCCCATATATTCTTCTTTTTTTGTTTTCATTGGCTTAAACCCATCAGATTTGCCCACAAACACTGGCCGAACCAATCCTAGTTGCAACCCTTGGATTCATCCCCCCCCCCCCCCCCCCCCCCCCCCCCCCCCCCCCCCCTTCCCCCACCCACCAAACCCTAGATCCAATCATTGGATTTTTGCATAAAACTCTAATATTTGTAGTAGTTGTCCCAAAACCCTGGTTGAACCCTCTTTTGTCCCAAAAATTAAAAAAAAAAAAAGCAATGGAACTTTGTGAAACCAAAATTCCAACCCTATCCTTTACTGAAATTGATTTCAGTAATAGGAAATTGAATCATTACCAAAATCCTTGTCTAGCCCTCCTAAACCTTTCAATACCTACCCCGACATCATCCCATAAACCTTATTTGTTTAACATTAATTTCAAATACTACTGAAATTTCTCCTTAGAGACCACAAAATGTACCTTGCTGTCCAAGATATCCAGGATTGATATATATATATATATACATTGATTACATCTTTGGACCTTGACCATCCTTGAGACACTTGATTAGGTCTAAGGAGCTTCCCTTTGTTACTAGATCAATACCCTAGGCTGGTTGGAAGCTCTAATTTCCTTTAGCATCCCTTAATTTAATATGGGGAAGTAGCACTGCAGGATTATACCGGACCTAGAACTATTCACTGACTATTTGTTAAGTGTTTCTAAATTTCATTTTTGCCATAGTTTTTATTTGGCTTGGCATAGTTCGGGGTAGGATTTTGAGGCCTGGTCCATTGATGGCCCCAATTACTGCTATTGCCACTATCATTACCTTCAAAAGGCTTAGTACCATTCTTTGCAAATGATGTTTTCATCTCTGTTTCAAATTTGGAATCTTCATTGTTATCAATCACCATCCCTTCCACACACAACACCCCCCCCCCCCCCCCCCCCCCGCGCGCGCGCGGACATCAACCCCCGCATGGGTGGCCAAAAAAATATATGGCCTTGGTGTAGCATGTGATGTGACTCATCCAACTCTACATCTTCAACTATCCTAACCAAGAACAGTTGAGCCATTGTCAGTATGTTCAGTGATCGGATGAAGGTATGCCTTCCCTTTTTATACTACATGAGATGGTTTACCCTCAAGCTCATATTATGGGGCAAATTTGACTTGCTTCTTGAGCTTTGCCATTGAGAGAGAGATTTATCATATTTGGATTTCCTGCGGACGTACACTTGCAATTCCTTGTCGATGTAGGAGTCAAGTCTTAACATTTTTTTTTTCTGTTAAAGTGTCTTTCCATTCTTCATCATCGTGTTAGTTGATCAATCTGACTTTCCATACTGTTATGTTTGTGGCAAGTTGTGCAATAGCAAGTACTTGACCACCACCCACATCTACTCTTCGACCTCAATCAAGGGAATACCTACTGGCCTTTGATCAGATCTAAAGGAGTCATTATAAATTAACCAAGAACGATTCCCAGCTATATTAAATGACATTTAGGGGTGCCATGTCAATGTATTGACACTTGTATTTGTATCTCCCTCATCGTTGCTCGTAAGATGATTTTTCCTCTTTGGATGTTAGACACCATCTATACGAAAGCTTTGTTTATGGGTGAGTATTTGAGTCGATTTGATGGCACCACATGGACCTGCTTCAGATCTTTATGGTTGAGATTACTTTATGAACATTGACCACAGGTTGAGCCTAATGTCCTTGGGTGTGTTGTTGTTGGCGCCTAAAGGACATTGGTTGATGAAATCTTCTGTGGGGCACAAATTTCCTTAGTGTTCTTCTATGGGGCAGATGAAGATGAAAACCCCATGTCAAAGTTATCTATTTGTGACTTGGGATTGAGCCTGGGCCTAGTTAGGGTCCAGGTTTTTGAAGAGGTGTTACTTGAGGCCCCTCACTTTTGTTTGGAGTCCAATTTATGTGAGGTTAGACCTCATACTCTATCTCTATGATGTCCTAACTATCAAACATGTCAAAGACCAATGCAAGGTCTAGATCCTGAGATCAGTCCTATTTGAGATCTTGACCCTTGGATCAGACAATGGTAATAGAGGCACAATCTTTTTGAATGCTCTCATCCAAGGTCCTTCTACCTTGGATAGGTCCCACACATCCTAAGTGGCAGAGTTATCTTGCAATATCCAAGCGATAGGGGGAAGTATCCATTGTCCATGTATGGGAAGCGGGATGATGTAAAGCTTGGATTCCATGGATTGGGCATCTCATCTTAATTCTAATTCATATATCAATTTGCCATGCGTCTGGCCCAGATTAAGTGTAATTTATTGCTCCCACATGTTCTATCGACAAGATTTGTAGTAGAAATTCAAAAAAGGGAATTTATCAATGTTAATGTTCGGTTTAATGTTATTAAGAATGCAAAAAAGGAAAATTTATTAAGTTTGTGACAAGAAGCACTTGTGTGACTATATCCATCCTCATAAATTATTGGGGAGTTTTATTATCATCACCACATACATATTGAGTTTTTTGGATTTGCATGGATTGGGATTCAACGTTTATATTCAAGTTTTATTTGTAGTATGAATCATACCCCTCCATTCCACTCTGTTGAAAATCAAGTTTTTGATTATTGAGAGAGTTCATATTTGCATTCACCACCTCCATCCAAGTTCTTTTTGGTCTTCCTGTCGTGCTTTTTGGGGCTTCAAATTAAATATTCATTTTAACTGGGACTGTAATCACCTTCGTTGAACATGCCCAAACCATTTCACCCGACATTCTCTTAGTTTATTGCTTGTTGGAGCTACAATATTTTTTGAATGCGTTTGTTTCTTGATTTTATCTTCCTGGTCTTTCCACTTGTCCATTTCAACATTCTCATCTTTACGATGCTTAATTTATTAGCATAATTCTTTTTTGGCTGCCCAACATTCAGCTTCATAAGGCATGTTTGGTCTTACTGTTGTCTTATAAATTTTTTCTTCTAGTTTGGATTAGTATACACTTGTCAAATAGTACTCCAAAAGAGCACCTGCACTTTATCTATCCGGCTCTGATTCTATGGAAAACATCTTCCTCAATCTCTCCATCTTCATGTATAATAGACTTAGATAACAAAATTAGTCATTTCAAGGTATTTCTAGACCATCAATTTTAACTAAGCATTCTGGGTGTCAATGTTAAACTTATACTTCGCATACTCGATCTTGGTTTTATCTATCCTAAAGTCCTTGGAGTCAAGAGTGGAGTCAGAATTTTGCTCACGTAGGGGCAACTAAGAGTGAAATTTATTTTGTGGAGGGCAAATAAGAGTGATTTTTTTTTTTTGGGGGGGGGATAGCAGCGGAATTTTTTATCCATCACTGTTATTCATTGCAATAGCTCTTAAACCCTTGGACTTCAAAAATTCTTGTGGGGGCAAGTGCCCCCATTGTAAATCGGCCCTTGCTTGGACTAACATTTCTCTCCATAATTCTAGTTTTTTGTTGATTCTCTTATTATTTCTATCTATTAACCAAGGTACGTGCTCTTGAAGATCAGGAGCTTCTTCATCTATAATTAGAGTAATCAAATATGGACTCTCTCAAAATTGATCCTTGATGTAGATCAACTATAGTTTGCCTTGCCCCTGTGCCTACGATTAGGGCTGTCAACGGATAGATATCCAATCAGATAGTGCTATATCCGAATTCGAATCCGAAAAAATATTGATATCCTAATTCGAATTCAATCAGATATCACTAACCAAGATTCGAATTCGAAAAATATATCGGATATCCGATAATATCTGATTCAATAAAAACCCTACACAAATTAGATTCATCTATACCCTCATCTTCAATCTGTAAAATCCAAATCGATTTTCCTATTTTTTTCAAAATCTTCAACTTATTTCAGTCTTAATATCAAATAAACTTTGATTTTTTGAAAAAAAAATGGTCTTAAAAGCAAATAAACTTTAATTTTTGAAAAAAAATGATGAAAAATTCGAATAAATTTTTTTACATCAACTTGAAGAAATTGATTTTCAAAAACTAAATCAAGATTATTTTGATTGAGGTTGAAGTCGACGGATTTTAAAGGGGAAAAAAAAAGGGTTTTACTGTGTGTGTGTGTGTGTGAGAGAGAGAGAGAGAGAGAGAGAGAGAGAGAGAGAGAGTACCTACCTTGATGCTCGTCAGCCGGAACAGAGGGTGGCTATGGAGCTCGCACAGTCAAAACGACGAAACCCACGCTGTTTCTTGCGTTTTTGTTGAGACTTGAGAGAGAAGATAAACATTTTTAAATTTAGTTGTGTAACATGAATACGTAACACACATATTTAAATTGGATCGGATATTATCAAATCGGATTGTAACATCCGAATTCGTATCCAAAACTCATTTGAATGTTCAAATAACATCCGAATTCGAATCCGATATCCGAAAATTTCGGATAATATCCGATTTTTTGAATTCAAATTCGAATTCGGATTCAAATTTCGGCTGTCCACTGACACACCTACCTACGACACGAGCATCCTCTTTGAGGTTAAGTGGTAGAAAAGGAAATCTAATAAAGTTGAAGGGGTATTAATGAATAAGGGTTAGTAAAGGAAAGATAATAAAGTTGGAGGGTATTCTGGGAAAGGATGGTAGAGAAAGAAAGAGAATATAGTTGGAAGGGCCCTTCTTGGAAAGGAAGAGAAGAGGAAAGGCAATAAAGTCAAAAGTTGTCATCGAATTCGTAAGGAAATTAAATCCCAACCCCTATTTACATGGGGGATAAAGATAGTGGGGGTCTACTGTTGTGTTTTACCATATAGATTGTAACTGAGAATTCATTTGTCAACTATCCATTTACTGGATATTCCTTATAAATGTCCTTAATTATGTTAATGCATTCATTTGGGGAGTCCTGTTTTCCCCAATACCTATCAAATTAACTCTCTTTGGTACTTTGCCATATGCTTTCTCTAAGTAAATAAAAATCATATAAAAGTTCATCATCTCTACACTATAAACAGATTGCTTTGATGGTTGATTTACCCGGTCATAAATCCAAATTGGTCTTTTTATAAGTTTTTTTTTTTGTCTGAAATGTTGTTCAATCACTCTTTACTATAGTTCCATAATGTGGCTCATACATTTAATACCTCAATACTTAGTCAAGACAATCCAAAACTTCCTATACATTTTCATACTTTGACCAGAATACCATTTAGTTTTCCACCAAGGGGATACAAAAAGTACACAGATTCCATGTTCTTTTGCTCCTTTCTACTCACATGGTCGGGGAAGATTAAACTAAAAATACTACAAATCTACATGAGCTCATGAACATGCTTATACGAAATCCTTTGGCTGTGGTGGTGCTTAATGGATTGTTTCTTTTAATTGTTGAACATCTGCTGTAAAATCGTTTGTCTAACCCAGTCCTTGTATTTTGAATTACAGACATTTATAGCTAGAGCTATGTTGGAGAAAGCATTACTAAGTGGAGTTGTGATCCACTTGGGGAGACAGCTCATGGTATCTGGATTTCCTTCTTACCCAAGTACCGCATATAAGCCCATATAATTTTGGTAGAAGTGCATGACACTGACACTAGCGTAAAATTGTATAGTACCATTAGCATATTTATCTAGCGAGTGTTTATTTTTCTCTTGGGTACAATCCTTATGATAAAGTTTATGACCACATATCGGCTTTCATTGTTGAATTATACTACTTTTATCTCAGATTTTCTATGCTATCCAAGTTCCATGTTGAGCAGTTTTTTCTTTCTATCATGTATCTTTTTCTTTTTTTCTTTGTATCTGATTCTGCACCCGAAGTTGCTGCTAGGCAACTTGTCCGGTTCTTATGGAAACCAAGCAATGAACGATCCAGGGAAGTTGAGGCCAACCCAGAACCCATAACAGTCAACTGAAGATTGCTAATGAAACGGCGAAAATACTAGTAATTGACTTGAAAGGACCTAGAAATGGAAATGATTCACTTCATCTGTAGTCCAGTTCTGGGTTTGTTGTGTTGGCTAGTCTCTCGACTTTCTTTGATGTTCTTGAAATTCATTTTGGATTGTCTTTCAACTACAAGTTCTAACTTCTTTGATATTCCTTGGCATGTGTAAAGCAAGGTGACTGAAATGCGTGTGTTTGGAGGCATTATTCTAAAACCTGGTATTCCATCTTGTTTTGTCCCCCCCATGGATACAAGTCATGATGTCTTGGACAATATGAATCATTAACTCTGTTTAAAATCATTTCACACACACACACAAACACATGAGGATTCACAAATTATACGTAGTTCATTCGGTCTTTGAATGATTCTTAATACTGTGCTTGGGAAATGTCATAATACAAGGATTGACAAAACCTTTGTTCATTAACCGGTAACTAGATTACTCGGGGTGTCATTTTTAAAACAGTGCTTGAGAAATGGTATATCTCTAGGATAGATGATAGATATACCATTTCATTATTAGTATATTTTATTTACTAAAATTCGTTATGAATATAATTAAGAGAGATTCTATTGCCACACCAACTTTTACCAAGAACACGCCAATTCACATAAGGTTAAGGAGTCAAACACACTTCTTGGAGTGCTCTTGGTAAAGTTGGCGTGGCAATAAAAGCTGTGTATATTAATCATATCAAAAGGTTATTTTCTTGAGTGAGAGATCCTCGACAAGTCTCCTCATTTTAATTATACTTCATTATGAATCTTGAAATATGTTGTCAATATGCTTACATTCATATGTGATTACACTTATTTTTATAATGTCTGCAATAATAACGTCCCCAAAGACTTTGGAATTGCCAACAGAAACTCGGAAAGAAGAATAAATATTAGTTTTGTTAAAAAATATTAAATTTTGATGCGTTGACTCACATCATAGTGTCAAACAGTTTCCTTGGATGTGCAACATGTACTAAATAGCATAAACAGTCACTTTTTTTCTTTTTTCTTTTTTGAATTATTAGGATTTTTTTATTTTGAAGAGAAAGTGTCAGCAACAGATATATCTTAATGTATCTTCTACTATTTTTCGCAGTATTTATTTATATATGTAGTGAAATAAGTGTATGTGATTTCAAATATATGTCTCTCTATTCTAACAATTAAGCAAAATAAAATAACTGACCTTAATAATTGTTGAAATCAGAGAATGACAAGGTTGGGACCTTGAGACTGGCACCATCTTTACAATATGTATGATAGGTTATAGAGTCCCACCTCCGTTTGTTCCTAAGCTCAATTCTGGGAATAATCATGTATCACCAAGTTCGTGATTTAATCATAAATTTTGTGATTTAGTCGTGAAGGTCATAAAAATCGTTTTATTAAGAAGTCACAATTACAATGTGATTAAATCGATGAAGAAAAAAATTCACGATCTAATTACGACTTTTTCATTAAGTCGGAGACTTTGGTAACCCGGGGGTAGCTTTAGCAATGCTTGAGTCTTGCTTCTCGCCCAAGGATGTCGGGATCATGCTATCTATCTACCTCTCTCAAGGATCATGTTTTATAGGGTGGCCTCACACTTTTGCTAAACTTCAAGGACACTCGTTGGGCTTGATTAACTTGGCCAATCGTTATTACAAAGGTTGGACGAGCTCTCGGATAAATACAACTCTTGAAGGGAGAATGCTTTGGGATCAATATTCAAAAAAGATTAGAGAAAAAAGGAGATATATGTAGAAACAGTTTGGTGTGATTGATTAACAAGTTTCGTTGAGTCTTTATTATGAATTGAAGCTTCTATTCAACTGTTGCTGCAATAGTTGGAAGTTTCCATGAATTTACAGTTAGAAAGAGCTAAGTTTTTCTTCAAGAAAGTGGGCATTGGCTGGGTAAACAAGTTGTTCAGGAAAAACAGAAATTTGTTGTTTATGTTGAGCTCTGTTAAAATTCACCAAATTTTATCGAAAAAGTGGAAAAAAAAGACCAAAAAGGTGATCAACCAAAAAAATCCATGATTAATCAGATGAGATAAAATATATATATATATATATATATAGGGAAATGTTCAGCAACAAACATTTTGGCAAAACATTTTTCAAAACATGGGTTAGAAGTTTTGGAATGGGCTGATTTTTGGTGAGGATGTGGCAAAACATTTTTCAAAACATGGGTTAGAGATTTTGGAATGGGCTGATTTTTGGTGAGGAGATCATCCTCACCAAAAATCAGCCCATTCCAAAACTTCTAACCCCATCAAAAGTTATTTACAAAAAATGGACGGTCCACGATTTTTCAACTTGTAAACTGGGGCTAGAAGGTATGGAATGGGCTGATTTTTTATGAGGATGATCTCACTGTAGAGATCATCCTCACCAAAAATCAGCCCATTCCAAAACCTCTAACCCATGTTTTGAAAAATGTTTTGCCAAAATGTTTGTTGCTGAACGGGACCCATATATATATCAATTTTTTTTTAATAATCAACGATTATTTATCCTAGTTACCATTAATTTTTTTGAAAAATCAAGGATATTTTAATTTTATCTCCAATTTAAATAAAAAACAAAAAAAATCAGTGATGGCCTATCCCTCCTTCCAAAATTGTCCTGGTTTTCTTTTTTCCCCAAAATTTTATCAGATTTATCCACAGAAAAATGCTGAAGTGACCTCAGGCTGGAACCTCATATCGCACTTCTTGACGTGAAAGTGTATGGGAACCATAGATGCTTTTCATCGAGATATGAGTGAAAAAGCATCTATGGTTCCTATCCACTTTCACGTCAAGAAGTGCGATATGGGGTTCCAGCTTGAGGTCACTCCAGCGCGACTCTTATCCAAATTAACCAAACAGATCCCTGCCAAATCTGAACTTGGATACTATAATGGTGATTATGAGATTAGTACTCTTTCACACTGCAGAAGCTACCCATCTGAACTTCAGGAATAGTACACATTGGTTAATCTAATGACCTGTCTATGCTAACACCACTAAAGTTTCTGCAATGCTTTGAAGGTCAGGAGAAGCAAAGGGACATCTTATTTGATTAAAGCATGAAAGACGAATTATGTATAATATTATCATGGCAGAAGCATACTCTTTTATTACACAAATGGTTGCTGCTGATTCATTTACAATATAATCACAAACGATGTAACAAAAGCACCAAACAAACTAGAATTTCAACAATTTGGTGACTTGTACAAGAATATAAAAAGCTGGACAAATGTGAGAACTCATCAGTCCACAGAGATTTCAGAGAAGAGAATAAACAGTTATTAACTTGTGTGCTTTAATTTCAAAAAGAAATGGGAATGCTGAATTTCATTTACCTGTTATAAGTTATAACAGAAAGATTAAAAAGGAAAACTTGGGCAAAATAAAAAAAAAGCGGGGAGAATTTTATTACCTTTGAACTTATTGAAACCTCCACTTGTAAGACCAGCAAAGCAGGTGAATGAGCCCAAGACTACGTTTGCTTTTCTAAGTTTCATACTAGTTCCCTGGCAAAATAACAAAGCGTATTGATATAAGTTAAATAGTTAACTTACCAGGAAATTAACAATAGAAAATGAATAGTGATGAGCTTACCACATTTTAAAAGTTTTGAGTTTTGACAATGGTTTCCCACTTTGGATTCATAGAGGTTGACTTGGAAACCTGTTTTCTAGGATGCAATTGGGCACCATTCTTCGAGGAAATTGAAGGCAAGGTACGCCAAAGCCATGAGTCAGAAGGTGATTTTGGTAAAGGTGGGGGAAGTGGAGCCAGTGGAGAGCTCACGTTAGAATTTCCTTCCTCATCTACTTTTACAAGTTCTAGTTTGTCAAACTCAAGATCTCCACTAATGGGCATTGTTAAACACGTCAAGGCCCTAGATTCCTGACCAAGACCATCATCTTTTCCGAAGCCGTCCGTGTTATTTATGTGTTCTCCAAGATTTGATCTATCACACGAAGACTGTAAATTGGCACCAAAAACCTCTGAGATTTTGGGTTGCAATATGCCGCTGTCCTTCAAAATAGTATCTTGAAGACAAGATACTGCAACAGGAGTCTCTTCCATCCCCCGATTTTGTACATAATCAACATACAAAGTTTTCTCAACTGTAGGGCTTGGGGAGCCCGACCTTTGTTTACCATTGTGACGAGATAATATTTCATGGAAGTTGTTATCACTGTTCTTATATGGGTCTCGACTGTTGGTCTTGAAACTCTTAGATTCTTTAGGAATCCCAAGGAAACCCATTCCTTCATGAAAGGGTGACTGAGGCGCATCATTCCTGTAAGGTGATATTCCACTACCCCCCGAACGCCTGTAGGGAGATGAATCATCAGGTGTTTGAGAATCACTCCAATATGTTAACTGGTTCGATTCACTTGTCAGCTTACTATCATCCTCAAGCGGTTGAAGGCCACTCATTAGCTTGTGTTTATATACGGGGTCCCAATTGTTCTGTACAAATATAAGTGTAAAAAACCACAAAGATAAGATAAGAACATTGTAAGGAATTCTAGAGTTACCTCATATTCAAATTCACTGTGAGATCCAGAAGACGCAGTTTTGTCTTGTGTGCTAACTTTTCGGACAGATGTCAACGGGGCATGGTTTCTGACTTTCATTCCCGGCACGGGGTTAAGAAGGCAAAGAGAATTCCGTAGACAAAACCGAGGAAATAAACCACAAGCTTTTGCTGATAAATTTCCAGTATCACCATAGTCATCATCTTCATCTTCGCTTTCCTCTTCCCCCGTATCTTGGACATATTGTGGTACATTATTAGGCCTATGTTGATAGTGTGGAGATCTTTGATCCCCATTGACCATCTTCTTCACTTGTCTCGGTTGTTCACGTGTCACCGGTTGCTTCCTTGGAGCATACTGAGGTGTCTCTGAAGCCATAGCCTTGGCTGCAGGCAAGAAACGGCCCATCATGAAATCCCTAGTCTGCTGATCTTTTGAGAAAATTCCAGATGGCCTAACATCCGGACCATCCAATCCGCTCAATCCAGTTAGACTACAATTAAAGAAGAATGATTCTGTTCGAGATAGTGTATCCAGTGCATCTGTAAAGGCATCATCGTTGTCGTCCTCCAAATCTGAATCCGAAACCTCTTTTTCTTTCCTGTCCTCTTTGGAGCTCTCCAATTTAACTACATTATCATCAAATGGAGAAATTCTTTTATGGGTAAGAAGGACATTATCATTCTGAGGCCTGATTACAATTGTGCCTTCAGATTCTTTGTTTGACGGCAATTGTTTAACTTCTACAATCCTCCCGGGTGGAAGCCTCGGAGTGATTGGAGGCCCTTCAAAAGGTTGAAATTGAGACCCATCCTTGTCCTTGGGTCTTCCAGGGATTTGTTCCCATAAAAACGGAACTGCACCCGGGTTTCTCACAGGGCCAGATTTCAACTCTGATTTGTATGGGGGAAGAGAGTTTATCCTTCTTCGAGAATTATCATTCCTCTTACTGTCCTGTCTATCTGAAGAAGTGGTAGTAGATGAGAATCGCCGGACGGATAGAAGCGGCGCATTAAAATCCAATTGTTTGTCCTCCATCAAATTCCTAATTGTCTCGAATCAAAGACAGCAACGTCAGTTTAGCGTTTAATCCAACTGAGAAATAGAACATAAATCATCCAAAACAATCCTCCTCCAAGAAGGAAAATAAATAAAAGGATAATACTACAGAAGCTTTTTACTCCATAAATAGTAATAAAAGCTCCAATTTTTTCTCCAAAAAAAGCAGTGAATAATCAATAAAAAAAAAAAACCAAAAAAGCTGAATTCCTGACTTCCTATTAAAACAAGGGATCAAAAACCCCAAAAGGCCCTGTTTCCTTTTCTCTAAAAACTCTTCAAGTTGGAATCTCAAATCTTCAATCCCTATCGAACCTAGGATCAACAGGAAGAAATAAGAGAGTATAAAAAGCCTAATTTTTCTCAACAAAAAATGCCAAATTTTCTCCCAAAAAACTAATACTCAATTGAAAAAAGAAAAAAATCTCTACAAAAACAAGCTGAATTTCTGGTATCTACTGAAATTGGGATACCCATGAACCAAAAAAATTCCAAATTTCTCCCAAAAGACTAATAAATAACTAAAAAATCTAAAAAAAAACAAGCTGAATTCCAGAGTAATATTTCTCAAAAAAAAAAAAAATTGTCACATTCTCTCACAAAACATCAATAATAATAAAAAAATCTCAAAAACTAGCTGAATTCCAGTCATCTACTGAAATTGGAACCTATAAAAAAAGAAGCTCAATTCATCATTCTCTACTAAAATTGGAACCAACGCAAATAAGAAACCAGATAAATAAATCAAAAACCCAAATTGTCTCCAAATAACAACGAAAAACACCTAAAAACGATATAATTTTTTCCAGATCCACTATTAAATTTGAACTAAAATACATCAGATAATCTTGAAACAAATCCCTAATTTTTCTCCAAAAACACATAGAAATTAATAATAAAAAATAAAAAATCGAGATGAACAAACAAGCAGAAAATGATACCTAGCGTGAATCACCGATCCAGAAAACCTGATCTTTTGTTAGGGGAAAGATGGAAAAAGAGGGCGAATATGAGTACTAGTGTCTCTCGAGATTTGATTTTGTAGAGAGAAAAAGCTTGAGAGAAGGTATAAATCCCTCTGTACGCTTTTGCTTCCTTCCTCCTCACCGCGCTATAAGAGACTTAAGAGTGATTTATCGTGATAAAACCGTACATATTTCTCGAGATACGTATCATTCTTTAAATAATAATCGTACGGTTATGATCCTATGGAGAACGGTCTCCTCTGACGATAGCGTCATTCTCCTTTCTTAACTTGTTTGGGATCACGTGAAGATATTTAATTATTTACGGGACTAAGAAGAAAAATAAATAAAAAAAAGGTCGGTCGTCGTTCACAGTCATGAAAGTGAAACTGTGAAACTTCAGCCAACCGTCCCCATTTTCCCACCAACGGAAAACGAACAAAAATAAATGAAATGTCTAAAATGCCCCTTAGGTTGAAATTAGAGATTTTTTTTTCTCCTTTTTTTTTCAGTAAGAAAAACTTTTGGATAAATACATGAGATACCCTTTAGTGCTTTCAAAATGATCACATGCCCCTTGACCCATTGATCCCGGTCTTCTCTTGGATATTAATGAAAAATAACATAAATTATTAAATTTCATAATCTTTCACTTTTGAGCAAAAACCCTTGATTTTTATTCACAGAACCAGTTATCTATAGATTTAAGATCTTATCTAATTAAACTCACAAGTCTAAAGAACAAAATAAGATAATTTTTTTTTTAATATATTAAAAAAAATTACTTAAAGGACCTTGATTGAGGGATTATTTCTAAATAGTTCCTAAGTTCTGCGTTGTAGCTTTGGTAGAACATTTAGTAAATCTTTTTTTAATTTTTAATGGTCTCTCATTATTGGCAAACTGACCATTTTTTTTTTTTTTTAATTTGTTGTCGAGTTCACCACTTTTTATTTATTGTCGAAATTGACGTTTTTTTATTTAATGTAGAGTTCACAATTTTTACTGTCAAGTTCACCACTTTTTATTTATTATCGAATTCAACGCTTTTTTATTTAAAAAGTGGTGAACTCGACACTGCTAAAACCAACCCATTTTTAATTTTTGAATTTTTTTCAGTTAAAATATATGAAAAGACCCACTAAAAACTTGAGATTACGACTTTTTTAAATGATTTCAAACCAAAAGATCCATTCTTAATTGATTATCAGCAAAAAAATTAAAAAAAAAAAAGTGGAAAAAAATTCTAATTTTTAACATGCATCTTCAAAATATTTGAAAAAAATCCTTTAATATGACTTGTTCTTCCTTCTTAAATCTTTTCCGACGCAATAGAACGGTTAAGACATTACATTGTGAGAAATGTAGGAGATGAGCTCCAAGGATTCTTAAGAAAAGAATTTTTTTTCTAAATGGACTATCAAGAGATCTTCCAAAACTTAGAGACTATTTAAAAAATAGTTCCTCCACCAAGGTACTTTAAGTAATTCTTCCTAAAAGAAATCAAGGATTTCCTACAAGATGTTAGGATAGGGCTGAAAAGTGGAAATAATGGATTGGATAGATTAAAATAGTTCACCAAAGATTGAAGAACTTGAAAATGGTAGATTTTTTTCAAAAAAAAGTCAAGATTTTCTATTATTAGAGGTTGAAAATGAGGGTATTTACGTCAATGAGGCACGTTATCAGTCTAAAAAAAACTGGGATATCTTATATATTCACGAGGGATGTGTCTATATCACCAACAAAAATATATAGTGAAGTGGAGGGGTGTGGAAGGCTTTTTCGTAATACATGTTATGTTATCAGGGTTTTTTATAATTACAAGAAAAAGAAAGGTTTAATCTATATATAATCTTGATTTGGTTAGCAGCCTTTCTTCTCTAAGTAATATCGAGTTGGATTCTTTCCCTACATGCAAAACCTCATAATTTTAATGGTGATGAATTCTTGATTGAAAGTACGGATCCCCTTTAATTAAGTCTTTTGTCAATATTTTTAAAGCATTAAATTGACCCATTCAAGATATAAAATAGAAAAAAAAAATTATCAGATAAGTATAGAAGAATTCTAAACCATTCTTTCTTCCTCTTTATCCTTAATACAGAATCTTTGAAAATGACTTTTTTTCATAAGAAAGAAATAACTTATTATGAATCATTGACATTAAACTTGGTTTCCATAATATTAAATATTATTTTAACACCATCATTAAAAAAATGTTTGAATTAATAAAAAACATACTATTTTTGTTCGGGTCATGTTAATTTCTTTTACCATCGATCGTCATGTAGTTGAATTATGTATAATCAATGACCAAAGTCAACATCAATGAGCGTAAATTGAGCCTCTTACATGTGAGAAGAAGTCGAATGTAGGAATTCTTCTAAAATTAGGAATATGTGTGGCTTTAAATCAAGCCATTAACATGATTAATCATTTGGGTTAGCATCACCAATGGTCCCTTATGGTTGACTACAATTTAATGCATAACTTAACAAGTGACTTAACTTTAGAGAGCGTCCAATGGTGAATAAGGTTTTATATCTCTAACCCGATATAACTACAGATGTTAAATATGATTAGCAAAAACCATATACAATGCAACAATGATCTAAAGTACCATATATAAATAGGGAACTATAACTAAGTTTTAAAAAAAAAAAAAAAGAAATTTAGCAATTTTTTTTGAGTCTTGATAATATGACTCGTCAAGTGGTATACTCAATTGACACCCTGATGTGGACAAGTTTAGGAATCGTAGATCTGTACGCCTTGGGATAAACCTTTTTATGGGAAAGTGCAATCATGTATCCCAAGACGTATAGATCTACGATTTCTAAACTTGTCCACGTTAGAGAGTCGATTGAGTATGCCACCTGACGAGTCCTATAATCACGACTCTTTTTTTTTTTTTAATAATAATTTTTTGAGTCTCCTGCCTCTAACATACTTCCCCTCTACTCTCTCGACGTGATATGTGATAGAACCATAGGTTTTCTTCCTTGAGCATCCCGAGGAAAGAAAATTTACAATTCTGTCACATGCCATGTCGAGAGAGTATGTCAGAGGGGTGAGTCAAAAAATCACGACTCTTTTTTTTTCATGTTGTGGCAGGGGTGGCAGGAGGTGTTTAATTATCCATGATCAAAGGAGTCATTCAAATTCAAAAAAGTATAAGGGGGGCTAACTAATTCAACAAAGTTTTCAGATGTATAAAGCTAAAATGCACTACTTTTACAGATCATCATAATTGAACAATTAAAGCTAATGATGCAAATCATCCCTTCAACGCCATTCTTGGGGCTATGGTCCACCAAAAGAGGGAGACAATCCATGCACACAAAAATTTCAAGATCTTGAATTCATAAAAGAAAATTATATCATTTAATAAAGAGTTGATGGCCATCACATGGTATTATTTCATTCCCACTTGATGCTAGAGTAGGAATTAAATAAAGGAGAGTTATACTTTATAGAGTAAAAAATCTTGAATTATTTACATAAGAATATGAATCAGCCCAGAATTCTTGCAAGTTACAACAAAACAAAAAGAAGAGGGGGACCCCAATAAAACTTGACTATTGAGTTGAGCCAGCTTCATAACTTGGGAGTCGACTCAGATGGGTTTCTACGTTGTCTTGGTCGGCCCAAAATTCAACGGAGTCGAGTCAACTCTATTGTCAATATTGAATTATTGACATAAGAATCAGCCAAAAGATCCTTTCAACAAAAAGGGAGAAAACCCATAGTAACTCATTATTGAAATAAAACAAAATTTTCGAACTCGAAAACTTGACTCAAGTGGAGAGTTCATTAACTTCAGTCAATTTAACTACTCGCAAGTTGACTTGGTCAAGTCATATATATATATTAAAATTAAGGGAAATCTTAGAGGGACTTTGTTTTTTCACTGCATTTCAGACTGTGCGTATTGATGTGATGGTCATAAATATGTTTTCTTGAGATACGAGGGAAAAGCATCTATGGTTATGTGCCCACCTCCTCGTCAACACAGTGAAAAAGGAAGTCTTCCCCAGCAACATTCTAAAATTAAAATCCTTTGAGGATAAGATTTTTATTGAATTTTTGTTTTATGCAAAATAAAATAAAGTAAAATAATTATGTTTATGAGCCAAGCCTCTAACTCGACTCAATATGTTTCCCAGTGAACCCATATGAATTTCTGTGTTGACTCAATGAGTTGGATAACGAGTTGTAAGGATGATAACCTTTGTTTCATAGTCCATCTTAATGTGGGTCCATAGCTGACATAGCGTACTTCCGCTGGAATGAAACTTATTTTACTAACTATAAAATTAAGTCTAATAGTCCAAGAAATTTGAAAATATTTGCTGTCATTCTGATAGGGAAAGTCCCGTCCCCTTCCTAACGTCAAGGTTGTTATGGGCCCCTTACCCAAAAAAAAATAAAAATATCAGCATTGGACCAGGCTTTGGCCTAGCCCGGGCCCATCAGGTGACCCAGCTGGCCTGATTTTCATATTAGAAAATTTTAAAATACTAATGAGTATGACCATGTTATAAGTAAATAAACATGTTTGAAACCCACCCGGCTAGTAAATAAGTTCTACCACCCAAAGGATGGGCTTGGACATTAAGGCCCTGTGTGGATACACCTCTCTACGCAAGAGCAAAAGTTCAATCTCTCCTCACAGGAGTAAAAAACATCTTCGCAGAAGAGCAGATTCTTGGAGTTTCTCAACAAAGAACAACAAATCTCTCCTCGTAAGAGCAAAAATCCCTCCACACAAGAGTAAAAATCTATCTAAACGTTTGCTAACTCCCCGCAGAAGCAGAAGTGGTCAAAAAGCTCTATCCAAACGCATAGTAAGTGTTTACTATTTTGCCTAGCCAAACCATTAGACAGGTTGGGATTGGATTAGGAATTTGAGACCATCAATGGTCGGTCCAAATAACATTGGACCATTTATGGCCTAGACCGGCCCATTCATAGCCCTACCCAAGAGTTTGCAATTGATGTTGCATGAAATCTCAAGTATCACCTCAGAGTGGTTGGCCCAATGGGTCTCCGTCTGGTCCTGTGTTCAAAATTGGGTGGCTTCACGATTTACTACGTTGCACTTTGGAAAATTTTCGTGGGGTTTAGGCATGCAACCATAGGGATTAGTCCCGTCTCAAAAAAGATGTTGGGTATCATACGTAATCAAATATATAGAAAATGTATATTAAAATTAAACGCATACGGAGAAGGTGGGACCAACCAATCAGTAATCATGCAATGGTTCTTAGAAGAGTCAACAACCATCCGATCTTTATACATTTTTTCTTACCATGTTTATCATAGTCACATCTATTCTTACATTCCAAAAGTGACAGAATACATTTTAACAGTTGTGATCGTCAAAGATTGGTGTATGATGTTTCCTTTAATGGGCCCCTCTTAATTGTGGGCCCAACCATGTAGGTGCAAATAATGGCTCAGCTCCATTGAAATATCAACATCACCAACGGCAGTTGAATCCATTTCCGAGTCTGGTCAGTCTCAATTTCAAAAGTGAAGATAACTTGTGTGAGAGGAAAAGCTAAAGCAACGAAGAGATATTATGATAAAGGGTAAATTACCATTTCGTGAGTTGAATTTGGCAAAATTACAATTCTGGCTAACTGTTCATTTTAATTGTCAAAACGTGAATGTGCGAAATCACAGATTTTTCAAGTGACAAGATTGCAAATTTAAAATGACAAACTCGCAAAATTGTCACCTTAAAACCTTTGATATTGTTATCGTTCACATTTTGGTAATTAAAATGAACAGTGAGCTAGAATCGTAAATTCGTCAAAAGTTGGTTACGTTTTTGTAAATATCTCTATAATAACTTATTTGGATGTATCATGTTTGTGCTTATACTTATTAATCTAAACTATTGAATTTTTTTTATTTTTTTATTTTTATTTTTTTTTCTGGTGAAACCGAAGCATCCAGATTCCAGACCTCTTAGAGCACCCATCTTATCCTCGAGCATATGCAATCCCCTCTCCTGACACACATCGGGAAATTTTGGAGATAAATTCTTGAGAATGATCACTAAGGGGATGGTTTGATCTCAAGACCTCCGTTTTCTTGGGATGTGATCTTAGCTATCTCATCAATCTTTTTGGGGTTTAAAGAAGAAAAATCTGATCCTGGATGAAAATTTCTTGAAAAATATTAAGGTTGGGAACTAGAGGATTCTTAGATAATAAGATTCCATTGAATCTTGGAAGTGGGGAGCATTTAATGTGTTCAAATGGTGACTGACACTTGTTGAGGCTCATATAGATTAATAAAATTCTCCCACAATTATCAAGGCCTTGAGGGGCCTATTAGAAGTGACCAAAAACCATCAAACATGATGATCTGATCATACAGCAAAACAAAGGAATAAATATCTGAGACATCTCGAAATGAGAATAGTTAGTGATCTCATCCTCCAGTTTATTAGATCAAAAGTTGACCTCGGCAGCCAATTTGATACATGGATGCTCACTCCAACATCCAGATTGCCCATTTGCTTGGTTCATTAGATCAAAAGTTGACCTCGGCAGCCAATTTGATACATGGATGCTCACTCCAACATCCAGATTGCCCATTTGCTTGGTTCTTTAAGAGAGTTACAAGTGCCACACCAATTATTATTAACACCACACCAACTGTGTGCAAGGTGGTTTACCTAGGAATATTGGTGTGGCATTAGTAAAAGTTGGTGTAACAACAGCAGCTCTCTTCTTTAAAATGAGTATAACACAAGCGAGAATATTGAAATAAGAGTCATGACGTTGAGTTTAGTCCCACATCGGATACAAATTGCCTTGTCTCTCTTCTTATAAACTCTTGGACCCCCAAATTTATCACATAATAACCTGACTAGGTATCCTGTATTTGTACCTCTTGAGATATATGATTGTACTTTCCCATTTAAAAAAAAGTGTATCCCAATGCATACCGATCTATGGCTCCCGAACTTGTCCACATCATGGAGTCATTTGAGTATGCCACCTGACAAGTCATATTATTAGGACTCCAGAAATGATGGTTCTTCTCAAAAAAAAAATAATAATGATAACTGAAATAATGGCCTGAAGCTTGTACTAGAGTCATTTTTCACAAAGAGTGTTCTATCATTTTCAGATAGAAGAGAAAGAACAAACACTTATTCATATAGACTAATTACCTCATAATTGGATTTAAGGGTTATTAGCTCCCAACCCATCATAGTCTGATCAATGATTACGGATGCTATAATTGATCTAGAGGGATAGGCACACCAACAATCCCTTCAAAATCAATAAGAATTCCCACCCCTCATTGCCTCAAAGTTAACAAATGCTTCTTCATCAATCCACCCTGATCATGAGAGGGAAAGCCATGTATATGTTGAGGGTAAAAAAAAATCATCAAAGTAGGTAGTCTTTTTTCTTTTTCTTTTTCTTTTTCTTTTGTTTTTTATTATTACGGGGTTTTAGACCCGTAGGCCCGGCTAACAAGGACGAGGCAATTGGCCTCTTAGAGCATCATATCTTACTCAAATCCCCCAGGTACATGCAATACCCCACAAACCACATATACCATCAAAGTAGGCAGTCAAGGACTCAATAAGTATATATTTCAACAATGAAGTTAGTGGACTTTTGCCATTTCTCGTTAAGACCATAAAGGTGCATTTGATTGTGCCATTCCTTTGAGCGACCCGAACAGGTTAACGATCCCAAATGCATAATATTTAGAGTACTATTTAATTTTTTCATACGAGGAAAGTAATTCTAATTTAGCTTGTATGTATGAAATATCACCATCATCTAAGCTTTATTCCAAAGATTTAGGATTTAGGGTCAAAAGAACAAATCATGTTCCTCGACTCATTTATGTCTAGAAGAACATCTCCTATAATTGAAGCGGACGTCTAGCATCAAGTTGACTTGTTTTTTAATATATATATACATCTAAGTGTTTTTTATAAAACTTAGAGGGTTGTTGTATTGGATTTTTGATGTGGTAATCCGTTTGAGGAAAACAAGCCTTAGTAAAGCTCAAAATCTTTAGACCTTAGTGATGAAATTCATTCAATCTCACCATTCTAAATCCTACAATGGAAATTAAACTCACCAAAACACCAAACTTGTCTTTGCCACATTTACCATTGAATTAGATTCGGATAATTTCCCTCTTTTTATTATTTTAAAATTTTGATCATGCAAAAGCAACCACGTATATATGTATACCTAACATTACCACCTAATTCAAAAGAGAGCATCATGTCACACAAGCAAACAAAGCTTCTCTAGGAAAATGTTATTTTGGAGACCCTACGAGCAACTTCAACCCGAAGGATTTAAATTTTGTCTTCTTCTTCATTTTGAAGATTCTGAATCATTTTTTAACTCTAACGAGTCTCATCTTTAAATCACTATTCATTTTCTAAAACATTATTTACTCACTCACAAAAATAAAAGGAAAATATATTATAGAAGGACAAAAATGATATTTAAAACATGTTCAATTCAAAAAAGAGAATATAATAGGTATTTAGTAAAGATAAATAGTGATAGAGATTTGACTTCAAAAATTCTCTTTCGATTCTATGGAGATAGAATTTTCATTTTGAAGATGGAGTTTGGTGCAAAGGCTCCATTTCTAAATATTGAAATTTGAAGACGGGTTGAAGTTGTTATAACAAACCCCATTACTCATAAACATAAAAAAAACATGATCAGATACCAAAAGAGTGTAGATCTCAAAATTCCTACGAACTAATAGGACAGTAGTGACTTCTTAAGGTCTTCGAAAGATGAGTCTACAAATTTACACAGGCCTCCAAATTTACAATCTCTAAAGGAGAAAACTCAATTTCGAACAAGAATAATGTTGAAATGACCTCAAGATTGTATCTCACATCGCATATCCTGACATGAAAGTGTATGGAAACCATAGATGATTTTCATCAAGAGACGAGTGAAAATGCGTCTATGATTCCTATCCACTTTCATGTCAAGATGTGCGGTATGAGGTATAATCTTGAGGCCAATCTAGCACGACTCTTTTATAACCACTAGATAAATCAAATAGTTAAAAATCACCAATCAAGCTTTTTTTTTTCACTAAGAGGTGGGCCCAAGATGTACATAATATAAATGTTTTTATGTCAAGTGGGACATCAAATTCTCAGATCTCACTCAGTCACGAATTGGTGGTATTTTTTTTATTTTAAGAGTAATGCTGGGGTGACACTAGGATTCACTGCGATTCTCACATTTCTGATATGGAGGTGACCACATAACCGTAGATGCCGTTTACTCGTATCTCGAAGAAATAATCTATGGTTATCACTTCAACGCAGTGAAAAAGAAAGTCCCCTTAGGATCTTCCTTTTTTATTGTTTTAGTAAGAAAAAAAGTTGTGGATGTTGGTGAGCCACCACAGTTGCCAGCTGGCTGTCGCGGAGAAGACCAAACCCCATCTTCCATCACCAACTTACCACGTGACAGTCATGAGAGTACTCTGCACACGAAAGGCATCGTTTTCCATCTATCAGTTATCGAAAACAAACAGACAAACAAACAAACACTCCCATCTATCCTGAAAATTGTGTTGTGTTGCCATCACCCTGAGACACCTGTTTTCCGTAGTTCCAGACCGTTTAATAATCCTAGAGATTTTGTGCACTAAAATCCAAGGGTCCGTAAGTTAGGAGAATTTCCTCCTTGTTATTATCTAAATAATTTACAAATGAGGAAATTTTAGTTGTTGTTCACAAACACCTATCCTGGTGTTGATGACATCAGATGTTACCATGTGGCACTTTTCCTTTTTATAATTTTTTCTTCGAGATCGACCAATAAAACTTTGTTCAATCTCTTTTCAGATATTCATTCCAACTTTGTGTGATTGATGATTTCCATCCATTTGATCTATGCATTTTTATTTGGATCAAGATTAGTGGGATTTGTTTGATTATGCATAGAAAATACAAAGAAAAATGATTTTTCTTGGAAAATGAGATTTTAGGGTGTTTGTTACGCATTTACTTGGAATTAAAATTTCAAACTTGGGGGCTTTTTCACCCCAAGGCATCAAGTTGAGTTAAGTTGACAACTTCTGAGTCAACTTGAATGAATCAAATAAGAATATATTTAAATTTATAGATATTATAAAAATTAGAAAATAAAATATAAATAAAATACTTAAGGCCCTGCTTGGTAGCCCAGGAAAGACAAGAAAATGTAAAATCTTGCATTTTCGTTCTTTCGCAACTGTTAGCGATTGCAATACTTAATAGACTCGTTTTTCTATCATCGTAAAATTTTGCAGTTGCTTGATTGTGCATTAAATGCAAAAAATTGTAAAAGAAACATAAGATGTATTTTTAACCTAATCGTTAATATCTAACCTAAAGAACTCAAAAAAAAAAAAAAAAAAAAAAAATCATATATGAACTTTTCTTTTAAATATTGTCATATTTTTTCAATTTTTTTTAAAATGCTATTTTTGACAATATATAACCTATTTATAATAATTTTCTTAAAATTTCGGATAAAACCTAAAATTTTAACATTGAAGGAAGGGGAAATTTCGATATATGAAGGTCAATAGTTAAGTAAGGGAAAATAAGAAATGACATGGTTTTAACTTACCTAAGGACTTATAACTTGAATTGTGAAAGCACTTATGATATATACATCGAGGGTCACATTATATTTGTCAACAAATCTATTGGTTTCTCTACTCACTTGACTCATAATCCTCGAACAATCAAGGGTAATGGAGTCCCTTTAGTACACACCCAAGAGTCGAGAATAATTGTAAGTTGATGTGAAACTTTAGTATGTAGAATCTAATATCAATCAATGGGTTTCCAATAGAAAATTATGTACATGTATGTAGAATCTAATACATATAAAAAAAAATTGTATGTTAAAGTAGTGTTGCAACCATTGCCATAGGTTTCTTAGATGGAGAATGCATTACTTTAGAATGGGAGATTGTTGGAGAAGAGAGAGAGAAAGAGAGAGAGATTGCGCAGTGAGGGAGAGGTATTGAATAAAAAGGAACTATGAGATTTTTTTAGTATTTTTTTTTATATATTTTTTATATGTTTTTATTTTTTGTGATAACTGGATATCCCTATAAATAGTGGATTAGGTCCTCTTTTGGGTTTTTCCTGGTCCATAGACTATGGTTTTGTCCAAGGACTATTCTCGAGGCACATGCAATGGCTGCACATCACACGCATCAAGTAAGTGAGGGTGTACTCTTGCAGGGGTCCCTGGGAAATTAATGCTTATATTGGGTATCGAACTCATGACCTATGGAGATATGTTATTTTAAGGTTTGAAGATGGAGATGTAAACATGGGAGACTCGATTGACCAATGTCCACCTGTGCCATTGTCGCAGAGAGAGAGAATACTAACTGGTTTAGAGAAAATGAACAAGAGGGATGAGATATAGCTTGAGTGTGATCGAGAGATTGGAGCCGTGGTATTTGTGTTCAATGGTGAGAACAATAAAGTTTTTCAATTGTTTCTTTGAGGTAAAATTTTATCGTAAAATCCACTTGTTTTACCATCTTTTACCGATAATTTCGATGGGACCCACTAAAAAATCGAGCCAAGCATGTGGGATTTGTAAAGTTGCGCATAACTTTATGTTTTTGCAATTTTGCAGGCTTCTTCGGCACTACCAAGTAGGAGCTTTTCCCCTTCATTCTTTGAGTTGACTTGATCAAGTAAACAATTGACTTGACGAGTTGGTTCCATTGAAAATTGGAACTGAGTCACCTCAAAATCCAATAGACTGAGTCAATTCAGTCCAGTTTCAAATAGATATGACAAGTTTTACTATTATCCTAAAAATCAACTCTGTGGAATTCATTTTTGGAATCTAAATTCCCCTGAAATTTTCCTGAAATAAAGAGACAATGAAAAGTTTATAAGTCGCGTAACTAAAATAATAGTTTCCACGTGTTAATAACTTGAGTGATAGGTACTTGTGATCAACATCATAATTTACCTCAGAAAAATATAATTAATACACATTAAAGAACTCATCTCACCTTATAAATACCGTCTCTCACATTCCTTCGGTTTCCTTCGGAGCTAGCCGGGCGTGGCTCTACCCTCTCTATCTCTTTATTTATCGGTAACACTTTCTTTCTTTATATCGTATCGGTTCTTCGATTTGAGCTTCGATTCAGACACGCAAGAAGGTGTTTTGTGGGATTAAGATTTCCTTTTGTTATTTGCGGAGATCGAAACTCAAATGCTCGGATCTGTAGGTGAGCTCTCTCCCTGCATACTGCATTAGTTGTGATTGATCTGTGTGGATTCTTTTAAGGATTTGTAGTTTAGAATTTTAAATTGGAATCTAGTTACTAATGTTTGATCTGAGCATTCGAGCATGGATGAAGATTTTCGTATTTGAATAATTGAATGATTCAGAAATCATTTTAAGCCGAGGATTCGTTTGAAGCACTCTTATTATGTAGGGTTTTAAGAGATTGATGCCATTGAAAATTATAGAATTTGATTCCATTTTGCCTTTTTTGTTTTTAATGTCTCAGATCTTAGAAAACTTGAAACCTGAGATTCAAAAGTTGGAAATTTTATCCATTTTAATTGAGTAAATGTTGTTGTTATTATTATTTTTTGGTATTTTAATTGACTTGCTACAAGCATCGTTCAGCTTACAATTCGTTTGAAGTATTCTTATCATGTAGGGATTTACAGGATTAACACCATCTAAAAATATTAGAATTTGATTCTGTTTTGGCTTTTTTTGTCTTAGATCTTAGAAAACTTGAAACCTGAGATTCAAAAGTCGGAAATTTTATCCATTTTAATTGAGAATTTGAGTAAGTGTTGTTATTTATTTTTGTTTTTTAAGTGACTTGCTACGAGCATCTATCATGAACCTAAGGTTAATAATTGTTATCGAGGAAAATGCTTGTAAACAAAAAAAAAAAACGAGAGCTGCTATTGGCACCCCAACTTTTACTTATTACACCTCAATTAAAAACAAAGAAAATAAATGAATGGTTGAGAATAAGTAAAAGTTGGGGTGCCAATAGAAGCTCTCTCATTTTTTTTTTTCCTTATAGATTTCTTTATTTTTTGGGTTTAGGATTTTGTATGAGCCTAATCATAATTGTAAACAACTACTAAAATTGTTTGAACTAGTGTTATAAAGTTTTGTAATGTTGAGATTATAATTTGAACCTAACATTTTTAATGTTTGAAGAGTGTGTTTTAATCTTTAATTGGGTTGTGATAAATAATTTAAGAAATTGGGGTGCCAATAGCAACTCTCTAAAAAAATGGAAAGCCTTTTTTTTTTTTAATAAATAAAAATGGTTTTACTAGGGAGGGAAAAGATAAAGGAGGGGTTGCTAGCCAAGGAGAAACCGGCAAGCTTGAGCAAGGATACATACAAAACCCAACTTTCTATGAGAACAAAGCTACAACAATGTGGGTTGGTCTCCCATGGTCTTTTCTAGTTCATGTTTACCAAGAGAAGAAGGTGAAACCTTATGTAAACCACTCATCACTCTTTTCCCTATCCTACATGGGACTAATAGATTCACAAAAGGAAATATGAGAAAAATATAAAGTGCAACCATAGCAAGTGGATGTCTTTGTTCATTGGATTTTCGTCCACCCAAAGGTTTTAATGATCAATCAAGGGTATGATTCTCAAGTCCACACTTCATATATGTGGGAACTGTTGAAAAATTCAACATGTGGTGCAATGACCAATCTACACATGGGGTCCTATAAGCCACACTCACCATTTAAAATCCTCAATTTATTTTCATAAAATCATTTAAACTATCAGACTAACTACATGGTTTTCTAAGTGTTTGATGCAATTATATCTTGTTTTTGCTAGATTGTAGGGTCATAATGGACAAGCGGTCTTGGACCACATACTTTGGGACAACGTGGCTATTTGAGTCAGATTGTTTTTTTGTGTGTGTGTGTGTGTGTGGATAGTTATAGGGTTAGTAGTTAGCAAATGAAGTTGGTTTCAAGGGGGTTTGAACTTAGGACGTGGGAACAACACTCCACACTTCTTACACTTAGCTACGATGGCACTTCATTTGAGTCGAATTGTTATGGGGTTTGGAGAGGGTGGTAGCCACTGTTCATATCTAAGGAGGGTTCTGAAATTTCAACAATTTTTTAACTGGTTCTTATTGTTAGCCTTAAAGTCTTCCATTTCTTAAGAGAGGAAAACATGTTATTGAGGAAGCCACTTTTGTTTTGAGTTGCAAGGGAGCAAATTGGTACAATATTTATAAAATAAACTTATTGAGAGTTGATTTAGGACAACATGTGCCCCACACAAGCAGAACGATAAAAGAACTATTGGCATCAATGATCATATTATGTGGGGTTGCATAATGCACATGCTTGGCTTTAAAACCATGAATTAGAAACATAATGAAAGGTGCGAAGTCATAAAGGGTCATGTGAGGAATACTAATTTTGTTAGTTGTAGTCATGATATTTTTGTTTTCACATTGGGTCTCAAACAAAGTCTTTATTGTACTAATTCTTCCAATCTTCCTAGTTGGTAGATCCATTGGAAGTGTTCATCTTTTAATAGAATTAAGTCCCCATGTATTGGGTGTAGTTTTTAGGTTGCATGCCATTTGTTGCTAATTTTCGTATGTATTAGTACACACATTTTTGGTGGAAAAGTGCACTTATTTATTTAGCTATGATTATAAAAGCAAAAGGGTTCATTTATGTTTAGCATTCATCCATTTTATGAAATATTTGTACATTGTGAGCTTTTAAGCTCTTTGTTGAATTGAGGAATGTGGTGGATGGTTAATGATATCTCCCAGGCAATTCTTTAATTTGCTTCATTTTATTGCATTGGTATTCATTTGAAACCCTTTGACTCTTTGTTGTTCATCCACCGAATTTAAAATAGTTTGTTTGTATTACACATATCAAAGAAACAAGGGATGAAAGATATTTTAGAGTATATGTCCATCATCTTGTGGTCGGATGCATGTATAAGATTACAACAAAGATGTTGGTAATTGAAGGTTTTTTTAGAAGAATAATTATTATTCTTATTGAATTTCAAGAGAAACGATTACAAGATAAATAGTAGAGGAAGGCTACAAAATCAGGAAGGCCACAAAAACAACAAAACAAATCAAATCAGCAAATCTCTAGGTTAGAAAACATAAATTAATAAAATTTGAAATAATAATTTCAGATTTTATTTGTAAAAATAGAACTTCCTAATTTATTCCCTAGAAATGTGACACCCACTTCAAGTTGGAGCGTAGATATCTATCATGCTCTACTTGCTTACAAAGAGCTCAAAACTAGGTCTAAAAAGTCCTTTGGTGAAGATATCGGCTATTTGTTGAGTAATCGGAACAAAAGGCATGCAAACAGTTCCGCTATCAATCTTCTCTTTTATGAAGTGTTTGTCAATCTCTACATGTTTCGTGTGATCATGTTGTACTGGATTTTGAGCAATTCTTATGGCAGTTTTGTTGTCACAATATAACTTCATTAGCATGTTCACCGACATCCGCAGTTCTTTAAGAATTCTCTTCAGCCATAGCATCTCACAAACTCCGTTAGCCATAGCTCTATATTCTGTCTCGACATTGCTCCTTGGAACCACATTCCGTTTCTTGCTTCGCTATGTGACCGTATTTCCCCAGACATAAGTGTAGTATCCTGACGTGGATCTCTTGTCAATCTGCATTAGTGTATGCCTCTATGTTCTGTTGTGTGGTCTTCTGGAAGAGTAAACCCTTGCCTGGTGTACTTTTCAAGTATTTGATAATTCGATAAACTGCTTCAAGATGTTTCTCGTAGGGTGAGTGCATAAACTGACTTATGAAACTCACAACAAAAGCAATATCGGGCCGTGTATGTGATAAGTAAATTAACTTTCCCACCAACTTTTGATACCGAGTTGTATTCACTGGATCACCTTCCTTGTCATCTCTAAGTTTCTAATTTGGATCGATTGGAGTGTTTGCTAGCCTACAACCACTCATCCTAATCTCCTTAAAGAGGTCCAGGACATACTTCCGTTGGGAGACAACAATCCCTTTCTTTGACCGAGCAACTTCCATTCCAAGGAAATACCTCAGAAACCCTAAGTCCTTGATCTTAAATGTTGATGAGAGGGTAGTCTTCAATCAGTTCATCTCCATTATGTCATCTCCAGTGAGAATTATATCGTCTACATACACAATCAGTATCGCTATCTTCCCATATTGTGAATGTCTTATAAACATTGTATGATCACTTTGTCCTTAAGTATACCCCTAATTTTTAACAAACTGAGTGAATTTCTCAAACCAGGCTCTTGGTGACTATTTTAACCCATATATAGACTTTTTTAGTTTACACACCTTTGTGCCAAACTTTTCACCAAATCCTGGAAATGCATACATGTACACTTCTTCTTTCAGGTCTCCATTAAGGGATGCATTTTTTTACGTCCATTTGTTACAGATGCTAGTCATGATTAGCTGTAAGTGACAAAAGAACTCTTATAGAGTTTAGCTTTGCGACGGGGGCAAATGTCTTAAAGTAATTAATGCCATAGTTCTGAGTGAATCCCTTGGCAACCAATCAAACTTTATACCATTTTAGAGAGCCATCAGATTTATACTTGACTGTAAACATCCATTTGCACCCTACAGTTGTCTTTCCTCTTGGTAGGTCTCTCACGTGCCATTTTTTTCTAGAGCTTTCATTTCCTCGAAGACAGTCTTCTTCCACTCAGGAATTTAGAGCATCTTACACAGTATTAGGAATCTCCATACAAGACAATTGTGAGGTAAAAGCACGAAAAACAGGTGAGATTTTCATTTGACACATAATTGGACAGTGGATGCTGGGTGCAAAACCTCACTCACACCCTTCCGGATAGCAATAGGAAGTTTAGAATCATCGACCTCAGGATTGGAACCGGACTCGGGTTCAAAACTAGAGGACTTAGAACTCGAAGATGAAATGGGCTGAACATGAGGTAAAGGTTGGTGAGGACATTACCTGGAGGGTTTACGGATTTTGGGCAGTGCAAAGGATTGGAAGATCTTTTCTTTTGAGTTGTTTACTATTGCAAGTGGACAATGTCAACTGGTACCAACTCTATGATTTTTTTTTCTTGTTTCTCCTTTGTTAGTCATTATAGGATCGTGAACATCATGAGATGGCACTGTAAGAAGACCTGCCTTTTCAGTATCTAAAAAACTCGCCTCACTTTCTCCTAGTATGATAAAGCTGGGTTTTCAGGTTTAATAATCAAAGTTGGAAAAGGATTAGTTTGCGAGTCTTCAATTTGGAAAAAATTATATAAAACAACCGAGTCTTTGTTTTGGTTCCCCCCTTGAAGATGAGGCGTGAAATAGGGATGTAATTAAAAAAATGTATCATTCATGGTAACAAAATTTTTTTTGGAAATGCGTTCAAAACATATATACCCCTTTTGAGTGGAAGCATAACCAACAAACACACATTTTGTGGCTTAGGGTTCAAGTTTTCCTCGATTATGATTATGAATATGAACAAAAGCGGTACAACACAATATTTTTAGTGGTAAAGAAGAGGAAAGCCTATTTGGATAAAACTTTTGAAAAACATCAAAAGGTGTTTCAAAGCTTAAAACCTTACTAGGCGTTCTATTTATGAGATATGTAGCTGTAAGAACGACTTCACCCCAAAGATATTTAGGTACCTGATTGGTAAAAAGCAATGCTCGAGCGACTTCCAATAAGTGTTTGTTTTTTTTTTTAGCCAAACCATTTTGGTGTGAAGTGTCGACACAAGAGTTTTGATGAACAATTCCTTTTTCAAAAAAAAAAAAATTGGCTCAAAATGTTTTTGAAATATTCTCGACCATTATCAGTCAATCTGCAATATTTGAACATTTTTTTTGCAATTTTGTTTGTACCATGGTGTAAATTTTTTTGAAAATTGTTCCCACTTCAGATTTTTTCCTTCATCAAATAAATCCAACTTAATCTCGTGTGATCATCAATAAAGGTCACAAATCATTTTTTGTCAGAATATATAGATGTTCTACATGGGTCTCAGACATCAATATGAATCACAGTAAATGGTGTAGTTGGTTTGTAGGGTAGGGTAGAAAATGATGCACGTTGATGTTTAGCAAGCTGACAAACTTCACATTGAAGAGAAGATGGACTTTTATTCTGAAATAAATTGGGAAACGAGTATTTTAAATACTGAAAACTAGGATTGCCTAACCTATAATGCCATAACATAATATCATTATCTTTGGAAACAGAAACAAAATTTAAGCAAGTACTTGGATATCGTCCACTTGAGTTAGGTCCATAGTCAAAATAATAGAGTCCATCTTTTTCTTTAGCACCGCCAATCATCCTCCCCGTGGTCAATTCCTGAAACTCACAATAAGAAGAGTAGAAATTAGCTTGACATTGATGATCAGAGGTAATTTTACTAATGGACAACAAATTGCAAGACAAATTGGGAACGTGGAGCACATCATGGAGGGTTAACAACAAAGTGAGTTTGATAGTTCCTATCCCAACAATTATCGAGAGTGAACCATCAGCAATTTTGACCTTTTTATTGCATGCACAAGGACTATAAGATGAGAACAATTTGGAGCAACTAGTCATATGATCAGTTGCACCAGAATCAATTATCCAAGAAAGAATAGAGTTAGGAATAACACCTAAAAACGCAGTAGCAAGAGAGTTACCCTTCTGTACCAAAGAACAAGATAGAGTTAAGGATAATTTTGGAGATTGAAACAATTTGTACAGGTACTCTAATTTCTCCTTTGTAAAAGGGACTGCATCTGAGTTGGTAGAAGGCTTTTGAGTATCTTCAGCAGTGGTTTGGTAGGCGCGACCGTCACGTTGGATTTTGGCTTCCAATTTGTTGGTTCCAACACGTCTCCTTCGTATGTCATAGTTTTTTGCAATGCTCGCACCACGATTTCTTACGCTCATCATTGTCAAAATCAACACCTCTTGACACAAGAGCAAAGCTGTTAGGTTCTAGGTTGAAATCAGGTTCGGTGTTGCGCAACATGATTTTTCTCCTTGACTTCTCACTTCTAACTTCAAAAAAAACTTCATGAATAGAGGGCAATGGCTTCCTATTGAGAATGCGGCCTCAGACCTTGTCCAAACTTTGATTAAGGTCGGCTAAAAGCGTGTAAACCTTGTCATTTTCCATTCTCTTCTTGTGGCAAGTGTAGTCGTTTGAATTCTCCCAAACATCATCATAACATTGATCAAGTTCTTGCCATAACGTTACCAATTCGTTGTAATAAGTAGTAACATCACAATCATTCTGCTTGAATCTCCAGAGTCGAGCTTTCAACTCAAATTTGAGAAGAATTCTCTAGGTCCGAATAAAGATCTCGAACGGCCTCTCAGACATCTTGAGCAATGGGAAGAAATAGGTGAGGTTTTCTAATGGCAGGCTCCATAGAATTGATAAGCCAAGCAATAACAAGAGACTCCTCGGATTGCCATTTTTTTAGATTAGGATTACCAGCGGCAGGTTTCGATATTTCACCAGTCAAATGCCCAATTTTGCCTCTGCCATCGATCACCAATTTTACAGATTGAGCCTACTCGAGATAGTTGTGCCCATTGAGTTTTGTAATTGTAAGATAAATGGCCGAATTCTGTAATCAGTAGATACATGCATGAGAGGAATAATGGGATTGGGTAAAATGGTTTCAAAAGTACTAGAAGAGCCGGAAGAGATGGTAGTATTTCTTTGGGCACTGGTCATCGCCGACTTATACGACATCATCATAAAAAGAAAGTAGAAAAAGAGCACGAGGCTCTGATACCATGAAGGTTTTTTAGAAGAAGAATTATTATTCTTATTGAATGTCAAGAGAAACGATGACAACATAAATAGTAGAGGAAGGCTACCAAATTAGGAAGGCCACAAAAACAGCAAAACAAATCAAATCAAATAAGCAAATCTCTAGATTAGAAAAAAGAAATTACTAAAATCTGAAATAGTAATTTCGGGTTTTATTTGCAAAAATAGAATTTCCTAATTTATTCCCTAGAAATCTGACATTAATCATTCAAGTAATCCTTTCCTCGGTTATTTCAGATGAACAAGGGGCTTTCTTTAGAGGTAGACATATTGGATTGGGTGCTACCAACAAATTAATGTATATAGATTCTGCAAAGTAGTTTTGGAAAAAGCTTACAACCTCATTAACTGCTGGTTTTTAGATTATTTTTTAAGGGGGATATATTTGGTACAAAATGGAAATTGGATTATGAAATGTATTGTTTAACACCGTTCCCAATTTTAGTTAATGACTCTCCTTAAGAATTACTTTGGATGTATCAAGGGTCTTAGATAAGGGGATCACCTTCCCTCATTTTTGTTTGATGTGGTCATTGAAGCTCTGGGGAGAATGATATTGAGTGGCCACATGGGTGAATCACATGGTTACATAATCAGCTCATATGGTCCAACCATTTCTCATTTACAATTCGTTGACGGCACTTATTATTTTGAGGATGCCTCATGCTCTAGCTAAGATTGCTGAGGGGTCTTCTGTAGTACTTTGGTGCTGCTTCAGGCCTGGACATTAATATTTCCAAAGTAAATTATTTGGAGTGGGATATTGATTCTTTAGCCAATATCCTTGGATGTGGCATAGATTCCTTCACTTCCCCTGCTTAGATTTACTGCTATTAGTAACTTATTGTTCTAAGCATTTGGGACCCAGTTGTAGAGAAGAAAATATCTGTCAAAAGGGGGAAAATTAGTGTTGATAAAGAGTTCTCTGTCAAGTATACACGTGTACTTTATGTTCCATCCCGGCTTCAGTGGTAGAGTGATTAAAAAATTAATAAGAGATTTTTTATGGAATGATCAGGAGAACTCAAAAACTTCATCTTGTAAACTGGAACACCACTTGTTCTCCAACATGCAGGGGTGCCTTTGAGATTTAGATAATCAAAAGTGAGTCCTTTCGGGAAAATGACTGGATTTTTGGGAAGGAACCCACATCTCTATGGAGGCTGTTGGCAAACTATGACAACAAAAATTTCGTGTGGGATTGTGTGGATGTTAGATCCTCTGATGGGTGTAGCTTTGAAGAATTATCCAAAATATATATCTTGTTTTTGTCAAAAAAATTTCCTGCTGGGTGAGGATTTGGTCAGGTAGTTGTGACTATTATTCCTCCGTTAGATTTTCCCATGTCGCCATAGATGGCTCAAAATTTTTATAGTTGTCCCCTTCATCAACCTTTCAAGCCTCTATGTGTGGGAGTCTAAAGTTCTTCTGAAGTGCCATTTTTTTTATTTTAAATTTGATGTGTGTCCCTTGACATACTTCTTATAGTGGACTATTAGATAAATCACAGTTTATCATATTTAATTTTTCAGTTGCATAAATCAAACTGTGAATCCATTTATCATCTCTTCCTTTACTGTGCACTTGTTTGGGATATTTGAAGCATTTTCTTTTCATCTTTTGGAGTTTGTCTGATTCTTCCCTACTTTTTAAAGATCTTTTTGGCATCTGATCCATTTCTGCCTTTTCATCCAGGGCACAGAACTTTTGGAGATTATTACCATTTGCTTTTGTGTCGTGTCTTCGGAAAGAGCATAATTTAAAGGTGTCTGAGGAATTGGAGGAAGACATTGCGGAATTCATATTGGGCATTAAATCATTCATCTCTTATTGGCCTAAATTCTTTAAGGCAACGCAAGGGTCTCTTTTTTGTGGATTTTATCGTTAGATGGATATTATTTGTGGGTAGAATGGTTTCATAATTTGCTTTCCGCACGTTTGTTCTGCTTCTGCCTTAGCTTGTATTTGTCCTTGTTCTGTTAGGTAGGTCCCCTCGATCTTCTTCCCTTGTAAATATGTTTGATTCATTAATTATGATCTTGATCTTTTGTAGATTTAAGAAATGGAAAAATATCACAAAGAATCCTGCATATTATGCTATTTCGAAGAAAATTTTCATATAACACTCCACATTTAAGTGAGACATGCATCTAAATTATTTTTTATTACAATTTTTTGCCAAAATTTTACTTACACAAAACACAAAAATTAGAAGTTAAATTTTTTTGTTTTGTTTTTGTGTGGAGATTTTTCCCTTCTCTGAGTTCCAAAAAATGAGATTCGTGACTATTGTACGAACTCTGTTGAACATTCTTGTCATCATCATCATCATATTTTCAGCCCTCATAGTGGAGGAGGCAGGAGGGGAGCTGCTGTTGGGGAAATGTCCGTGTGTCCTCCATCCATGTGGTAGCTGTTCACATATCCTTGTGTGCCTTTTTGTAGCCACCATCCTCAGAAAGCCTTGTCCCAGAAATTTGGGGTTGGCTGAACAAATCTTGTTTCTCCATTCAATTTTAACTAAACTCATGAATTTTATCAAGCTGAGCAGTATGCGGTGTTTATTATTTTTGATATTCAAACTAATCCTTTTACACATGAAGGTCCGTCCTACAATTTTCTTTTGAAGCAATATTTGCATGTGTTACGATCTTAGCAATAAGCACAATCATTTCCTTTTTAGTATACCTTATTAAATGTTACTTCCATTATGATCTTCATCAATGCTTTGTTTAATTGACTATAAATATCACATTTCATCATCATCATAAAAACCCCTATCCCAAATTTTTTGGGGTGGGCTAGATGGATGATTCTTGTTACTTCATTCAATTCTGTCCAAGGCCATGTCTTTTGTTAAATCAGGTACATTTGTGTCTGTTCTCACTACCCCAATCCATGTCACTTTTAGTCTTCGTATCACTCTTTTAGAACCTTCAGCCTGTCACGTTCCTTCTAACTGGGTTGTACATGGCCAAACCATCTCTGTCATGGTTCCATTAGTTTATTACCTATTGGGCTATTACTCATTTTCACAAAATTTCTTTTTTAACTCTTATCTTTCTTAATATTTTCACTCGTTCTCTCAGAATCCTCATCTCTGCTGCATTAATTCTGTGTGCATGATATTTTCTTGGTTACCCAACATTTTGCTCCATAAAGGATTGCCTGTCCTGTAGCCATTTATAAAAAAAATTCTTTTAGTTTTACTGGGATGTGTCACATATCACATAGCACAAAAGCACCCCTCTATGTTAACATCCTGCTCTAATTCAGCAGAGAACATCCTTGCTAATCTTAATCCTTGTACACAATACACTGCTGCATACATGAGAATACATCCCCACCCCCCTCTGGAAGAAAATTTACTTTCTTTAGCAAGCGTCTATTATATATTGGACACGATAAGGCTAGCTCCTTAAATTTGTATGCTTTTTTTGTTTTGTTTTGTTTTTTTTTTTTTTTGTTTGTGCTAAAGCTTACAAATTCACTCGAAGATTCCTGTTTGGGCATTAATGGATGCAATTTATTGGCTTATTCTGTTTGGTTCCTAATAACATTGTTCTTGTGTCTTAGATATAAGCTGGAATTATGTTTTTGGAACTGGCGCCTATTCCAGAGAATAAGTTTCATCTGTCTTTTAGGTGGGTCTGCTTGCCAGATTTTGCTGTGTTTTAGATGCCATTCACTTTTTGTCTATTTTTTTAACACAATACACTTTAGTCCCCATATTTTTTTTTCTCTATCGTTTTATTTGTTTATGGTTTTATAATATTGGAATGTAATTCAAGCTAATGTACAACATACATTATACTTTTTACCAAGTGACATTTGTATCTACATATTTAGTTTTTTTTGATAGGTAAACAACAATATATTAATAAAGAATAAAAAAGGCGGTCGAGATGACCAACGACAACTTACAAGGACACCGGAGCCAGAAATAAAAAAAAAACTTTACTAGGAGCAAAGAGCATCCCATCTAAAAGCAAACTCCTCAAAAAAGATCCCTTTAAAGGCCACATCCATCTTACACCAATAAAACAAAAACCTAAGAATAACCAAAATCATCTCATGGTGATCTCTATCAACCCCCAAAAAGATTCTCCTATTTCTTTCCAACCAAATACCCCAGCATATTGCAAAGTGAAGCAAGGCCCAAATAGTTTTCTTCCTACCAGAGAATAAGTTTGTAGCCCAGCACTTGAATAAGGACGAACAATTGTTCAGGAAGACCATAAAATATTAAACAAATGAAGAAAATGGGACCATGAATTCACCACAAACAGACAATGACTAAGAAAAAGATCAACTGATTCAGCGCTATTGTAACAGAGGACAAAAATTTGGTGAAATAAAATCTCTTTTTATAAGTTGGTCTAGAGTGAGCAATTTCCAGAAACCTCCAACCTCTTTAGTTAATATATTGGTCTCGATTTTGCAGGCTCTGTGACCTTCAGGTCAAGGAAATCGTTGTACGAGAAGTACATAGGTTCATTAATTGTTGTATAAGAATATCTTCTAGATTTAAAATGTCCTTTATGGGGTGAGAAGTAAGGTGAAATGGTTTTTTATTTCAAAGCTTTGAAGAGATGGAGGCAACTCGAGAAGATGTGGGGCCATTGGAACCAGGGCCTTCCAGTGATTCTTGGTGGCCCTCAGGTTTTATTGAAAAATTACAATCCGTTTCTCTGGTTTCTCAAGAAAAGACACTGAGTTGTAAGGAATCAATGTGCAATGCTGAGCAAGATGAAATGTCATCTCAGGAAGCATCACAAATTCTTTGGACCACTGGGAGGTTTTCTGGGTTGATTCCCAATGGTTTCTTCTCTGTCATTCCGGTGAGTGGTTGCTTTAAATTTCTTGGTTGGCACATGCAATATTTACTAGCCATTAAGTTAATGGTTCTTTCTTCAGTACCATATTTGCTGGTTGCTGAATTGTCTGAGAAATTGTAATGTTGTCATGAACATTTTTAGGATTTGTATCAGTTGTACGATGTTACTATTTTTCTACAATTTGTATGTATTACATGCTTTCATTGTTTGGTTATGATACAATAATTGGTATGTATTAGTACCTGCATGTTTGGAGTTTCATGTGTGAGATTATATTGATATGGGTTAGTGTGTTGTCTATTTCATATACTAATGGTTATTGTTTATATTTTACCGATCAAAGATGTTTTTATTGTTTTATTTTCCCTATGAGCTAGTGGAATCCTAGTGTAGGAAATATTGGGAGCAAGTGCAGGAGGAATAAAATATTGTGGAGCAATTTCCATACCTGCTCCCATATGCATCTCTCGTCTCTCTCTCTCTCTCTCTCTCTCACACACACACACACACACACACACACACACACGTACAAATACACATACACATGTTACAAACGATTAAGGTTTAAAATGTTGTTCTGGTCAAGAAAAAAAATCAAAGCATTCACTGATTCAAAAAACACAACATCCTGAATTTTCCGAAACATTTTCGGTAGAGACGTAAAATATTATTTTAATGATAAATAATGTAACAAAAACATATTTTAGGTTATGAATTGACTTCTACAATGTGTATATATTGCTGTGAATACACCTCTTTAGATTGCATTGAAGTGTGTTTAATGTTTCAACTTTCACTAAGCTATCAAATCCCTGTTGCCTAATGGTAAGGTGTCTAATTTTAATCAGAAGAAAAATGGGACAATACGGTGTCTTATTTTAATCATTTGAGAATGGCTCTTTAAAATATAACTTTCTCCGCAAAAAAGCAGATATTGAAAAGCACATGCATATTTTTTTTTTGAGATTGCATTGCATTGTTTTTTTTTTGGGGTACGGATTCATGATACTATTTAAATCAATATTCTTTTAGAGATTCCATTGCTATAGAGATTCTATCACTTTTTTCGGAATTTTTGATTTTGGTTTGTTTTTGACACATAACAATTCAAACCAAAACGTTTTGATACAAATCGAAAAAGTCCAAGACATTTGATTTCAGGAATGTTCAAACGGTGGTAAATACCAGTTGATACATTCCGATATGATAAGATACTTTGTACCATGCAAACAAGAATATAACCAATGCAGGTGCCAGCTAGCTTAGTTGGTAAAGTCTATGGGTGGTGATACCATAGACCTGGGTTCAATTCTCACCAGCACCGAGTTATTGATGTAATTAAAAAGTACTTCATCAATAAAATAAAATAAAAAAAAAAAATCCTTCTTAAAATTACTACTACCTAAGATCAATGGCAGCTTATATGAACTCACTTTCAAAAGACTTGGCTCTGGAAAGAGTGGAATGAAATGACACCATAAATGAACTCACTTTCAAAACACTTAGCTCTGGAAAGAGTGGAATGGAAGAGCAAGATTCATTTAGCTGACCCCAGATCTTTGGGATAAGGGCCCACATGTTGATGTAACAATGACATGGATATACGCATTAGTGTCCAGCACCAGTGTCAAGTGTTATAGACACTGATCATTAGTGTCCAGCACTAGTGTCAAGTGTTATAGACACCGATCACCCACAATTTTGATATGCTGACAGACTTCACAAGTTCTTATGGTTTATCCCATATGTCAAGAAATATAGTTTTAGAATACTTGAAGTTTATATTCGTAGAAAGAAAACACTTAAATAAGCTGATGTACATAAAAATCATTTAACCACTACATAAATAGTAACTGCAAACAACATATTTGGACAAATTAAGGTTTTTCCTGAAAAAGTGTTGGCATGTGTTCCACATGTGGATACTAACGATTTTTGAGAGTGCCAATTCATAGAAGAAGGGAATGTCCTTGTTGTGTAGATTACGAAAAAACCCATTTATTATATTGAATTGATTGTTGATAACTTTCTTTACATTGTTAGACTTTGCTTCTGTTGCCTGCCCGGCACTGGTTTCTTTTTAAGAGTTTATTTGTAGAAGCGTAGGGCAGACCATATGTGTGAGCAAAGTATTGGAACAATAATGTTTTGAGACACAATTTGCACTGATGGTAGCAACGCGGGAGGCATTTATAACATGTTCCTGTGTGTATTAAGCCCAAACCTAATGCAATTTAGTTCTTGTAATGCACATAAGCTGCCCAAAGATTTGGAGTAGGTTACACGAATCCTATTCCTCCATTCCATTGTGTCCAAAGCCATGTCTTTTTTTTTATTATTGAGAGTGAGTTAATATTTGCTTTCACTATCTCCACTATATTTTAATACTACAGTAGTAAACAAAATGTATGTTGCTGCATTTAGAATATCCATGGCTATGTGCTTGTCTACTTTCACATGTGAGCTAGCACACGTGTGAGAGAAGCTCATACGGTATATTCAATGGCTTCACATCACCAACCATTGGCAACAACTTCATTTGATGCCGGGTTCCAAACAAAATTAAATAAGGTTTTATGAGACAAATCAAAACAAAAATTAGTGACACACTGACACCTTCAACTAGTCTACCAATTGTTAATTGATCACCAACTTTCTAAACCTTCAATCAGTTTTTACTAGTTCTGAATCCATAAAACTAAGAAAAACATCTGCTAAAGGAGGGTGGAAGCTAACAAAGATCTAGGCCAGGTAGAGTCTGTTACCCAACCTTGGCACTCCAAGATACTCCATGGTGGGGTTAGTCGAGACTAAGAAGTTCTTTGGTGACCATCCCTAATCCAAAGCAAATGAGAGGCAAAGGTAGAACTAAGGAAGAAATGGATATAGCTGCCACCCCATGTTGAGCCTAAGAGCTTTGGCTGGTGTCAAACTTTATGGATCTTTGACAATCAATCCAAAATTATTGTCTTTTGCGGTCATTTTTTTTTGTTGGTTTGGCAAGATAGCATCAAAACTGTAACCACCTCCTTATTCATTGTGATATTATAAGATTTGTTTGAAGCATAGTCTCATAGAACTCCATTTTTCTTTTTTTGAAAAAAGTCTCATTTAAAATGCGTTATGTACCTCTAATGATTAAAACAATAAAAAATGTGATTGTTTAAAAAAAATGCATTTTTATGTTTTAAACCCTTTTTTTAGAAAAATTAAAAATAATAATAACCCATTTTTTTGTAGACCTATAGTTAATTTCTGTGGCCCTATGGTTGTTTGTGATTTGGTTTAGAAATGTTAATGTGAGATTTGCTGATAACTTCTGATGTTATGGGTTTTTAATTTTTTTTCAATAGTGTTTTGTTTTGTATAAAAGATATGTTGGTGGTTAGAGTGTTATTTATTTTTTTTGGCATCAGAAAATGTATGGTTTTGTGTGGACACATGTTATCAAGCATAGGTATTTAATAATGATTTTTTCATCAAAAATATATTTAAAACTGACGATAAATGTCTAGTGTGTATATATATATATATATTTCTTTTTTCATAATTATTAACATTAATATTTTTTATATTTATTTATTTTCTTCATTTTTCCGTGTTTTACAAAGTTTTCCCTTTCCATTTTTAAACCCGGATTCCAACTTGGTGACTATGGTTTGGACCAATTTGGTATATGCCGGGTTTCACCGTATTATGTGTTTGATCTTGGTACACATCAGATCCTTCAATCATATGGCCCCAATTCTATGGTCAACATCTTCCTCAATCTTTTAATCCTTGTGTATAATAGCCTGGATTCTATGGTTGTTTTGGGGTATTTACAAACCTTCAATTTTTACAGGACATTCCTCTTCATGGGTATTAGTACTAAATTTACATACCATATACTTGGTTTTGGTTCTACTTATTCTATTGCCCTTGGATTCCCACTCCTTTATCTATAATTCTAGTTTTGCATTGACTCCTGCTCTATCCTCATCAATTAATACTATATTATCTGCAAATAATAGACTCCAAGGTATGCTATCTTGAATGTGGGAAGTTACTTCTATAATTAGAGCAGACAAATTCAGACTCAAAGCCTACCCTTGATGTAATCCAATTGTAGTTGGGAAGTCTTTTTCCTCTTCATTTGTTTTCACACTAGTCACAACCCTCTCATATATGTCAATATTCATTTGGGATCTTTTCCCCCAATATGCACCGAATTAATTTTCTTGGTATTTTTTCATATGCTTTCTTTAGGTAAAAAAAAATCATGAGATTCTTCCTTTTTTCTCTACACTTCTTTATCATTTGTCTAAGTGGAAAGGTTGCTTCAATGGTAGTCTATCTAACATAAAACCAATTTGATTTTTTAATATATTCATTTTTTGTCTTAAATCTTTTTTCAATCACCTTTCTCATAGTTTCATAGTGTGACCCATAAACTCATGTCTCCTTTATTCTTATATATAATTACTGTGACCCTTTTTCTTCATTCATCCAACATGTCCTTAAACTATTATTGAATAACTTAATTAGCCAGGAAAATTCAAAACTTCTCATGTATTTCCATACTTCTATTAGCCTGATCCTAGAAAATAGAAATTCTAATTACATCCCTAACTCTCCTACACGCACCTTTTCTATGAGCTTGATAGGCATGATAAAGAAAAGAAAAATAGAGACATACTTATCAAAAAAATAAAAAATAGAGACATGATTTTTCTTGGCATTTATGTACTCCTACTCTTACAACTGTTTTATTCTGTTCATATGTTATTACTTATAATTATGCATATATTTTTATTGGTAAATTGTAATATACCTATTTTGCCTCTCCATTACCAAATTATATTATTTTAGAATTTATTCTGAATCTGACCGGTATAGCTAGTCGTTTGTTAAAACCTAGTAGCCATAGAAATGTGTTTATTACTTGATTGAATTTCATTATGTGCAGGAAAAAAGGTTCAAGGAGCTTTTTAATAGTATTCCTTCTCCGGATGAGCTTTATTCTTTGGGCATAGAGGATCTCAGACCTGATGTCATTCTTGTAGATGTAGAGAAAGATAAGAAGCTTTCCATGCTTAAGCAACTAATTGTGGCATCAGTGAAAGGTCTGAACTCAAATCCAGCTGCAATGATTAAAAAGATTGCTGGATTGGTGAGTTTTCTCAAGGAACATTTTTGATTGTTTGTCATAATCTGCCCCTTTGAGTACCGAACTATTTTAACAAGGTCATGGATTCGTTTCCCTCGTTTATTTTCCAGTTTCCTTTCATTTGTTGTTTTCTCTGTCTGATCTTTAGACCTTTGTTGGTGTGTGTATTTACCATAAAAAATATACTACTGAATTCTTTCTAAATAGTAGTTCCTAGTTACAATGTTCATGTAAATTAATACCATATAATGCTTGATTGCTTGCCAGTTGCTAGATATCCCCTTTCTCATACAATTAAAAAAATCTTTATATATTCAAATACAATTACGTAATGACATGTGCACTTACATTACCAAGGTATGGCTTGATTCATCATGTGTAGTGAAACATTCCAACTCACTCCGAAACATTCAAAATTTCAAAATGTATAGCAATGTTGGTTATTTCATTCTGCTGATTTAACATGTAAATATAATTATATGCATTCCGGCTGATTATATAGTGACAGAAAATTAACACCGTACACCCAAACGATTGCTCACATGGTTGGCGTGTATCCACCCAAAGGGATAGCTTAGATGGTGGTTGTGTAGTGGTCATGGACTCATGGGTTCAAACATATGATGTGCTGGTTTCTTCAACGAAGTTAAAATTGCCTAATTACTAAGGGTAGTTCAGTTATCTATATAAAAAAAGGAAAGGAAAGAAGAAATGGAAAGAAAATTTAACACCATCGAGTTACCATTGTTGGAAATTATTCCTTATGCTAAATTTCTTTTCAATGCATGATTCAATGTTTACCATGTACAGGTTTCTGATTTTTATAAACGGCCAACTTCAGAATCAAGTCCAACAAAAGATGCACTGGAGGAAATATCTCATGTATCAGAGAATCAAGGTGTCCAGCTGTTGGGACAAATAAAGCATGGCTCATGCCGGGCTCGAGCAATCCTATTCAAAGTTCTTTCAGATACCGTCGGTCTTGAGAGTAGACTTATAGTGGTAAGTTTTTCTTGTTTTTAGCCATGCGATGGACTCATTTGATAAGAATGCATTATCTGACACAAATGTGGTTCGTATTTGTGAGTGAGACGCATCCCTACACAATTTAAGAATTCTTTATATATTTAAATTCTTTCTATATTGTGTACTTAAAAAAAGTATTCTGAAAATATATTTATCAATTTTGAAATAAACTGTCTCGACATGTTGGTGTATCCAATTATGAGGTTCAATTTGTTTAACACTTGGTATTTGAGTCAGAGACCAACAGCTGTCTGTGTCCTTGTTACATAGGCCTGTAGTAGTAAATTGCTCGAACTTATTCCTTTCTGTAGTGTATTTGCCTCTTGATATATTTTCAGATATAAGTTTCAATTATTGAATCAAAAGAAATCTGTTCCACAAAATATTTTACTACCTAATCTCTGAAAGTTCTTGCTGTTTATTTTTTCAGGGTCTACCTAGCGAGGGACCGATTGAACACCCAGACTCATATAAGCATATGTCAGCGATAGTTGTTCTGAATAATGTGGAATTGCTGGTCGATCTTATGAGGTATCCGGGTCATCTAATTCCTTATTCAACCAGGGCAATCTTCATGTCCCATATTTTCGGCTCACGGAAGGACGACTCTGCAGAAAATGAATCCTATGATTCACCTCTTGAGCCAAGCAGTCCTCTTTATGGGTTTTTAGATAGAACAGATGTTGATAGGTAAGAAGAGACTGTTTGGTCCCCTTTCTTTTACTTTGAAATGTTGATTCAATTACTGATTTGAAACTATATGATGACCTAAACAGTGGCTTGTCATATTCTAGTCGGTTTTGTAGTTTTCTTTCTAGAGTATTAGGAGCATTATTTCCCCAATGAGCAAAATTCAAACTAGTGTATGAATTCATTTTGGTTCTCTTCTTTGCTTTATGATGTGCCTTGCTACACGTAAGTGCATAAGCTTTTCAGCTTAAATGGTCAACTAAACAATACCAAATTGAATACAATCTTGGTTTCCATATTCTCTCCATCTGTTTCCATCTTGGGTTACCCCCACTGTTTGACCAGCATTGAGCTATCCATAGAGAGCTCCTAATGGTGTATATTCTTTCTCATTGGTGTAAGTTTAGATAATTACAAATGGAAAATACTTGAAGTCTCAGAATATTATTTACCTTTCAAGTTGGCCAGTCTAAGAAACTCCTCACAAGCTTAACCAACTGATGGGTCCAAGTTCCATTGACAGTGATGTACAAGTATTGTAGTTAGCTTTGCAGCCTGATCATGTCAGTATTGCAAGTGACATCTGTTGTAAATAAGTGAAAGCTAGCCACTAATTAATGGCGCAAAATGCAGATATAGAAAGCAAAATGAACTACCCCCAAGATGCAGATATAGAAAAGACAAAAGAGAACTATCCCTAATATATGAGCTTCACAGGAATTGTCTTCCCCTCTTTTCATTTTTGTTCCCCTTGGATCTTGGAAACACATTTCCCTTTTTTGCTACCTTCATTTTATTAATGAAATGATCTTTGTTAATTAACTTAAAAAATAGTATGTGTTATAAGCTACTCCCTCTTTTATCATTCGTTTATTACTATTTTTATACATTGTACTCTGACTTCTGTTTCTCATGCTATAATTGTTTCCTTGTTGCATCTACTGCAGTCCGGGGCAAGAGGAGACCCTTGAATCCACATACCAACAGAAAATAGAAGCATCTTTGAATGTGTCAGGTCCTCTGTTGCAGAATATAATGTTGAGACCAACAGCCTCTTCTGAGGGAAAACTAAGGTAGAATTAAGTGTTTATCTTGATCAATTCTATTTCAAGCCATAAATAACATTCCAATTTGACTACTTCCTCTGTTCTTTTTATCCTTTAAAAAAAAAAAAAACTTTTACATTGTTGTGCCTGTTACCAATAGAATGATTTCTCCAATTCTGACCTGTAAAAAGTGAAGCTGATATAATGTGGTTACTTATTGTTGAATTTCTTTTTGGTTGTGTAAGCTTATCATATAGTGAGCCCAACATTACAAATGCATTTTGGCGACACAGCAGGAGAAAAGTCATTGCTGAACAACGGACATCTAGTTCAAGGTTTTACATTTTAATTCCTATTTGCTTTGACATGTTATAGGAATAGAAATGAATAATGTTATGCTTGGAAGTGTTATTTTGATTTAATTCTAAGCTACTTGTATTTTAGGATGTGCTATGTCTAATAAAAATATTTTGGTGCAATATGTTTGTAGTTACGGCCAAAACTAGACGATACCTTGGTCTCATACCAAGAATTGTCTCACACCATGATCCAAATCTGGTGAAAACTGAGAATTTCTTTTCTTTGCTCACAACATCCATCTTTAGAGAAAATTTACAGCAAAGAAACCTTTTATAATAACTTAAAAATCTTAATCCTATCATTATTCAAATCCTAATCTAATGAAAATAATATAAAAAGGCCAAAATAGCCTTATTGGGCCTAAAACATGTTTAATAATAAAGAGAAGTGGCCCACTTAATTAAAGTAATTGGTCCACCTACTGATAAAAAAAACCATTAATGAGGCCAACTAAACATAAAAAAAACCCAATACTAATAAAATACCAAAATATTCTACTAAACACCAAACTAACTAGACTAGACACTAATGCAACAAAAAAAAAAAAAAAAAAAATCATCCATCCAAAGTGCAAATGGTCTCCTCCTCTAGTAAATTCTGTACGATGAATTGAAGCTTTAAATTAAATGTGGTGCTATTGTTTATTTTGTGTATTCTAAGCTTAGTTTTGAATTGCACTTTTGCAGTCCGGAGCATCCTTCCCTTCGAGCATGTGGACGTTCAATGCTTAGTGGTTACAGACAATCATTTAAAGAATTTGCGGATATGGATGCATCAAGGTTTCTTCCTAGAATGATGCATTTATTTTGGATAATGGGTCTAGTGTACAATTTAGGAAAATGTAATCTTTTTCATTTCTCTTTCAATTTTTTGAAGTAGCTTAAAAATCAAATAATTGCATGGTGACTGGAAGTTTATTTTGATGAATACTGGTAATTTTTTTCTTGTTTCTATTCTCCATGGAGTTCTAGTTCAGTACTGGTGTTCGTTATTTGTATCTGCAACACCTTGACATTATTGTGTTCTAACAAGCAAACTGTGACGAAAAACTCATTTCATATTGATCGATGATTAACTTTCCATATAATACACATTTATTCTTAGTTTATACACTTTGACGTGCTCTCCCTGACTGAGCTTAACCTACTTTTTTCCTATAAAAGTTGGAAGTTAAGTTAGCATTTACTAAACTAGAATTTTTTGTTTTCTGATACTAATACAAACACCAGTCTGATTTTGCATGCACTTAGGAGTTAGAAGAGGCATGCACTTGCATAGTCCCATAAATTTAGAGTGACTTAGACATACCCTTCCATGTGTATTATCAAACCGATGACATTCCCCATTGACCTGGGTCTTCTCTTGTAGACTAATGCTAAATGACCTAAATGTCCTCATCTTCAACTTAAAACCCTAATTTTTCTCCCTAAATCCTTCATTTTCAAGCTCTTTAACCTCTATGGTAAACTTCTTTTAATCTAATCTGATCTTCAATCTGTTGTTTTCAACCTTAGCTTAACCCTTTGTAAAAACCCTTGATTTTCTGCCCAAAGTTCCATAATTTTTTTTTTTTATTTGTAAAATTTTATTGAAAAAGACAGGCAAGAATCACTTCAAAAAACAGTCGCCTAAATTCCTTAAATTGCTTACATGGCAAAAATAAAAAACCAAAGATATTGAAAATAAGCTCTTGCATATTGCTCTCCTTCCCATTGAACGTGCGCATATTCCTTTCTTTCCACAAGCCCCAACAAATTGCAAAATGAGTTAACTTCTACAAAATCTTCAACCTACTAGAAAAGGGTGGGGATTTCCAACCGAAAAGAAGAGAGACAACCGAGTAAGGATGACACCAAAGAACCTTAAACGAAGAGAAGAAGTGATATCAAACCAAAAAGGCCACCTCACAATGAATAAGAATATGCCCCACAAACTCAATACTCACTTTGCACACACAACGATAATCAACCAAGATGAGACCCCTACGCTTAAGAAGATTGACCGTTGGAAGCTTGTTCAAAGTCGCCAGCCACATAAAAAAGGAGACTTTAGTTGGAACCTTAGAGGCCCAAATAAAAAAAAGATGTGTAGGAGATTTTTTTGGTCTCGTACTCCCTAAGATACGTGGTACAAAGATAATCAATTATTCCTTGAGATACGTGTTACAATGATTGATTGACTTCTCCTCAAATACGAGTTATAGTAGATGAACATCTTTGGTCGTCTTCTCCGGTGATGCTTCTAAGTCTCCGGTCACAGCCTGAAATCGTCTTAACATGAAAAGACACTGATGGGGTGCCAACCAAGGAGCCTCAAACGATCAAGTTAGATCTTAGTTAAATTGTAGAACAAGAAGAAGATAATAAGTGTCAGAGAGTTTTTTGTGTGGCTTATGCCTCAGGCTTGAATGGGAGATGCTTATTTATTTATAGAGTAGTTTCTTAAAGGGTGGTTAATAACTTAGTTGTAACCTTCTACCAGTATTTATGATAATAAAGGATCTTAATGACATTGAAGACCCGCTCTTCTTGATTCTTATAACTTGCATGAGGAGTGGGCTTAATGTGTAATTGGTCTAACTCGGTGACTGTTCAATCTTCGAGTCAACTCAGTCGTGTTATGCATCTGCTACTATTTTGGTTGTCAACAATTCCTTTGCTGCTTAGCTTGTCAGTTGCTAGAGTAATCTGGCCTAAAGAGGCCAATCCTCTTTATAATTTGTAATATTGGGAGTCAAATTTAGTGTTCGAACCTCTTGGGGTCACGTCATAGAGAGGAATGGAAATTGGAAGGAGTGGAAACCTCTTAGGAGTGAATGGAATTAGAGGGAGCTGAATACTTTTGGTGTGGGACAGATTAGTGTAAGAGAGAGAAGAGGCTGAGCCTCTTAGAATGAAATGGGAGAAGGGGCCGAACCCTCTTGGATGAAGAGGAAGAGTGGGTCGAACCCTCATAGAGGAATATGGGGCCAAACCCTCTTGGATGAAAAGAAAGAGTGGGCCAAACCCTCATAGAGGAAACGGGGCTTCTACCTCTAATAGAGGAAGAGGAAGAGGGGTTGAACCCTCATAGAAGAAGCGGGGGCCGAACCTCTTATAGAGGAAGAGTGAGGAAGAGGAAGAGGAAGAGGGTCCCAATCCTCTTTGAGTGGGCTGACCCCACTTTAATGTCTTATTCTGATCGGATCTCTTGGGTCAGGTTTTAGCTCGTTTGTGCTTGATCTCCTTGAATTGGTAATTTTGCTAATCCCAAGGAGGGAATAATTTTGGTTCCTACAAGATGGAAAACACACTCTTGATTACCTTCAAGCAAAGAGTAATAAGAATTTACGGAGAAACGACCATCGTCACTTCCTTTCCAAATCCGGCGGTCCATTCTATCTAATGAAGGATCCGCTGGAGGCTAACAAATCGACAATAGAGATTGCATCATCGATCTTCCAATCATTCAATCTTTTTCTAAGACCAAGATCCCACTACTTTTCCTTCTCATTAGGAATCAAGAAGGTAGAGACAAACATTCTTTTTCTCATGGAAAACGAGTACAAACCGATGAACAAAAACTGTAAAGTGGTATCAGTATACTACCGGTCCTCTCAGAAATGAATGCGATCCCCTCTACCCACCTCAAATCATATATGCTCACCCAAAGTAACTCCCAAAGTTGAGATACTATTCCAAACACTACACCCAAACAAAAGTTTACTCGACAAACACTCCTAACTAAAAATATCTTTCCCAAACTTAGCGGCTACCAATTTCCTCTAGAGTTTCTCATTTTCAATGCCAAAGCCACTACCCCAACAACGCTCTGTTTACTAACCTTAACCTTCTAATCCCCAGACCTTCCAACTTCCTAGGACTACACACTAGCTTCCAATTAACTAGATGGAACTTACAATTGCCACTCCTATCATTCTATAAAAAGTCTTTCACCAGATTTTCTAATTGGGACTCAATCTTATTGGGCATGGTGAACAACGGTAAAAAGTGAGTCGAAATACTGGACAAAGTGCTCCTAATCAATGTCAACTTCCCACCTTTTGAAAGATACTTTGATTTCCATGAGCCAAGTCTCTTCTTAACCCTCTTCACAACTATTTCCCAAGCCGAACAAGATTTGAAAGCTACTCCTAACGGGAGGCCCAATTAAAAGGTAGAGAACTAACTTGGCACCCCAGAAAATTTGCCCAAGCCTCAATATCAGGAACAATCCCCAATTGCATGAATCTTAGTCTTCTTCAAATTTATTGGAAAGACCTGATACTGCCCTGAACCAGCATAATAGGTCCCTAAGAAAGCACACCTGACTTGGGGTGGCATCCAGGAAAACTAACGTGTCTTCTGCAAACTGAAGATTAGTTAGTTTAGGCTCTAGCTCAGAAACATCGAACCCAAACAAGGCACCTAATGAGGTTGCTATGAGATCATCCTACCACCCAAGGCTTCCACTATGTTAAAGCCCATGGGCCTAACTCACCCTTGAAAATCGGCTTGCAAGGAGAGGGTTGCCCCCGCTTTATATATTGCACAACCCAAGAGTACCTTGGTGATGTGCGACTATGCTAATACTCCCCCTCAGCGTTAGGGCTGGAGATACTTTGCTCTCCCCCTTCAGACAGGGTAAGAGATACTAACCCAACCCATCCTTGAGGTACATCCGCTCTGATACCATGTCAAAGACCATGGGCCTAACTCATCTTTGAAAATCAGCTTGCAAGAAGAGGGTTGCCCCAACTTTATACATTGCACAACCCAAGAGTACCTTGCTGATGTGGGACTATACTAATATACTACAATATTGAAAAGGAAAGGAGAAAGAGGGTCATCTTGTCTTAAATCTCTTGAACTTCTAAAAAAGCTAACTGGACTTCCATTCACCAAAATAGGGAAAGAAACTGAAGACACATTTTTGCTCATCCAATTAATCCACTTCCCATCAAACTCCATACGCCGCATGAGATACAAAAGAAAGTTCCAATTAACATGATCCTAGGCCTTTTCTATATCCACTTTGCACACCAAATCCGCCTTCCCCGATTTACTTCCAAAAATTCCAATTTTTCCTTGAGGTCTGGAGGTTGAGTAGATAGAATATTAAGGTTGAAGATGACCGGTTTTAAGAAAAAAAAAGTGTTTTGGCTACGGGTTGAAGATGAAGATATTCGTGTCATTTTCTATTTGTCTATCACAAAAGACTGAGTTCAAGGGGACATGTCATTAGTTTGAAAACAAAGCGGGGTATCTCAAATATTCTCCAAAACGTGAAAGGGTATGTCCATAACACCCTTTTTTTGGGTCAATTTATCACCCTATCTATTTACAACATATACATTAATATTTAGACCATGCATGATAATATTGCCAATTTGAACTCACTCTCTACATTTATAGCAGCACAATCTGATTGCATCGATTATTTGTTTATTTATAATGTCACTTTAAGATTGTAAATGATAAAGGATGTCTTAATGTGTGTAGTTTTCACATCTCTCTTAATTGTAAATGATCAGGTTTTTTGATGATGATGTTTTGGTTATTTCTCTCGCTAAATATCCTCCCTTTCTCTTAATTTCATGTTATCTTTTGCTTTTAAAACCTAGTTGTACATTTGAAGCTATATCAGTTTGTAATTTCATATGAAATGGCTGCATAACTGCAAAATGCTTGTTCATCAATTAGGCAAAAAACTAGCTATTTGTGCAGGCATATGATATATTAACACACATGACCTCTACTAAGTAAAGTAACCAGAAAGAGAAAGAATCCTCTTTGCAAATGATACAAGAAGGAACAAAGCGAAGGATAACATTTAAGTGATCCATCCACGTATGGGAGGGCCAATAGATTGAAAATCAAGGATTCCCACTTATATGCCAAATTCTCTGACATCACCTGCCAAAACTCCTTTGTAGATGATCAACCTATTGGAGGATGCCTAAGGCCATAGTTTCGCGAACTTGTTTTCAAAAGAGACGAGAATTATGTTCCTTCCAAATACACGATGTAGACCAAAGTAGGTCTTCTAAATCACATGGTGAAGATCAATATCGTCTGAAGTCATAGCAAAAATGTGCTTCGAAAAGAGGTCGAGGTTCTCAATACTCATCAAATCTTTAGATGTCATTAATTTTTAAGAATCATGACTAAAAAAACTTATATATCTGATTGAGAAGCTGTTAGATGCATTGGAAAGCTCATTAAGTGATCCCCAATTATTACCTCCCGACCTTTCTGGAGTTTTTGATAGTTTGCGTGAAAAAACTATTTCAAAACTTTTGGTATAATGGAAGTGATGAAAATAAGGGGTAGTTTTGTCTTTATTAGTAAACAATTATGCTACTGATATGAATGATTAATATTTGATTCTTTGGTATTTAGTTAATTTAGGGTTTTGTTTTCTTATAAATAGATGTCTTGCAAGCATATAAAAAAGACTATTGATTATTGAAATGATTTGCCCCTTAGGGCCTCTTTAATTTTTTAATTTTTTGAATAGGTAAAGGGTTGGTGGTTAGCAAGGTGAAGTTGGTTCAAGGGTTTGAACCTAGGTCATGGGAATTACACTCAATATGTCTTTAAGATGGCTATCTAGAACTAATCCACTAGTTATAAAAAAAACTAATCCACTAGTTGGGTACTCGAAGGAGACCTGGTTCTTATTGGATCTCTAAGATGGCTATCTAGAACTGAACTGAAAAATGATTGGGTCCATGATGGTAGACCCAAAACCAACCAATCGGTTCCAGGTAATCAGGTAACAGGATACCCATTGAGACCCTTAATTAGTCATGAGCAGAATGCTTCTGTAAAATGAAGGAAAATCCTTGATGTGGTCTTGATTACAAACAAAAGCATTGAATCTAGATCTGGGTCAGAGTCCTCAGGGGTGGTGGGCAAAATTGTCCTAGATAAAGCGTATGATCGTGTGACCCTATCCATGACTAGAACACTTCTTTGTTTTATCTTAAGTTGTTTTGTCCTTCAAAACTTGGTCCACTGTGGATGTTCGCTTTCCAAAATCATATAGAGAAGTGTTAGATCACAAGGAATCTATATAAGAGTTTAGGAGCAGTTCAACTAGATTTTAGTGGCACTGTTAATGCAATTGGAGTATGCTAATGGAGAATGTTTATTAAATGTAATGTCTTGGCATGAACATTGACCTTTAGTGTACTTTCAAGATGTAAAGGGGCGAAATATCATGATTTCTATTTATCAAAATAAAGAAGTTTTGTCATTTCTATATTCCATTGTTTTCCTGCCAATACATTTGAATGGATTTTTTTTTTTTTGGTGTATTTGGTTGAAATATGTCGAAATTTAAGATAGTACTTCAAATTATAATATCACTGGATGCCTTTTAAGTTTCAGAGAAATGGACATTCTTAACTTATACATCATATTTCCAACTTATATAGATGCATGTTTGATAGGATTAAAGTTTTTTTTTTTTATAAATTCAGTGACATGTTTTTATGCTCATTTTCAGTATTTTAGTTGTTTTTCAGACAATGTATTTAGCTATTTTCTGTTTTTAAAATTTTACATTTTTTGTTTTAAGTCTACTTTTTTCCTTAGTATGTACTTTGCATAATTGTATCAAGTGTAACTATGTATGACCTAATTAGCTATGCGGAAACGTAATTACAGGTCAGATGGAGCACCAATACCAGAAGCTCGTAGAATAAGAAGGCGAAGCATTAGTATTACTCCGGAGATTGGTGATGATATCGTAAGGTTGATTTTTTTAACTGGTGTTTCTGTCCCTTCAGTTTCTCTCTCATTCTCTAATATTTAGAATGTTTCTGCAAATTATGCAATCACATACTTTGTTTTTGTATTTCTTTGTCTTAATGGTAATAATTCCACCATGTGTTTCTATTTCTGTTTTTGACTTCCCTTTAATGTTTAGACTACAGGTGGTTTGCTAGCTGATTTTAGTTTGTAAATTTTCTTTTTCATTTAAAAAAATAAAAAAATAAAACTTCTCTTTATCATATTCCTTTGTAAATAAAAATTTAAATCCTTTTTATACTAGTTGTTTCTAAAATATACAAGCATAGGGAGAGTTTCGCATCGTCCTTAATATGAATTACAAGTCAACAAATGCAAAATCTCTTGAATTAATGTTCTAGGAGAAACCTAGAATCAAGTTGGGGTAAATGAAACCTAAAAAATAGATGGAAAATCATATCAAATTAAGTTAGTTCCTGGTTATCAAATTTTGACATCAAGGTATATATCATCTTGGGATGAGAAAACTTCAGGGAAATTGTCGATCCAGTGTGGAAATAATGAATATTGAGAAAGTTTCGTTGAAACTTCGGGAAATGACAAAAGAAGTCTCTAAATATGCTCAATGCATCAAACTTAAATAAACAACCATATGAAGCTAAGAAATGCATGTGAGGAAACTTCTGTGGGATTGGAGCATGCGATTGTAGGAACTATTTCCATCCCTAAAGTGCTATAAAGCCTAAGTATCCAAGAGTCCAACAGCCAACAACAACAATAAGTACATGAACATTATCATACTCATATATTTGAAGTATATAAAGGCAAAGTATAGATGCCATGTAACTAGATAGACCTCCTTTTTGGGTTCAATGTTAGCTTACGCATAAAAAATGACTTGGACCCATTGCTCAGTTGACATAGACATGCAACTTTTATGTTGTGGGTTCAACTCCAACTTATCTAACCTCTGAAAAAAAAAAAAGGTTAAAAGATGGACCTACATCTACATCTTCCTTAATTTTAGGCAAGTCGGCAATTGATCAACTATTAACTGCCTCATAAAATTCAATCTCCCTTTTAACCTTTTTAAGCACCTTTCCATTTGTAATCTCAACTTCATTCAGACCCATTGTACACTGTACAAATTTTGAATTTCTAGCATCTTTATCTATTTTAATACTTACAACAGATTGGTATATAAATCTTTGTTGTACTTTTTATTCTAAACGCATGTAGGAATCAACTTCTGTGGTAACCATAAGGTTTGTATGGGTTTTATGTGTTTGAGAACTTCAGATCCCTTGAGAGTTTAAATTTTTTGGTATAATTTCAAGATCCTGCAGTTTAAAATTTTCAGCAATTTTTCTTTTATCGGTAAGGGATCATAGTCACCAAAGTCTCCGACTTATTGCCAAAATCACTAATAAATCGTGACTTTTTTCCTTCACTGATTTAATCACGACTTCTTTAATAGTATGTGACTTTTAAGAACTTCGTGAGTAAATGAACAATGCGTAAAATAAGGAGGATGCAAATGAGAATGACATTGATTTGATGTTTTTGATCTGTTAGTGAATACTGATTTGGAGGCATGATTGTCAGATTGTAATCTTTGTTATATTTTGTATAGTATAAACTTTGAATATGTTGTGGACGCATAAATGACATCAGCATGGGAATTCTTGACTTATCATTCTCGATTTTTTCCCGATTTTTTTTCCTGATGTTTCCCAATTTTACTGAATTTTTCCCTTGCCGACTTATTCCTGAATCCTGACTTGGTGACTATGAACCTGATCACATTTAAAACAGTGGCTTACTAATAAATAAATAAATAAATAAAACCAGCCAATTTAAATTTTGTGGAAATAAACCATACATTGCTGTTTTTTTTTTTTGTGCAAAATAGATGATCTTAAGGAAAATTTGTTAGAATAGATATTTAGGGTTCTTTGATGCGAGTACTTGGTAAAGAGAAATGGTTCAGTTTTTTTTTAGGGGAATCATGGAAATTTAATTCTTTTGTTAGTTCATTCTTATAAATAGGCATCATAACAATGAAAAATGACACTATGTATGGTTTCTCTACGAAATTCTGAATTGATCATAAGATCAGCAGTGCTGATAAAAAAATAGGCTTAGAAACTTGTTCTGGGGGAGGAGATTCAAAAATAATGGAATGTGAAATGATGGTCTCATGTTTTATGAGGTTCATGTTTTATGAGGTTTTTTTTTTATAACACATAGGAAAATACAGGCTCTGAAAGAGTAGCAGGAAAAGAGGGGAAACAGATACGGTAAGGTGATTAAACAGAATTCTGTTCTCAATATCATACATGTATCTTTCTATGGAAAGTGTTTGACGACAATCATGTGTACAGCTTGGAGGGAGATTTTCATATTTTTCGAGATCCATCCGGAGAGCCAAAATCAGTAATTCATTTTTAAACCAAAACATTTGAACCTCTTTCACACAAATATTACCCCATTTCAAAGGGCATGCCTAGGATCTGAAAGGAAAAATCTGATCCAATTTCTCATAATCAATTAGTAAGAGCAAAATTTCTTTGTTGTCTCATTAAGTGGTTCCACATGTCCCGTAAAAAATGTTAATTCCTTGGAAGTTGCAATTACAATTTTTTGATAGTGTAGAAGCAAACAAGCCAAAAATAAGAAAAAAGAAGGAAAATATGCATCCCTAAGAAAGAGTCCTCGATTGAAGCCTAGCAGAAACAGAATATTACATGGATTCATAACAAAGAAACCAAATTTCAGGAATATTTGATTCATAACCTTGCTTGGATACATTTGTAGTTGAAGAAATCCAAATATATTAGAGGGTAGCTTTGTGGAGCTCTCCCAAATCAACAAAAATAAAATGCACTTTAGAAAATTTGTGTACTATAACGAAGGGCTACCCCATATCTACAAGTTCGAACAAAGTGAAAACACCAATTACCACCAACCTAAATAAATGATAAAAGTTACTCTAGTGCACTAAAGATTTATAAAATACGTTCATAACGTGATCCAACAAAAGGCTGAGTTCAGCAATTTTCTTGACTTTTAAATTCCCATCTTTGTTTTAAGACTATTTTATATTGTTCTTTTTTGTGGTACCATAGACCACAATGCTTATAATGCTTTTGATGAACTTATGCCAAGGGCTGTGCGAGCAATGAATGAAACACTAAAGCAAAACCGCCTTTTGAAGGAACAAGGTGATGATGGATCACTTTCTTATTCGACGAATGTCAAAAGCAATAGTTCAAATGATCAAAGAAGTGTATGCTTCTCTTATCTTGGTCCTCATGGATTGCATCTTTTACATATTCTATCTTTTTTTATATTAGCATTACAATGTTCTTTTTGTTAACATAGTTTTATTTATGATTGGTGAATGAATTGTGACTTATTGCATCCATCACTATTATTGAAAATGACTCACTCCCCCTTCCACCACTACTTCCATTTTCTAACAGATATAAATTTCTGAACTTAAAGAAGTGTTAAATCTTGGACCATCAAAACAAAATTCCCAGCAGTAGAAAATCCCATTTGACTTTGGAGAAGTTTTCATTAGGGTTTTGGCAGATATTAATTATTTCTGCTAAGCATGTTACCAAAACAGCCCTCGACCTGTACTGTTATTGAACCATGATAGCGTCCAAGTACTTCAAGAGGAATATAGGTTAGTTCATCTTCGTTTGTTCACAACTTCACGTGTATGATCTTGATACATTTAAGAGTTGCTATGGCATGCCTAGCAACTAGCACTCAAAAGCCAGATACATCGCTCAAGATTTTCCATGGCCTTGTTCTAAAGATCTTGAATATTGTAGCAGATTTGCAACTCTTCTTTAATCAACTATTGAAACTTTTTATTGCTCTTACCATCATTGTTGATGTTTCACACATCAGTCATCAGGAATTTACTGATCAATGTCAACCTTATTCTAGAAATTCTAGAAAATGTATTTTTGTTGATTTTGGCATGTTTTGTGGTAGGTCAAAATATCAGTTGCCAATTACTGGTTCAATCGCACAGTTCTGTCATGGAGAAGTTTTAGGAACCCATATTATTATTATTATTTGCTAGGCAAGCAAGGTGGTTAGTAGTCAAGGTGAGGTCAATGAGATTTGAATCTAGGTTGCAGGGTCAACACTCCACACGCCTTTACCAACTTAGCTAAATTGGCATCTTCGGGAACTCTTATGAAGATAAGAATGCCAGTCTACATTACCAGCCCAGTGCCTCTAGCCCGTGATTCTTCTAATGTAGGTGCTTGTTATTTGTTTTACTTATGCTGTGTATAGTACCATTTGATTATTATCTGTCGAGAAGTTGAAAGCACATCCATTATGGATGATGTTCATAACTATGTCTTTCACTTCCCTTGGTTAGAAAGTTTTTTCTGCTTTAAGAAGTTGTACATATTCTGTTGACACTTTAGTGGCTTAATTTGTTAGACCTGACGATGGACAGGGAAATTCCTTGAGGTTGCCAATTATTTCGCTTCTGGAGACATTCTATACCAATATTTCCCTGTTGCTTATTTGGTTTCTGAGTATGTTGAATGAATTGGTGTCCTTTTGGATCTTTTTTAGTTAGATATCCTCCATATGCAGCACAAATGATTTTGCTAGTTAAAGTATTGAGTACTAGTCCTAGTTGAATAAAAAATTTCTTTCATATCTTTGATGATTGTTTCCTCATATCTTCCATGTTGGTTCAAAGAACTTCTGAACAGAGCTTCAGAACTTACTGCACATGTTTTTCTTTCAGGTATCAAATTTCCGTCTAGATGGTCACAGCGAAATGTCAGGTGAAAGGTCTGCTATATCTAATCTTCACAGGAAGCAAATAAGTTCACAGAAGGCAGTATCATTACCTTCATCACCTCATGAATTTAGGGGTCAGGCTTCTGAGACAAGTGGGCCTTCAAACTTCGTAGGAAATCCTGAAGTAGTCTCAACATGGAACAGAGTGCTTGAATCAAAATTTCTGGACAAACCATTATTACCTTTTCAAGAATGGAATATTGATTTCTCAGAATTAACTATTGGAACCCGTGTTGGGATTGGTAAGTGTTATTGTTCCAAAAAATTTCCCTGCACTTGTAGAGAATATTGTGAGGGATCATGTGATTTCTTTATTCTTCTGTTGGTAGTGCCACACCTCATGCATAGCAGTTCCCATATCAACTTCTACAATTTGTATCATTCAGTTTATATTGAGTTACAGTATATCGTTCTCTGAAATACTAGAGAAATCAAATATCCATTATTTATGTACATGGTACACTATAAGGGATGAATTCCAAAGAAATATACACTCGTAAGAGGTCAGGAAGACTGAAGACCTCCATAGAATTACAAAAAAATTACCCCCCCCCCCCCAAAGTATTTACAGTAGAGACTCATCAAATGATAAATCGTCAAAAAAGAGAGAAAAAACATTCACAATATTTGAAGACTTAAGACCATCTGAGTAAGAGAACATTGATTCTTAGGATTATAGCTGCTCCTCTTTCTCTTTCCTAAGATGTGTAGTTGTTTCTTTTTAAAGTCTCCAACAAAACCGCAAAGCAGAGATGCTCCATTTGACTTGGTCTCTGGAAGAGAGCACAAGTGTACCAACTTTGACAAGCATCCATGACAGTCTTAGGCATGGTCTAGCATGTGGTGTTGAACTTCCCTAGCCAAACCATGAGGAGATGATTATTTACAGAATTGCCACTGATGATACACATAGCACTAAAGCTTACAATTATCTTATTGAGACCGTTTAAATGATCAACCATCAAATCTTGTCCAAGCTAGCAGACATACAAAAAATCTCACTTTTGTGGGGACTTTAAGAACCCTAAACAAATGATGTCAGGGAAGGTGGCTGGATCGGCAAATCTGAAGAGCATTATAGTGAACTCACCATTAAGAGCCCATCTCGGTTCCATCTACACAAACCCTTGTCCTCAGTGGAGGAGGAAGTGATAGCATCTCTAATAAGAGTGAGAAGCTTGATCTAATATTCAATTCCCGATAATTGATATTTCTAACCATGTATAAATTCCATGGAAATATCCAGGTCATTGACATTCAAGCAACCCTTCACGACCTTTTTCTGTTAGACAAAATGAAAACAACCAGAAACGCCTATGGTGGTTCTTCTCCATACCAGGTTCCTCCAAAATCAGAATCTGTCACTTTTGCTCACCTGAAGTTCCTATTTCCGGTACTTACTCTTAGATCCTAAAATGAGAATCCCTCAAGGGCACCTTGAGCAGGGGAAACCTCTTTGATCCTATAAGTGAAGGTTTCAACAATGACGTGTAGGCGTTCTATACCATGTTTTTTCCCCTTCTTTTTGGATTGGTAAGCCAATTTTTGATGAAATCAGTAACTTGGTGATGGTGGGAATTGAACGTAGGTCTGTGGTTTCATAATCCATTGACTTTACCAACTAAGCTAGCTTGTACCTTCATTCTATAGTCTATACCATGTTAATGGCCTACAGACACTAACATCATCCATCCCTTGCTTTCTTAACACTAAAAGAGGTAAAAGTACTGTCAGAATAGTAATCCAAGAAAGCTTCCTCCTGAAATTCTTCTTTAAGCCCTCCATGAAGTCCCTAGCAACCACCCCCCAAACAACTTTTATCAAGGCCAAATAGAAACCATGTACCCAGGCACTTTATCACCTTCCATCTCTCTTCATCCTCTGTAGTGGTCCAAGCTAATACAGTCAGATCAAAACATCCAAATATAGTTGATGAGAACATTGTTCAGAATAAAACTTTGAAAAATAGCACACCACCTCCTTCTTGATCATCCATCTTTCATAGACACCCATCTACTACTGGCCTAGTAATATCATGATATCATCTTTGAACATTAGCAATCAGATGGAAGAATTTGATGTTATCTTCTTTGTCAAACCACTGATAGGGAGGCACCCTCTTCCCTTTGATCAGTCAATGTTATTTCGTTATAAAGAAACTTCATTTTTTATCCATCCTCCAACTCCTTTTATTGTTTTATCTTTTGTTATTAGTCCAAGCAACATTATTTTATTGTAAAAACATTTGTTGCTACCACATCCCGTAGATCCTCTCAGTCTTGATTCTCTAAAGGCCATTGCTAATATGGGGCTCCATAGAATAAAGAAGTGAACGTAGCATCCCACTCCACAAACTTTGAATCACTTTTAAAGGTCTTAATAACGTTTCAATTGATGTATCCCATCAACATTTTAGAGGTAAGGGTTTCAATTGTGTCTGAGTAAAGTATATAGTTTAGTTCCATTTAACCTTCATGTTATGATTTGTGAAAGCATTTATCCATGAAAGAGTGTAAGGGATCCTATTACCAATGCAACCCAAAGTGGATGCAGAGGTGTCCTTGGTCATGATAAAGGCTTTTATCAACAACCCAGCATGATATGATGGAGAAACTAATGGTTCAAATCGCCAAAAAGATTACCTCTAGGACTTCAGTAAGCTCAAAACACAGAATTCACTTCTTTCCAACAATGAAAAACCATATTACGCCAAATTATTTAAAGATACAACTAACCAAAATCATCATTTTCACCACCGCAAAGTTTTAGACACCCAAAAATCCAAAAAGGAGTAAGAATAAGTGAAATCTGTGAAATATGTGCACAAAATACCAAAAAAAATAGTAAGAAAGATCCAAACATCTCTGAAAAGTTGGGTAAGTTCTTTCTAACCAACACAAAATTAGCGGGAAGCCATATATAACTGGAAAGAGCATGGAAGTGATTTTTCCATTCTGCCCAAATCCAGAAACATTCAATGATGACTTATCGAAAAAAAGAAAAAAGAAAAAAGAAAAAAGAAACATTGAATGATGAAGATCAGATCTCCGATCAAAAACTATCTTGGCCCTTGCTTGTTTTGGCTAAATCAGGCATCAAACCCATATTACACCCATTCAAATGGCCATAAGAAATTTGCAACATGCCAAAAGGCGATCAGGATATGTGCTTTGTGGCTGACCTCACCCATTATCAAAAGGGATTCATATATAAGATTCAAGTTCTTTAGTTTAAGGTATATTTCGAATAGAAGGATCAAATCGTAGATCATAGGACTTCAATAACACGGTCTAGGAATATATCTGAGGGGACTGCAGCTTTTTGCTCCCATTCTTGTTTCTTGACGTGTCAGCGAAATCTTCCTCTGCTTGATATCTTTGTCTGTCAGTGTTATTCTTAAAATAAATTTTAAGAGAGTTGCAAGTAATAGCTTGAAAAAAGGGCACTGCATGCAAAACCTGTTTCATCAGTTAGTCTGTTTCTTCAACCAATTATTACTTTTTAAGTTTTAAATTCATAAAGTAGACACTACTTTGAAATTGATGTTGATGAGCTATTATCTTACATTCCTCTTTTGTTTCTAGGGTTCTTTGGAGAAGTTTTCCGTGGCATTTGGAATGGGACAGATGTTGCAATCAAGGTTTTACTTGAGCAAGATTTGACAATAGAAAATATGGAGGACTTTTGCAAAGAAATATCTATTCTAAGGTATCTTTAATGGATCTTTGGAGAATCTTAGCTTATTTTCATCCAATTTTTCTTCTCTAACTCAGGATTTCTTTTTTCCTTTTTTTTTTTTTTTCTTTCTTTTCCTCAGTCGTCTCCGACACCCAAATGGTACTCTACTATTACTCCAATTGCTCAATTTCTACTTTTTCATATTAGTTATATCATTTAAAAAATTGTTGGCTATGATAGTTTAGCATCTCAGAGGCTTGAATTAATAATTGGAATATAATCATAAAAGAATTGGTGTTGCTCATCAATGGTCAATTTCCCCTTTATTGCTTCCCTCATCTAATGTTCTAGATCTTATATTAAAGAAATTATGCCTGTAGTATTCTCTGGATAATTTTATCCCTTTTGTGAAACAATTGATTCTGTTCCTTGCAGTTATTTTATTTCTTGGTGCATGCATGAAGCCTCCTCACTTGTCAATGGTTACTGAATACATGGATATGGGATCCTTGTATTATTTGATCCATATGAGTGGCCAGAAAAAGAAACTCAGCTGGCGCAAGAGACTCAAGATGCTGTGCGATATATGCAGGTTGGTTTAACATGCACCTATCTTATTGGAGTCATATATTTATCCTCATGCATTGTTGTGTATTAGGGTAACTCGGGCACTCCTTACTTTAGTATCCTTTCATGTTCCTATTACTTTAGAGTACACCTTCAGCCCACTATATGATGGTTCAGTGGTTCACATCTTTCATCACCATCATTTGAATTGAACTACTAAAGTATACTTCTATGGCTCCACTGAATTGGATCTTTCTTACAATTTTTTTGGGTAGAGGGAAGTGAGTCTGTAGATACCCAGGTTGTAATTGTGACTAAGCCTTGCCAAGTTGAGGGAAATGGTGGTTTGCCAAAGTGGAAGCTAATTTACCGTTTGTCCATGCTATTTTCACCATATTATTATCATTCCTCTTTTGATCTTCATCTCAACTCCTTTATCAAAAACTGGGTTGGTTATGTGACATACATACCAATCAAACTGATTATGATGCTGCACACTTAAACATAAAGATGGAAAAACTGATTGTGATGTTGCTCATAGAATCCAGGGTGGATGGTTAAAGTGGAGGTGTACTTCTAGAGTAATATGTGACATATACATACCAATCAAACTAAAAGGAAAATTTTATAAACAAGCTATGCTTCATGGCGTTGAATATTGGATAATCAAGAAACATCATGTTTATTTATACCCGTGTCTTGATAAATGCTTGAGTTGCGTATTTAAGTTACCTTCAATATCGGATGTTTTTTGTATGTCAGTCTTCTCCCCACTTATTTCTTGGCCTTGGCTACTGCATCTCTAATTATCAGTTTCTAGCCATCTACCAGGGCAAGTCTTACTGAACTAATATGCATGTCTGGCCTCTAAATCAAAGAATCTTGATTTTGGCCATCAAATGCTCCCGACTTAATTTCATTGATTTGATCTTTGTGATTTGGTGGACTCTTTAACTGACTGTAGTTTTATGCTGACAATGAAGGGGGTTAATGTGCATACACCGGATGAAAACGGTCCACCGTGATCTAAAAAGTGCAAATTGCCTAGTGAATAGGTATTGGACAGTTAAGATCTGTGATTTTGGACTCTCAAGAATAATGACAGACGTTCCCATGGGAGATACCTCATCTGCAGGAACTCCAGAATGGATGGCTCCAGAACTCATCCGCAACGAACCTTTCACAGAGAAATGTGATGTGTTTAGCCTTGGTGTGATAATCTGGGAACTCTGCACTCTAAATAGACCATGGGATGGTGTACCAGCAGTGCAGGTAAGTTATTTTAACGGCCCTAACTTAGGTGTCCAAGAAGACTAAACAAACGACCAAGTTTTACTTTTTGTTTTTGTTGTATGGTTCAGGTCGTGTATACAGTTGCTAATGATGGTTCGCGGCTGGAGATTCCTGAAGGCCCCCTAAGCAAGTTGATTGCAGGTTTATCAATTTTAAAAAATTTAGTTGTCTTCCATTTTTTAACCTTCTGTGATAATTTCATAAAAGCTCATATTATGTTGGTTCCTAATTGGACAGATTGTTGGGCAGAACGACCAGATGAACGACCAAGCTGTGAGGAGATTCTTGCTCGCTTGCTTGACTGCGAGTACTTACACTGCTGATCACATTTGTTTATTTGTGTACAAAGCACTCTCGAGAGTTGAACTTCTAAGCTTGAGTTGTAAATTGGCAAAACAGATCACGTTTCCTAAAATTTTCTTCTGTACATCCTCTCTCTCTCTCTCTCACTCACACACACACACACACACCAGTCACCTTTTCCTTTTGTATACAATTCTTATTTACGGATCGCCATTGGTAGTGTTGAACTCATCTCCAAGTCCAGCACTCCAGCTTACTCAACCAAAAAAAAAAAAAAAAAAGCCAAGATAAGTCTTTTTTCCAAGAACGTGAGTTCTACCATATCTCAGATACGTATAGCTTTAATCTTCTAGTCCAAGCTATGGTCATTGTCTTGTGCCACCTCAACTACGTTAAAATGAATGTGATCAATTAAAAGATATTCAATTATAAAATTACATATATATTTAAATCATTATGAATTAATTATTTCATATGAAAAATATCCATTTACTAGATTGAGTTTTTGTAGATTTGATATTTCATGTGATGGTCAATTCACATTGGTAAATCATCTCCTCTCGGAAGAGTTGTAGAATCATTCATTGTGCAAATTTTTGGTACCATTCGGCCTTCAAAGCCACTGGGTGAGATAGTCAATGATAGGTGAGTTGTCTGATATTTTTGAAAATTTGGTTTAGTCAATTGGATTTTGTATTTTTAGATATAAAATCATTAATCTATATGATTTAATAAATTAAAATAAGATTTTTTTTTTTTTTTAATAGACCACCTTCCAATCCATAATAATAGAGAGCTGTTATTGGCACCCCAGCTTTTACTTATTACACCTCAATTAAAAATGAAGAAAATAAGTGAATGATTGAGAATAAGTAAATGTTGGGGCGCCAATAGATGATCTCTCATTTTTAATTTTATTTTTTCGTGCTAGATTTTTTTTTTTTTTTCTTGGTTTAGGATTTTATACAAGTCTAATCATAAGTAAAACAACTACTGAAATGGTTTGAACAAGTGTTGTAACGTTTTGTAATGTTTAGTTTATAATTTGAGCCTTTGATAATGTTCCAAGTGTGTGTTTTAATCTCTTATTGGGGGTTGATAAATAATTTAAGAAATTGGAGTGCAATAAGTTAAAGCTGGGGTGCCACTAGCAGCTCTCTAATATTAATCCTAAACTTATTAAAATAAGGGACCGACTGGTTGCACACCACTAATTGTTGGTTGCAGGCCAACCTATAAAAATTCTTTATTTTTTTTTTAATCTCTGTTGTAACTGACTGCTTGCACTCCAATACATAATCTTTTAAAGTTTAACCTTTATTTTTTCCTTTTAATTTTGTGTTTGTATTCTCTGCTGGTACACTACTTTGCTCGTGCTTTGTGATTGATTTTATCTGTTCTCTTTGGCTCCAACTTAAAGTACTAATTTTTTAATATTTGTTTAAGAATTAAAATAAATTTGTGTATTTTAAGGGAATGTAATTTTGCAATAATTTCTGTGGGCATAGTTGAATAAGAATGAATATTTTTTTTTTTTTTTAAAGGAGTGCAATTAATTTTGGAGTGTAATCATCCAAATGGAGTGCAGGGGAATTTTTAAATGATGGAGTGCAATTGGCAATATGTGGTGTGCAACTAGATGACCCCTTCAAATAATTTCACGTAATTTAAACGAGATGGTTCGGACGAGTCAACTCGGTATCGGTGAGTGAAGAGGCGAGACGAAATACCGGTATTTAAACCATGGGCGTGATTTAATTTCTTCTCAGCAAACAGGAAAAAAAAAACATTTGAGAAGAGTTTGTTTCAAGGAACCAAGAGAGAGAGAGAGAGAGAGAATGTCAGGAATCGGACCATTGACGCAGGATTGGGAACCAGTGGTGATTCGCAAGAAAGCTCCCAACGCCGCTGCTAAGAAAGACGAGAAAGCCGTCAACGCTGCTCGTCGCTCTGGGGCTGAGATCGAAACCCTCAAGAAAGGTTTCTTCTTCTTCTTCAAATAATCAATTTTAGGGTTCTTTTCTAACAATCACTATTCCAGTTTTATGTTTTTCGTCTCATATGCTTTGATCGATTTTCTTTTTCTTTTTAATTCGGAGGCGATCGATTTATTTCTTGTTGATACGTTAATGTATTCTGATTTACCTTCGTTTTGTTTTTCATCGATTGTTGTTTCTTACGTGAATTTGGTTAGATTTGTATAATTGCGATCAGAACTCAGAAGTAAAACCTCGTGATAATCTTATATTTATTGTTTAATTCCATTAAAATAATTTATAATTTATCGTTTAAAAGTGTCAGATTTTTAGGTTGATGTAGTATTGTCATACTGAGTCTTGATTTTGATGTCTCAATTGATTTTTTTTTTTGTTGGATGCCTGATCATTAACTTGGAGTCGCAACATGGAGAGGAAAGCTTGAGAGATTCTTTTTTTTGTTCGAGCACCTCGTATGCGATTAGTGTAGAAGAGATGACTTTCTAGTACATAATATAATCCTTCCAATGAATTTTTTTTTCTCCTGTTGTTGAATGAAATAAAATATGGGAAATTTAACTGCGGATTTGTATAATAGATGCATGTGGGTATACAAATACCACAACTCAAGATTACATTCAAAGTTAATCTGGAAATATATATATGGGGGCGGATCATGGGACATATGTAAAAACAATGGTTATTCAAAATATGGGTTAGAGGTTTTGGATTGAGCTAATTTTTTGTGAGGATGTTCTCTATGATGAGAAGATCATCCTCACAAAAAATCAGCTCAATCTGAAACTTGTAAGTCCATCAAAGGTTGTTACAAATTATTGGTAAAAAATTGACGGTCCACATTCTTAGTCACTTTTGATGGGGTTAGATGTTTCAGATTGGGCTGATTTTTTTTTAGGATGATCTTCTCATCGTAGAGATCATCCTCACAAAAAATCAGCTCAATCCAAAACATCTAACCCATATTTTGAATTTTTTTTATTATTACATTGTTTTTACATATGTCCCATGATCCGTCCCCTATATATATATATATATAAGGACAGTGAGCATGCATTTTTCTATATTTGTGTGGATTTCTAAGTTGGACAATACTGACATTCCATGGATTTTGCAGCAGCCTTCCTTTACTTGCAAGATTTTAGTTGAAATATGTGCATAATGTTTGATGGTATACAAACACAAGAAATGTTGGACAACATGTACTTGACCATGAAGGAATTTATGGATCTCTTTGAAATCTTAGTGACATTACATCATTACCCATACTTCAAAAGAAGAATTACACAATAGGATTTCTTATGTTTCTGAACCCTCTCTCTCTCTCTCAGGTGTACTGGGACAAATCCTAGGGGGTGGCCACCAAGGGGGGAATCGAACTCAGGACCTCCGTTTCCTGAGGCGTGGTCCTAGCCATCTCACCATCCCCTTTATATATCTCTTCTTTTACCAATAAAAAAAAGAATGGATGAAAATTAATTTATTTTAAAGTTGACTTGATGAAATGTAAATGTGCAATGCTTCTTGGACCAGTGTTTCAAATGGAAGTGTCATAAGGTGAGGTAGCATAACTCAAAGATGTGTGAAAGCCTCATGGAGTGTAAGCTCCATGGTATCAAATATAAGTATTTATCAAAAAATATATATAAAATATAAGCATTAACAAAGTAGCCTCCCAAATATTGTGGTTGATAACATGAATCTTGTTTCACTATTCAGCACCAGAATCAACAAGTTCAGATCCATGCTAATTGTTTGAGAATAATTTACACCAGCTGTACTTTGAGGCATTTGCTATTCTGCTCTACCTTTAGCGAGCATTAATTAACAAGCTGATGCAATCCACCTTTATTCGAGATTGGAATCAACCTTGAGACGTGCCTCAAACATTTGAGGTATGTGTCTCATGTGCGTATTTCAATGGAGGTGCGCCCAAATAGTGTATTAGTGTGATTATCCCTTGTCTTAAGGCATAATGTTTTTATATTATAAGTCAAAGATTGTTATTGAAACAAACACGGTCGAGATGACTGTGAAACTAAATAAAAGCTCAAAAAGAAAAAGAAAAAGAAAAAAGAAAAAAAGACCAAGACAAACCCAGATTACACCTCAATGCTACACACACAGCCCCACTTTGTTACAAAATCTTCTAAAAAGACCCCATTTGATTCCCGGAAAGCCTTACTCCAAAAAAAAATAGAGAACAAAATTCCTTGCAAGGAGGTCTCCTTTCCCCTCAAAAGTCCTAAGGATTCTCTCTTTCCAGATCTCCCAGCAAATTGTGATAGGTGTTAAACTCCAAAGTTTTCTCTTGAAAGCCGAGAAACCCCCATCAATGGCTAACCACCCAACTATTAAAGCATGAAAAGTCTTCGGAGCACATCAAGAGATGCCAAAAAAAAAAAACCCAAGAAGTGCAACCAAATCTTTGAAGCCACCTTGCAATGGATAAGGATATGATCCACAGACTCGCCATCCTCCTTACAAAGGCCACAAAAATTTACCGAGATAATCTATCTCTTCATAACATTGTCCAAAGTAAGAATTTTACCCAATGAAGCTACCCAAACTAAGAAAGCAACTTTCAAAGGTACTTTAGGGCCCCACACCTCCTTAACATAATTTTGCACGCTTAAAAATCTTAGGATTTAGATGTGACAGTTCATTGTCTAAGAGTGGCAAAGTGAAATAAATGATAAATTAGGAGTATATTGGTTGTATGCCATAGTTCCACATTGACTATTGGACCTACGAAATGAAATCTTAAATTCATAATATTAGTCTATGCTACCCAAGCACGCCATTTTATTGGATCATGGTATGTCTAGGATAGTGAGCATGCATGTTCTCCCATATCAGTTGTGCTTGACTAGCTGTCCTTTTTCTTGTTATAACTTATAAAAAAATAAAAAATCTAGTTATATATTTTTGAGGCACTTCGTTGATTAAAATTGTTTAACTTTAGCATTTGACAGTGGTTGTGTTGATTTCTTGAGCATCTGGTATGGCATCCACGTTGGGATATTGGCTTCCATTGCTTATGGTTTTTATCATCTCTTGCAGCTACTGCGGGGACAAACAAAGCTGCCTCTAGTGGTACTACTTTGAACACAAGGAAGCTTGATGAAGAAACGGAGAATCTTGCTCGTGAGTGCTTCAACTTTTTTGATTCTCAATTTTACAATGATACACCAATTCCAGAGAATTTGTAATGTTGAACACTGTCATACTCATGTTCAAACACATGCTGGCACACTTTGCCAAAAAAAAAATAATTTGTGTATCATGTTTGTTGAGGCCAGTATGTATGACACAACATACTCATGTCAAACACCAGAACACGTGTCAATGTCTCTATTACATGGCTAGCAATGAATTACATTCTTATATTTATTTTGGTGCTAATGTAAATACCCTTTTAATTTAGATTTTCTAAAATGGTTGAATTATGTCTTCTATTTCTAATAATTGTCTATATTTATTTGTATATCCTGGAAAGTTCTGAGGATGTTTGTAAATTTTCCAGTCTTTTGATCTGGCAGTTCATGTTTGAAGGTATAATTACAAATAATAGTGTGAACATCTTTAAATATCATCTTGTTTATTTATCTAGGCATCAAAGACAACTTAAGAGTTACTTTTTTATGCACGTGTTAATGTATTGAAACCAGCAGTGTGTGGACCTTTGACACCTATTTGGAATATTATCATTTTTCAGCTACTGATACTATTATTCTAAATGGTTTAAACATTGAGAACAGGAATGCTGTTTGATTTGTTGCAGTCCTGATGTCCTTGTTCTTTTTGAATACTAATTATATATATGGAATCATCGTATCCAACTGATAGTGTGTATGTCTATTTAATTTGAAAATTAAATCCATGAATTAGTTTTTATTTATTTATTTTATCTATCAAAAAATAAAAAATTTCCATGAATTAGCAAATGCTATTGACTCAAATGTTCAGCTAAATCATGGGGAAGGTGCATTCTCATGTTTGTAGGCATGGATGGCTGAGCTGGAAAGTTGGGAAGGGTTTAGCATTTCAATATTAAGTGGGTAAAAGTTGAGAGCGCTATGAAGAAGCCCTGCAGTTTTTTGGAATGTAGGGGGACTTCCCATCTTAAAGCAGTTTAAGGTGCCCAACCCTGGGCGGTAGCTTGATAGTCCATTTAGGGTATGTTTGATTGCAAGGATTTTCAATCTCCATGAACTTTGAAATCCGTTGGACAATAATTGTGGAAAGTTGGAGGGAGTGGAAAAACGAATTCCACTGACTGCTGCTGGACTCTAGCTTATCTGCAACTTCTCTTTCCTTCCTATCTGCAGGTGGTAGTGAAAGACTTTGATTTCAAGCCCCCGTTTGATCAACCCGGGATTCAACTGCCCTACCTTCTATCTGGTTCTGATGGAAGGAGTATGGAGGTGATAAGGCCGCTGCCCTGACCGCGAAAAACCACCAGAAGAAAGAATCCCGAGCGGGGAGCGCCTAATGAACCCCTCTTTCAAGCATCTGTTATCACTAATCCGGGTAGGGCTGAGTCTCCGAGTCTTAAAAGGCGCTGAAACGTTTACGAGGCCTTTCGAGACGCGAGAGAACCCCAACCAATTCTCTATGAAGGAGTCGGGCTGGAAGGATGATATATCTTACTATCTTACGACTACCAAGCTCCGGCAGACTGGAAACAAATACATAACCCCCTCTTATTTTGAATGAACTTTTGTCAGAGCAGTTTGTTACTCGCAAATGCTTTCTCTTTAGCTTACTTTTCAAATTCCATTCCATCAGGGCCATGCCTCTGAGTTCAGCTCATTCGACTCAGAATCATTCTTTCTGCATAATATAACCTCTTTATATTTTTTCTAGTAAACTCTGATGTAACTGGTTATTGTCCTCAATTTGTTGAGGATTGGGATTTTTTTATTTATAATGCTGTGTGTCCCATGCTGGGAAATCTTTTTCCCACAAAGGGTTTCTTTACTATTAAGGACACAAAGACTAGTGATAAATCTTCAAATGGATGAGTAAGCTTCATTTGGATTGCCCAATTCTTATTGGAGTGTTTTTCTCGAAGTTGGCATATGGACCTGTAATCTTGATCTGACATCCATTTAATTGACCATCTGTTTCACACGTGTGGATCTTTCTCATTCTTCATAGCAACTTTCTGCTATTTTGAACATATCCTCTCAGGATGTTACTCTTTTTCCACACTTAGGGAAGCTTTCATTATCTGAAACCTGGTAGTGTTCTTTAGGTCCACTAGCATCTCTGAACCTATTCATAATGCTTCTATGTTGAAGTATGAAGGACTTGAGCTTTCTTTTTCTCTAGAAAGTGTGAATTATCAGAGATACCTTAGAAAGAAATAGTAGTATCTGTTTCACGTTCATGTGTGCCATACTCATTCTTCATAGCAACTTCTCTGTTATTGTGAACTCTCCATCCTATCAGAGGAGGGCATTTTCTCTGAAAACTGGTAGTGCTCTGGCATTTGTAGGCCCACTAACATATCTTTACTTATTCATTATGCTTCTATGTTGAAGTATGAAGAAATTGGGCTCATTGGCATGAGTTATTCTCTATAAAATGGGAGTCATTAGAGACATTGTAGCGATAGCAGGTAATGTTAGTGATTGCATGATAAGGTCCATGAGGAAACTTTAAAATACAAAGAAAACATGGTATCTGTGTTATTTGGGCATCGGTTTGCTTATTCTTCTTTGTGATTGTGAGAACAATGATATTTTTCTAGATTGGAATAGTCTTATCTCATCTTGTGCATTGGGGTCAGTGAGGACGTTAACATGAAAGTTATCGGACTTAACTCCTGGATGAATGAGATTGTGGTTAGCTCAATGTGTGTTTGGAACATAGGTTCCATTGGTTTCTCATTCATCATCTGAATGGTACATAAGTTCCATTGGTTTCTCATTCATCATCTGTCCTGCATGAACCATTTTGATGACCTTTAATTTGTTTTGACGTTTCTGCAATCATAGTTGAAAGTTTCATTTCATTTGGAATGTTTTGGCAGAATTTTTTTTTTTTTTTTTTTGGTCGTACCAGACCCTAACATTACAAAATTTTGAATGTATCACAATACATTTTTTTTGTTTTTAATACTGAGTTCGAATTATTCAGAATGTTTTCTGTGACGTTGGAACGTAAAATGCAAAATTTTGCTACTAAATTAACCATTGAGAGCATTATATTTATGATTCAAATGCAACTTTTCTAGTTCCTATGTTTGTTTTGGAATGTTGTTTTTCATTATTTCATTTTAAAACACTTAAAAAATATTTTTCTTCATGGTAATTTATGAATAAAAGCTACAATGTAATGAATCAAAGTGAATGTTTTGAAGATTCGGATGCTTTTGCTCCTTTTCGATTTTTAGAAAAGCCCAACACAACAGAATGATATGATGAGTTTTTAAGCCTAGTTTGCATTTATTACATGTAATTCAATTTCTCACTTGCATTTATATATGCAGATGAAAGGGTGCCCACAGAACTGAAGAAAAGCATCATGCAAGCTCGAATGGACAAAAAGTTTACCCAAGCTCAGCTCGCACAAGTCTCTCTCTCTCACCCCCTACGAGTTTCTATGACCCTAAGCCTTTGATCCTTATTACTGATACATGAATGCTGCTGGTGATGTTTTATGCAGATGATCAATGAGAAGCCCCAAGTGATCCAAGAGTATGAATCTGGTAAGGCCATTCCAAATCAGCAGATAATTACTAAGCTGGAGAGGGCTCTTGGAGTAAAACTTCGAGGAAAGAAATAAATAAATAAAATTAGTCCGAGTCATGTAAACAAAGCAAGCAAGCAAAGCAGGAGTGGTGTTTAATGTCTGTCTAGTTGAGTGGGGTGTGTGTGTGTGTGTGAATTTGATGTATTAAACTTTGGACTCTTAAGACATAGTTTTCTAATGGGTGTGTTTCTTCTTGTGAATTTGTGATCTCTGTTTCATCTTTTTTGTGAATAAAGATTTGGTGGTAAGCTTTCTGACCCATGAATATTTTATTTTCCTTTCAAATACAAGTTGAACAACACCAAAACAAAATGTATAGAGAGAGAGAGAGAGAGAGAATCTTGAATTAATGCTGTAAAAATTTTAATGGCAAAGGTTTATCTTGAGTTTTTAAGGGAAATGGTGAAGGTGCAAAACACTTTGCAGCAATTTGAGGCACACAAAAATAAAAAAGTAAATCTGAGATTTTATAGAATCCAGATTAATCGATCGCATGATGTTGTGTGGATCGAGAGCATCCTTAGGGACGTCCTTGTCCTCAATGCTTGCACTCGATGGTAAGGAAATTTATTAGAGAAAATTTTGAAAATATATGTGCAACTTTTAAAATTCCTGTTCCACTAAACTGTTCATTTTAAGTTCGAAAACACAAGGAAGGAGATTGTAGGAATTTTAAAGAAATGATCTTTGATAAAAATTAGTTAGGTCACTACTATTTATTCTGAAAGTGACGATCTCACTGATTTTACAATTTATTACAAACCTGATGGGATTCATTATTATTGGTTTGGATGTTTCATTTTTTTTATTCCATCATAAAATAATTAATGTCATTTTAAATAACAATCGTGAGTTTCTGAGGCATGTCGCCTCCTTTGACATACAATCCCTGACGTGGCATGGGTTAGAATCATAGATTTTTTTCTCGTGATACACAATTATACATTCTCATAAATATGTGTAATTGTGTATCTCAATGAAAAAGATCTATGGTTCTAGCACATGCCATGTCAAGCGTTGGAAAATCATTATTCTTTTAAATAAAGAATCGTGATAATCTCATGCCCCCATGAAAATCAAAGAACGGAAAATCATTTGCCTCAAGATGCATAAGAAAAGATTTATGATTTTTCCTAACTCGAGGTAAATGATATATGATTCTATGATGGGGCGTATGTCAGAGGGAGGGCATCAGGGGCAGATTTACAATGCCTCGCCCCCTAACTCAGTAGGCCCAGCAAGTATAGTGTTTAATGTCAAGCCTGCTTGCGAGTTGGACCAACAATATGATCCAGTTGCTTCAATGTCCACAGAGATATGTATCCAGCCTGTTGTTAATCTAGTTCAATTGGATAGTCCAAGTGGCCAAATGAGATCATAAGACATGGTTCTATCGTCAACAGACAGAAATAAAGTTGGTGGTAATTCCAACAAGTCCATAGGGTCGAAGTACAAGGATTTATTCTTAGAGGGGGATCTCCTCCAAGACATGTTGAAGAGGGAGACCTTTGGAACGGGTGGTCTGGGTAAGGAAGTACCTCAGGAAGGCAATATAGAGGGGATATCAATCGTTGAAAGGTCTATGGAGCTAGTCCATGAGGAGCCAATAATGTGCAAGTAGGCTTTTAGTGTTGAACCATAACTAGAAGGGTTTAATTTAATACAACAGGAGGTGGCAGACGATTGGAGGTGAGGGGAACGGTTCGACGTGGGGCAAGGCGGATTCCTTAAGTTACTACAATCTATAGAAGGCTCGAAGTTCCGGAGAGGTTGCTGCGGTAATAAAGAGTTAGTTTATGAAGGAGAACATGTTAATTCTGTTCCAAAAGATGTTATTCAAGTGGATATTGAGACAGATACTACTCCATTGGCCTTGGCAGTTATGGAGGATAACTCGAGGAGCTAGAAAGGGGGCAGATCGAAACATCAGGTTGTAGAGGTCCTAACTGACTAGATCATTCACAATCTGAATGAAATTAGTTGTGTTGCTGGACTAACCAAATAAGGGCAGACAGAAGGAACCGGTATTTTGCTAGAATTGACACTTAAGAAACGGAATGGGATTGGTGGATGTTACGATACAGTGATTAGAGAGGAAATCTCTTAGATGAAGAACAAGCCATTATTCGGGATGGAATGGAACTCATTCTAAGGGCAGAGGTTGATCAGGAGGAGGCTCAACAGCAAGGTGTTCTTAGTAAAGGTAAAAGAATAGAGATGGTGGATGAAAATAAAGTAAAAAAAATTAAGGTCAGATTGGTCAAGGAGGTTCAAAAATTGCAGAAATCAGGGGCCATGGTCAAGGCTGAAACGTCTTTAGTCCTAAGAAGCGGGAAGAAACTTAAGGTTGCAAATGTCGATTAGAATTATCTATTGGAATGTGCGCGGGCTTAACAACAAGATCAAAGGGGCTTCAGTTAAGGTAACCCTTCAATCATATAAACTACACACTGTAACCATACAAGAAACTAAAATAGACCAAGTGGACATGTGATGATACGAGATATCTAGGGTGGGCGGAGCTTGGGTTGGAAGTATCTTTCAACTAATGGGACAACATGGAGAATATGGGTGATATGGGACAAGAGATTGATCAAGGTGGAAGACTCTTTAGTGGGAGCATTTTCGGTATCTGTGATATATCAGTGTATAAGAAAGAAAGACAGTTGGTTGCTCTCCAGAGTGTATGGTCCTACCAAAGAGTGAGAATGAAAGAAATTTTGGGAGGAGTTGGATGATGTGAGTAACTACTGGAACCGTCCGTGGTACTTGGGTGGAGACTTTAACGTTATTAGATTTGCATGCGAAAAACAAGGAGGATCGAGGTTAACAATAAAGATGAGAAGATTTGGAGAATTTGTTAATCAAAATAACTTAGTGGATATTCCCCTTTAGGGTAAAAGCTTTACCTCATCTAACTAACATGTTGTGCCCACTCTTAACAAACTTGACAGATTCTTGGTCTCAAATGACTGGACTCTACTATTCTGTCGGCTCTCTCAGATGGCCATTCCAAATCTGGTGCTTGACCATTGCCCCATTCAACTAGAAGTAGGGACACTCAACAGGGGTCCTATTTCGTTCCATTTTTGAAGTAATATGGCTGAAACATCACAATTTCAAGGAGTTGGTAGCCGATTGGTGGGAGAGGTTATCTTTTGTAGGAATGACAAATGAGGTATTCAAAAAGAAGTTGAAGGCATTAAAAAAGAAACTAAAAGAATAAAATAAAGAATCTTTCGGAAGCGTAGATGTACAAAAAAAAAAGATCCTCTTGAGAATTGAATACTTGGACTGTAAAGAAGAGTTGAACCCAATTTCTACAAATGACAGGATAACGAGATTAAACCTTCGGAAGGAATACCAAAGATTGGCTTTTATGGAAGAGATCAGTTGGAAGGAGAAATCCAGGAGCACCGCTTAAAGAAGGAGATGGAAATAATAAATACTTCCATTGCATGGCTAATGTCCGAAACAAGAATAACCACATCACGAGATTGTATGCGAATGGGGAATGGATGGAGGGAGAATAGGTGGTTGCCAAGGGGATTGTCGATTTTTACTCAAAGTTGTTTACTGAAGGGGCAGGAGTCAGACCAATACCTGAATTATTACAGTTTAATAAAATATCTGAGATCTAAGGCGAATGGTTGGAAAGACCCATTGAAGAAAACGAGATTTGGGATGTTATTTCAAGTATAGATGGTTTTCCTATGGAGTTCTACAAATTTTGTTAGGAGATCATCAAGTATGATTTTATTGCATTAATGGATAATTTTTTTAGATATGGAATGCTGGATTGCAACTCTAACTGTACATTCATCATTTTGATTCCAAAGGTGGTAGGGACTGAAAACATTAAAGATCTTAGGCCTATCAGTTTGGTGAACACTAGCTACAAAATCATTACGAACATTCTTGCTAAAAGATTGAAATGGGTCATTCAAGGGGTAATAAAATGTAACTAGTGCGCGTTTATCAAAGGGATACAGATTTTGGATAGTGTTCTAATAGCGAACGAGTGCATTGATTCAAGATTGAAATCTGGTAAAGCGGGGGTGGTTTGCAAGGTAGACCTTGAGAAGACTTACGACTATGTTAATTGAATTTTTTTGGAATGTATGCTAGGGAGTATGGGTTTTGGTGAGAGGTGGATCGCTTGGGTTATGGCGTGTGTATTTTCCCCTTCTTACTCGGTTCTAGTGAATGGGACGCCTCATGGCTTTTTTAGGAGTACGAGAGGACTCAGACAAAGGGACCCTTTATCCCCCTTCCTATTTATCATAGTAGTAGAGGCTTTTGGGAGGATGATGGAAAAATGGGTAGCGAATGGGTACTTCTCGGGGTTCACAGTGGGAGTAGGCACCTTTTCCATGTCACACCTTCAGTTTGCATATGACATTTTCGTATGCTTGGATGATTCTTTAGATCAGACAAATAGATTAGGCGGTCTGTTATGTTTCTTTGAAGCGGTGTCAAGGATCCCAGTCAATACGAGGAAAAGTGAGATATTTCCAGTCGAAACGGTCAAATGCATCACTTTTCTGGCAGCTTCATTGGGTTCGCAAGTAGGTAGCTTACCTTCATCTTATTTGGGAATGCCCCTGGGAACCTCTTATAGGAAGGTGGCGATTTGGGATCCTATAGTAGAAAGAGTCGAAAGGAAACTAGCAATGTGACAAGCTAATTATTTATCTAAAGGAGGTAAATTAATTTTGATAAAAAATGTTCTTTTTAGTATACCAGTATATTTCATCTCTCTTCTTTCAATGCCCTGAAGCTTAAAACTAAGGTTAGATAAGTTGTTTCGCAATTTTCTATTGCATGACAAAGATGGGAGTAGAAAACATCATTTAGTGAGTTGGAAACATGTTTGCTTAGCTAAGAAGCACGAGGGTCTTGGTGTTAGGAGGCTCGAAAAAATGAATTTAGCAATGAAGGGGAAGTTGTTATGGAAGTTTGGGATGGATAGGAACAGTTTATGAAGACAAGTTATAGAAGGCAAGTATGGTTTTACGTGGACGGGGTGGGAAAGTGGACCAACTAGACAACCCTTTGGGTGCGGGATGTTGAAAGGCATTATGAAGGTCATTCCTTTATTCAAAATGAGAATCAGATTCAAAGTGGGTCAAGGCAACCAGGTAAGATTCTGGAAAGATATTTGGTGTGGCAATCAACCCCTAATGGAGGTATTTCCAACTTTGTACTTTATATCCTCAAAAAAAAGGGCAATATATTACATCTATCCGACGAGCGTTGGACGGAGAATAGGCATGGGATCTTGGATTTCGGAGAGACATTAGCGATTTGAAACTTCAAGAAGTTGGTAAACTAGTTGACAACGCTTCACGTATCGAGGTTTGTACAGGAAGGGAAGATGTGAGAGTATGGACGGTAAGTAAAGACGGAAGATTTTTTGTGCGCTCTTTTTATAACTCCTTGTACAATAATGGGGATTTTTCATTTTCTCATATTTCAATTTGGGGTCCAAAAGTGCCAAGTAAAGTCGTCCTCTTCACATGGACGGCAACTCTAAGAAGAATCCAAACAGTGGACTTTTTTATGCGCCATGGCTGGTGCGGGGCGAGTTGTTGTGTGTTATGTATGAATAATGGTGAATCATCAGATCATCTCCTTCTTCATTGTAAAGTCACACATGACATTTGGGCTCATTTTTTTAAAGTGTATGGGATTATAACATGCCTTCCCGAATTAGTTAGAGATCTTTTTACTTGTTGGTCGACAATTGGTCACTCGTTTAACGGTGCAAAGAGGATGCTATGGAGTATTACACCATTTGCAATATGTTGGGGAGTGTGGTTTGAAAAGAATAAGCGTATATTTGAAGGGAAACAGAAAGCCTGTCCAGATATGATTATATTCATTTTGAGGCTTATCTTTTATTGGTCCAAAGTATATAAAGAGTTTAGGGGGTTTGTTTTTTTAGGACTTTTTGTACGATTGGGATGGGATTTGTTGCTCTTCGCGTGATTAGCGGATGTTTGTAAGGCCTCGCCAGGTTGGTTATCTCGACCGACCTGATCCTGTTTTATGAATGAATTGCTATTTATCAACAAAAAAAAAAATTACATTAAATACACTTTTGGGAATTAGTTTTTTGTCACAAAATGCCTACAACAAAAAAAAAAAAAAAAAAACTTTTCCTACCAAAAATACCATCAAATATTCATTTCCAAAGTGAATTTAATGCATCTTAATGCATGCCCTTTGTACACATGTTAACAAAATCCCTAAAATGTATAGTGGGACTATTCGAAGTAAGGGTTAATAACGATAGCTGTAAATCGAAACCAACAAGTTCATGATGATCTTCTATGAATAATTTCATTAATAAAGAGTCCGTCAGACTTGGAAATATCTATTGCTGACTTCCAAATATGTATAATATATGATCATCATATGGTTGAAGAGAAGAAATTAAATAAGCAAATCCAGCTCTTCATCTCCATGAGTTTAATAATTTAAACAAACAAACAACAAAAGAAATATCTTAATTCTATATATATTTGGACATGTTTTATTTCATTTGCAATTTTACACTCTTTATTATACAAAAACACTCCCCCATACCATATAAGACTTGAACCCTAACTTTCTATATATGTATATATAAACCTAAAGGACTCATAACAAAATGAGATCAACTCAAACAGTATCTCTACTCTTACCCAACTTTCTCATCTTAATTTGCACCATCAACATAGCAGCCATGAAATCCACGGACTGTAAAGGAGTAAGAACCTCCAATACACTCTTTAATGCCTTCAATGTAACACAATCAACAAACTTCATGACTCGTTCCACTACGTGAAAATCCCAATTTTTTCTAAAAAAATTTGTTGGGCCTGGCCCGTCGAATTTTAAATCCGAAATTCCACGGCCTGTGGACCACGTTTTCGGTTCATCACACTCACTCTCTCCTCTCTCTCTCTCTCTCTCACTGTTTCTCTCCGTCTTTCTCTCACAGTCGATCGATCGACTTCTCACTCTCTGCCTCTCTCTCTCTCTCACTGTTTCTCTATCTTTCTCTCTCTCATACACTCAATCGATCGACCTCTCCATTATTTTCTCACAGTCGATCGATTTCTCTGCCTGTCTCCCTCGACCTCATCTCTAGATCGATCTCATCTCTGGAGTATGGATCGATGTCATCGCTCAATCGCTCAATTTCTGATCACTCGAAATGATCTCTCGATCTCTCAACATTGGAAACGATGGAGTGATCTCTCAATCTCGAAGTGATCTGTTCACGATTGTTTTTTAAGGTCACTCTCTCTCTCTCTCTCAGGTTGATGGATCCATAGCATTGTTCAGATTGATGAGGACGAGATCTAGGGTTTTGGATTCCACAAAATATATTAATTTTGATTTTTTGTTTCCCAAATGTGTTAATTTTACACGAAACAAAACCTAAAAACAAATAAAATTTTGATTAAGGATCCAAATGATTTCATAGATTTGAGTGTTTCGATATGATTAGATCTGAATTTTTTCACCATTTTTTTCCTTTCTCCTTGCATTCAAGTAGATATTTTACGGTGAGATTTTGAGAAGTTATGGTTTGTTTAATCTGATTATAAAACGGAGGGAAAATTTTCTTTGTTTAGCAGCTTTAGAGCTCTTCAATCTCTTAATTTTCTTTACTTTTTGATGTTGCAGGAAGCATGTGAGACAGAGAACAACTTGGGGAAGATCTTTGTTTCACGATCTGAAATGGTACAGATTTTGGATTTTAGCTTTTTTTTTCAGATTTTAATGTTTCTTGTTAATTTTGAATTTAAAATTTAGAATTTAGAATTGATAGATTTTATGAAAGTAAACAAACTTTATTTAATAAAATTTGCATTGAAAAATACATCATAACTCTACTATTGTCCATAGTAGTTATGTTTTCATTCTCCCCATGACCATAGTTTGATTGCATTTTTTGTATTATTTATAAAGCTTGACTAGTATCACCAGTCTTACTATGTTACTCATCACCTCCAATTAGTTCCAACAAATAGTTCTTGATCAATAAACGCCCCTGCCAATTTGAGCTGAGTTTACCATTGTTCAGCTCTTTGGTATGCTTCAAATTACGAGAATTAAACTAGGAGTCCTAAATAGTAGTTGAGTTAAACTAGGAGTCCTATTCTAAAATTAGAAGTTCTAGGAGTTCTATTCTTAAATTATATATGCTGTAAATTCCAGTCACTTGGGACTGCCGTGTGCCCTTATTTTTGGGCTGCATCACCATGCTGAGCAAAGAAATAAATTGGATACTGAAGCTGATATGAGGGATGATCCAAAACTCTAATTTCATTTTTTTCTTTCCTAAAAAATTATGTTAGGATTTCTTATTTGGTACTCGGTTTATCTCATTACCCATCCACTCTCAACTGCCATTTTGGGTAGTGAAAGCCACAATAGGGTTTTCTAACACAAGACAAACAAGGATAGAGTTTAAAATCTTATGTGATTAATTGCAGATAAATTACGGGACTGATTTTTAACTAGTTTATAGCTACACTATGAAGCTATCTATGTGCCTTGATCAATCACAAGATCCCACTTTGATGCAAATCTTCAAAGAAAGAACATGAGAAGTCTTGGGTTCATGGCTAGACGCATTGGGGGGGCCTATTCTATCACCATCACCCCACAATGCATAGGCTTCCTCCCAATGCGCAGCATCATCCCCTATCATGGTGTACCATGGTATCGAACCTGACATTATACCCATCAGAATAACTGCCAATGGTTCCACAAGACCTGCCAATATAAACAGTTTGTGGACATCAATACATGAATCATGAATCAGTCAAGGAGGAAACGCCCGAGAACACCTACACTTGGACACTATCTTGGATTGAAAAGCACAAAAGAGGCTGGTTAGTCTTTCTAGATAACGAGTGTACTTTCATCATTAGTTTTTATTAAGCCATACTCATCTCTTAGAATTCTAACCCAACCAACAAAGACTTCAAAGCCACATCAACCAACCCATCCACCTCACCGATTCTAACTCGGTTTGCTAGCTGAGCCAACTCAACCATCCTCCTCTCAGCAATCGAAACTTGCAGTCTTTCCATGTCTCTCTCCACTTTATCTTCTTCCATGCTTGTCTGTAACCTCAACTCTTGGATCTTCTCCATTTGTTGTTCAGTTAAGTTAGTGAGACTCGCACATGGGAGTTGAGCGTGTGTGAGTGAGTGAATGAGTCGGTAAAGCATGGATGGATCTGTGTTCTTGCTCTTGAGATGGATCACTTGAGATAGAGAGAAGTTTCTGAAGGTTGGATTCTCTCTGTAGTAACCATTTCTCAAAGAACTGTAAGAACTTCTCTTATACTTGGCTTTGCATCTCTTCTGTCTTTGTTTTAGGAGAGAGAGATCAGATGAATTGAGTTGGTACAATTTATATGGGGGGCAATCTTGAGGTACCCCTCCAGGTTTTGGAGAAAATTAGATATTACCCCAGGGTTTTTAAATTAATGTTGTACCCCTTGACTTCCATATTCTGTTGGGAAACTTAGAAAACGACCGAAATGCCCTCATTTCAACTTTTTTTTCCAAAGAATAATGCTAAAATGACTTCCTACGACACTATGTTGGACACTCGTGAGCTAATGTGGAGGTATGCACAAAAACATGGATGATTTTCCTCAATATACAAGTGATAGGCATCTATGGTGCTTATAGGCACTTCTATGTCGGCTCAATGTCCAGTGCAATGTCCTAGGAAGTCACTCTAGCATTGTTCTTTTCCAAAAATCCATTCTCTTCAAACTTTAGGGAAAAAATTTTACCCTCATCGTGGATTGAAAGATTCTCTTTATTCCACTAACAAACTCAACAATAAGTCTTTTGGGAGTAAGAGACAATTAATGGGTTTTTAGGCATAAAGATCGAAGGTTTTTGGCAAGAAGAAGACAAGGTTGAAAAGGTAACAATTATTTTACATTAGAAGTTGAAGAGGTTGGGTTTCTCCAGAAAAATCCTTATTATAAGTCATGTTTTTTTGAATTATGAGAATTTTTTTAGAAAAGAAAATTCAAGGTTTCACAAAATTCCAAATTAACCAACTCTAGGACATCACATGTATTGAGGATATCCTTATCGAAATACCCATATTAGGAATGCTCTCAATACACGCAACATCCTACGCAATTTGCTAAATACTGGCAGATTCTATGAAACTCCAAATTGATTTTTTTGTATGTAAAAAATTTCTCTTAAGTTATCTCAACCTTTAGTTTATAATCGAATTAGGGCACTTTTATGATGCATAGAGTGTCCTACCATTAGTCAATATGGGATTTTTTGAAAAAAATCGAATTACCTTCTATGCACAAAAAATTTATCTTGATACATTTAGTTTATGATCCTAGAACAATTTTGTTGGTATTGAAAACCTTCAATCTAATGTACAACTAAACACGTGTCGTCTAAAATTATGGCATGGTATCGTGTGCAAACATACCTGGATATGTATAATGCTTATAATAGTTAGGTTGTGACTAATGCACCATTGTCCTTTCATTGTCGAATGCACCTTGAGGGAATTGTTTTGGAAAAAAAGTTTACATATGAGGGTATGTAGTTCATTTTTATTTGTCTCTCATGGGAGACCAAAGTCAAGAAATGTGTCATCAGTTTGGAAATCCAGGGCTATCTCTAATTTTATCAAAATCAGGGGGTATACCTCAAAATAGCCCTTATTTGAGTGAGAGAGGCTAAGGGGAAGTGCATGTGCTGAGACAAGAGTGGTTGCATGTGGCAGTGAGTTTGGGGAAATGCGTGGCTGTTCGTTTTCTCCTCTCACCTTCTGACACTCGACAAGAGTCATCCACCCAACATTCTCGATTGATTACACACGCTTCCTTGTAAAACAAGTGTGTGATTCATGAAGAAGATTCACATCTTACACATGGAGCACATGCATGAGCCAAGGGCTTTCTTAACAAACTCTCATCAAACGACAAAGGATCATGATGTTGGATGACCATCTTATCACCGAAGAAAAAAAAAATTAGTTAATATCATTTGAAATGCAAAAGAATCTCACCAGAGCATTTTCATTTGCTTTTAGACAACAAAAATTAGTATTTATGTGAGTTAGAATTAGTTTTTATAATTAATTTAAGAGATATATCAAACAGATATATAGTCTAATTTTATATAATATTATGTCATTTATGGAATGAAAAAATATTTTTATAATCTGAAAAATATTATTTAATATGAATTTGCATCAACATTCACCCTATTCTATCAAATCAAGTATTACATATAAGAGTTCAAATCGTATGCACTTAGGGTGGAGGATTTGAATTCTCCTCTCACACTTCAATACATGTCACGTAAGTCACAATTCAAGGAAATTTTGAAAATGAGAAATTTTAGACATTAATTCCTTAAATTACAGCTAACATGGTATGCATTGAGGTGTGGGGTTAGGGTTTCAATCATCCACCTTGGGCTTCATATGTGATTTTTAGAGTTTATTTAAATTAAGGGTTTTTTTTTTTACAAACTTTATATTGTTTCATTAAATTACATTTAGTATGAGTAAACTTTCATTATTTTATATGACATCAAAGTCTATCCTAGTAAGCATCTATCCCAATTTACACCAAAAAAATGATTTTGTATATCACAAAATCATGTAAGAACTAACCATAACAATCAAAATGGAAAGAGTACGACAAAAAATTTACATAGTTAAACAAGATTACCTAATCCACAGGCATTGATGAGGTCTTTTAATCATATTAGTGAAAATTGGGGATACAATTTCTCAATCTCACTTTCTCTCGAAAAAATTGAAAATCTCTCATAATTTTTTTAAAACAAGTGCTAAAAATAAATATAGAATAATGATTTTTTGACGTCCCCTTCTGACATACCCCATCAAAGAACCGTAGATCATTTTCCTCAAGATAGGCAAAACCATAAATCTTTTCTTGTGTATCTCGAGGCAAATGATCTACGATTCTGTTATGGGAGCAACAAATTATCACGACTCATAAATATATATAAGTCACATAAAAATGAAATTTCACCAACAACAAAAAAATATGAAATTAAATAAAAAAAAGACCCCAAAAAAATTCATCAGAGAATTTGCTTGTGGTGCACAATCTCTTCTATTAATTCAAAGCTAGCTAACTACCACCAAGAAGACAAGGCACAAACACATAAGATCATACCTAATACTCTATTAATTTTATACATTAATTAATTGCAAGGGTTAATTTGTAATGGCTGATGATCCTATTCATATCTTTACTACTATAATGTGAGAAAGCGGAGTAGAAGTGGTTCAACACCAAAATTTGAATTTCACAATTTCCCTTACCTTTACATTTAACCTAATAAAATCACATTATCTTGATCAAATACCGAGAAAATTCCAATCCTATCACCCTTTAATTACATTGATTAATTTTTAAAGTTAAAAAAAAAAAAAAAAAAAAAAAAAAAAAAAATTTAACTAATGCAATATTTAAAAACCCTTTAATTAAAATTTTACATAACAAATTTATATGTGCATTTGCACATCCCACTTTCTTCTAGTTAATAAAAATAGAATTGTGATTATCAATGTTTAAAGCGTTGAACTATATAATCTACTTAAGTCGAGCTTATATCTAGCAAGTTGAAGTTCTAAACTTGGATTGGGGCAATGAGATCAAGGGAACAAATTGGAGTTTTAATAAAAGAGTAAGATTGGTTCAGTGAACCCCCCAAAATTTTAGGAAAAGACTGAGTTTTCTTTTTTACAAAATTTAATAAAAGGGTAAGGTTTGCTCTATGGTGTTTGCTACCCATCAAACCTTACTTTATCAAGTTTGTTACCCAGTAAACCTTGAAGTGGGGATCCACAACATAAATTTTAAATTGATGGGATTAATTTGTTACTAAACATACCTCAGAGTGGATCGTGATTACGTCAACTAATCGCATCCAAAAACATGATCTGATGCTACAAGTTTATAAAGGATAAAATTCTAAGAACTTTGGGGAAAAAACTCATTTTCAACACCTTCAATCAAATTTAAAAAAGTTGTTTTTACTTTTTTTTTTTTTTTCAATTTAATCTGAGTTTTTCAATGAAATCCAGAAGATTGTGTCGTTGGATTCCTAATTTTATAATTCATGTGGGACAAACGATGTTACTAAGTTAGTCATGGTAGCCTGATTCATAAAGTAAGGTTTGTTCAGTAACAAACTTGAAAAAATAAGGGAGTTTTTGTAATCAAATTGTAACATAGAGGTCTGCCCGTAAATCTCTCTAAAAAAAAAAAACTAATACCAGGTAAATTAGGCTAATTTGTAAGTTTTTTTTTTTTTTTCTCTAATTTTTTTTTCTTAGATATTGCCAACAATGAAACAAAAGAAGACTAACTGCAGCATAACTCCTAGAAGTAGAATCTAAAGCGAAGATCCACTACGTGAAAATAAAAAAATTCCATAGAAAAAATTGATGGCCAAGGCCCACAAATTTTAGAAACTGGATTTTAACAGTCTAGGACTGTCAAAATTCTTGATGTTCCTAGATTTGACGGCTTAGAGCTGTCGAATTTCTTCCATCCTTCATTAATTTGACAATTTCGATCCGTAGAAAAAAAATTTTGAACAATAAAAATTTTGACTCCAATTCGACTCCTTGGTCTATCGAATTATATGAAATTTGATGGCCTAGGACCGTCAAATTTGGGCTTTTTTCACATTGTGATCGTAAGTCCAACTGTCCAATGACAAAGAATAATCTAATAAATTAACTCTTTATATTTCGTACCATGAGTTCAAAACTCAGCTGAGTTGACTTGAGTCAAATCATAAATTCAGCCGACTCAGAAGAAAATGCACCCGTCAAGTCAGAAACTCCACTCCCAAAACCCTTGGTTTTTTTCCCAAAATTCCATCCAAAAATCCCTTATTTTTCTCCTAAATATCCATCATCTTCAACCTTCTCTTGAGTCAATATGCTTAAATCTCTTAAAGAAAGCCCTTGATTTTTTCTATCCAAAATTACATTATCTTCTACTTCCTCAAAAATCATATCTTGTTCACGACACATGAAGATTGAAGGAGTTAGATGTCAAGATTTTACGGAGTATAAAGTGTAATTGTAGAGGTTGAAGATGACATTTGGGAGAGAAAAATCAATAGTATTTGGCTAGAGAGACAAGGGAATTTTAGGTCATTTAATATTTTAATTTGAAAGTTTTCATCTTCACTTGACACGACCGATATTCCGTTCGAATTTTTTGAATTTTAAAACTTTGCTTATTTGTATATCATTTGTATTTAATGATCTTAGATATTATGTTCAATAAAGGAAAAATGCCAGTCTCAAACCATGAGATGTTAGTGACTATTGAGATGTTAACCCATTAGAAGTTAGTTACGAGCAGAATCAAATAACTATAACAAATAAGTTTTATTATATTGGTTGATCATTACATGAGCCCTACAATAGGGCTTTAATAAAGAATTACATCAACCAAAGACAAAGAAAGCATACTTAATTAGAAAGATTCTAAGTGCTTAGACTCATGAGACACAAATTTTGTTATTTTATCCTCTACGATTCGGGAGTATCTCATACATGCATGTTCATGGAGATCCAACCAAAGACAAAGAAAGCATACTTAATTAGAAAGATTCTAAGTACTTAGATTCATGAGACACAATTTTTTTTTTTTTTTATCCTCTACGATTCGGGAGTATCTCATGCATGCATGTTCATGGAGATCAAGGATCACCATGAGGTTGAAAAATCAACAACCTTGTATGTCATGTTGCCTTTAATCTGAAGGAAATGATGTTGTTGATGAATTATCAAAAAAACATCCAATCATGCTTGTTGGTGGTTGCCGTCTATTTATGACCATTATTTTTTTGAGTCTGTTGAAGTTAATGGCCCACTAGATTAGTACTATCATAATCTATCTCAAGAGCTTATGAAGTAGAATCATATAGAAAGAAAGAAAAAAAAAATCCTCGCATTGAAAAGGGTATTTATAAAGAATTGCATCAACCAAACATACTTCACACAATTATAAGGATTCTAGTATTTGCCTATGTATCTCATATGAATAGTGATAAATGACTCCCCCACATGGCATACTCAATCCACTCCTCCTGACATAACTGTAGATGTATACTCCCCGAGAAACACAACTGTACTTTTATAGGGATGTGCAGTTGGGTATCCCGAGGAGTATGGATCTCCTGTTCTTGCACATGTCACTATTCAATAAGCCTCTCTAATCTAATTCTCTCTTTTCTTTTCTTTTCTTTTTCTTTTTTTCATGTTTTCTTATATTCTACGTATTGTCAACCAACTTATTTTCAATTAATAATCTATTATACAGCATTTGGAATCTCTCAGCATTTTTGCCTCAAGTTGATTGATTCAAACAATGTTTTCAGGGCGTGAGCCTCGAGTATGAGGCGCACCAAAAGTGCATTGAGGCAGTAGATTGAGGCGTTATGAAGCATGAAAATGGCATACACCTTAGTTAAAGTGTGACTGGGTTTTGCTGAGGCGTAAGCTTTTGTCGAAAATAGATAACTTATTATTATTTCCGGTTAACTATTATTTTGGCTTTCAAACACTGTTTTTTCTTTTTATTTTGATGTATTTTCTTTAACTTTGATTAGATTTTCTAATGACATGGTGTCATTGACACACACACACACACATATATATATATATATATTCCAAAGTCCTTCAAACTGATTTACAAAGCCAACAAGTAGATTGATTTTCTACACTCATGGGGTCGTTTCCTATTTTTATGTAAATTATGTATGTCTTTCATTTTATTTATTTAAAAATTTCATGAGCAAGAGGCTTACGCCTTGAGCACTAGAGAACTCCATTTCCTTGCTTCACGCCTCAGTGTCTAAAATCTTTGGATTCAACAATAATGTTTTAAGAACCACCTTAATGATTGGAACAAAATTTCGTTAAATTGATGGGGCCTAAGTTGGATCTCGGTTCAATTTGGTTGTAGCAATTTATAATTATAAAAATATTTAAAATATAATATGAATTTACTCTGAGTAGATCAACCATTAAAACAAGCTTTCTACTTAGACAAATGATAAAAAAGTGCTGAGAAAAAAGGAGATCCAATTGGTTATTGTAACATAATTAAGGATATGTGTAAGGGTTTGTGACTGTTATGAGGTCAAATGGAGAGGCGACAAGTGAATTTTCCATTAGAATTGATATCCATCGGGGATTGGCTTTGAATTCGTATTTATTTGCTTTAGTTATAAATAAAGTAATTGCTCATATTCAAGAGCACATATTTTGATGGATGTTAATTGTGAATAATGTAATATTAATTGATGAGACTAAAGAAAAAATCAGTACCAAAAAAAAGAATTATGGTGAAAAATGAGTCCAAGGACTCTACCATAAAGTAATTGACACCTAAGAAGAGTAACACCGATATAAAAATTTATGGTCTAGAAATACTCAAACGTCCTAATCAAATTAAATGAAAAATTTTATATGACAGTCGTTAGATGACCAATTATATAAAGTTGAATGTTACACAAGTAAGAAATGCATATTATGTTATTAAATTACGCATAAAATTAGAGATGAGGATGTTGAGGTGGATGAGTGGTAATATTAGGGCCTAAGAAGAAAAATTCAAATTTGAGTCCCTAAAGAAAATAAACAAAAGACATAAAAGAACTTAGATGAAGACAGTGAAAATAGATATGAAATCACTCTAACCCCAAGGGGTTAGCCTAGTGGCAAGTCGAGCCTTGATAAACTCCTCTGGTCAAGTGTTTGGAACCCAACGAAGCTATGAATTCCTTAGGACCACTCTCCGACTCAACCAGTTGCACGTAGGACTTTTCGAGGGGGCGGTGTGTGTGACCATGGGATTAGTCTCACCCAAAGGGTGGGGATACCCACGACAAGCAAATATATATATATATATAGGATTAGGATCCGTATACACATAAAGTTACTCATAAAGCTACAACGTGTTTTGTCTTATATGGGCAAAAATGTTTGGAATGGGCTGATTTTTTGTGAGGATAATCTCTATGGTGAGGAGATCATCCTCACCAAAAATCAGTCCATTATGAAATTTCTAGTCCCATATTTACAAGTTGAAAAATTTTAGACCGTCCAATTTTTGTAAATCATTTTTGATGGGGATAGAAGTTTTGGAATTAGATGATTTTTTGCAAGGATGATTCCCTCACCATAGAGATCATCCTCACAAAAAATCAGCCTATTGTGAACCTTTTTAACCATATAAGACAAAAATATTGTAGCTTTATGAGTAGTTTTATGTGTCTACGGAACCCGACCCATATATATATATATATTCCTCCCAAAAACCATCTCACATAATTTTGAAAAAAAAAAAAACCTTCTATGGCCACATCAACTTTATCTTATAATACACTAATCTTAGAATTAAATTGTTTTCACGGGGTGGTGATTACCTTTTCCTTATTTTTATTTCTTTGTCACCCTACCCCATCATCTGCCATTAGAACCAAGAGTGGTTTGGATGCTTTGTGTTGGTGGGTAGGGTACAGAGAGATGTTGTAACAAAATTTGGTGCTATTGTACAATGATATATTATAGGAAAAGTTGGTGTGTTAAGTTAAAGTGGTTCACAACTGATTCAAGTTCAACTTGTTGGTGGGGTTGGAAAAATGAATCACTGAATTTGTAAAAACGGAAGATTCTTTTAAAACTCATGGATCTATTTGAACCAAACCAGTTTAGTACAAAACCCAATTAGACTATCGATTGGATCCGGTTTAAAAGCACTGCTAACAGTAGGGCTGCAACTTGGACAGGTCAAACCCGAACCTGAACTTAGTTAGGGTCAGATTTGAGCACAATTAGTTAGGGTCTGGGTTTGGGTAAAAAAAATTTGACCAGATCAAATTGGGTTCGGTTCGGACATGGGCATCGGATTGCCCGAACCCAAATTTAATATGATTATAATTTAAAAATATTTTTTAAAGATCTTTGTTTCTTTCTCATTCACAATTCACATTTCCAACTTCAGTTATCTACTATTAATGATGAATGAGCCAACTGATCAACCCGGCTTGCGTTGAGCATTTTATCCCAAAGTCGGGTTGGGCATGGGTTGATCCCCAACCCGGCGCAACCCGCCCGAGTTATAACCCTAGCTGACAGACAGGATCAAAATTCATCAATCCCAGAGTTTGAAGTAATGGTTCTAACTGTCTAAGTTTTGTCTCACTAGTAACGTACCACTGCCCACACAAATTTATCGAGTCTTCTACATCACAAGAAATGTAGATGAGATATGGCCCACTGTGACACAATACATGTAATCAAATTGAAACATTGCCCTCCCCACCAATCAATCTGATTCTCTATATCCAGCGTTTGTGGTTATTGTACTTTGATGTGGGACCATATGCCACTTGTCGAGATTATACTAAGGTATCTATTCACGTGGTCTAGTCAATCTCGTGATACCTTATCTAGTGATGACACGTGTAGAAAGGTATTGACGTAGCCAGATGTGTATCAATCCATCGACTTTTCTCAAAGAAAGAGATATCGCCAGATATATTAATAAAAAAATTAAAAATTAAAAAAATTATATCGTCAAGGCATTCTCAACAGAAATCCCTCATTTCGCGGGATTTCAACCTATCGAAATCATTTTTGGAATTTAAAGGAATCCCGTTAAGTTAATGTACCTGGAAATATACGAAAATATACCTGATTAAATCACTGCAATACGAATCGTAAAAAATTAAAAGTTTCTCTTTTGCTTCGATGCAATTCAACAGCACCTAATAATTGGTACACCCACACTTACCTATCGATCTTCACCATTCATTTGAAATCAAATCAATAATAAATAAAATTTTCTAAAATAGGTAGAGTAGAGCCGTTCATACTTTTACCATAAATAGAATCAAAACGAACGCGCGCCATCCTTGCAGGTAGAGAGCAACCTATTAACTTTCTACTATTTTTAGCCAACCTGACATCTCTAGATTGCAAGGCTTTCGGTTCTGTTGTCTACAATCACAAATCTTTCTTCTTTGAGAGGAAGAGAAATTTCATTAAACTGGCCTTAAGGCTAAGATTTAAATTTTCCCAACTCTTTCTTTCTCCTCCCCACTTCTTAGGCAATGTTTGTTGGTTGGAATTCAGATAAAACAAAGAATGCAGGAGGAGCGCTCCGAACAATCGAGTTTATTCAATCTGGGTCTGTTTAAAAGGAGGCCTAATGGAGAAGAAAGTTACGATTTTGATGCAACGGTACGAGCTTGGGCGAATGCTCGGCCAAGGGACATTTGCAAAGGTTTACCATGCTCGGAATCTAAGATCTGGAGTATCCACGGCTATTAAGGTAATAGAGAAAGAGAAGATCATGAGCGTTGGGATGATTGATCAAATCAAGAGAGAGATCTCGGTGATGCGACTCGTTCAACACCCAAACATTGTTCAACTCCACGAAGTCATGGCTAGCAAGACGAAGATCTATTTCGTCATGGAATACCTCAAAGGAGGTGAGCTTTTCAGTAAGGTTGCCAAAGGGAAGCTCAAGGAAGACGTGGCTCGCAAGTATTTCCAACAATTGATTGGAGCAATAGATTTCTGCCATAGTCGTGGGGTCTACCACCGTGATCTCAAGCCAGAGAATCTCCTCCTAGACGCGAATGGTACCCTTAAGGTTACCGACTTTGGTCTTAGTGCTTTGTGGGAGTCGAGGAGGCAAGATGGTCTCCTCCACACGACATGCGGGACTCCAGCTTATGTTGCACCAGAAGTCATTAATAAGAAAGGCTACGACGGGGCAAAAGCTGATTTATGGTCTTGTGGTGTTATTCTCTTTGTTCTGATGGCAGGTTATCTCCCTTTCCAAGACCCAAATATCATGGAAATGTATAGGAAGATAAGTAAAGGAGAATTCAAGTGCCCACAATGGTTCCCACCCGAGGTTCGAAAGCTCCTATCGAGGATTCTTGACCCGAATCCAAACACAAGAATCACCTTAGAGAAGATCATGGAGAACCCTTGGTTTAAAAAGGGCTTTAAACCAGCTGAGTGCCTCCGACTGCAAAAAGAAAAACAGGAGGCTAGCCTTGAGGATATCAAAGCTGTCTTTGAATCGAGTTCCAACAATATTGTGGAGAAGAAAGCTGAATACACAAACTCCATGAAACCCACTTGTTTGAATGCATTTGATATCATATCTCAATCTCCGGGATTCAATCTATCGGGTTTGTTTCAGAAAGAGAGAGATCACAATGCAGAGGCAAGGTTCACAACAACAAAGCCACCGTCGGCAATCGTATCAAAGCTGGAGGAAATCGCGGAGACAGAAAGCTTTAAGGTGAAGAAGAAGAATGGGTTGGTGAAGCTTCAAGGCTGCAAGGAAGGAAGAAAGGGTCAGCTCAGTATAGATGCAGAGATCTTCGAGGTTACACCTTCATTACACGTAGTGGAAGTAAAGAAAACAGCCGGTGATACATTTGAATATCAGAAATTCTATAACCAAGGATTGAAACCTTCACTCAAGGATATAGTGTGGACTTGGCAAGGAGGTGCGCAACAACAACCACCACAACCTGTGTAGGGTTGATTTTAAATTTCTGGGATTTATTATTATGGTGAGGTGTTCTTCCCCAAGTTTTTTCCTCAAGCATTATTTCTATTGTACATGTTTTTCCTATATTGTTTCCGATCATTTTTGTAATTTGCATGTAAGTTTGCATCCTACTCAAATCTCTAGGGGGATTTTGGCAGGTATAAGATGTTTGGTACAATAATCTTTAATCAGTATATGCAAACTGTAAATTAAGACATTAAAATTTTATGAAATTGAATGGTTGTGATTGGTTGAAGTTTGACTGAGAAATATCGTTAGTATCTAACTTGGAAATATTTCAGGTAAAAGATAACATAATTAGTCCATTAAGTCCTGAAGGATAGAAACTTTTTCAAATGCAACTCAAGTAATTGTACAATGAAATAAACTTCAAGGATTAGTTATTTGATCTTAACTAATATGAAAAATGGAAAATATTACCCTACATGGATTACTTAAAACTAGGTAAATAATCATCAAATTTACAAGGCCATTCTAATATTTTGTTAGCTTTAAGAATAGATGAACGAAGAATCACTGTTTTTTATGAAGCTCAAGAAAGGTATTGTGCATGCAGATCCCTACACCGTTGGCAGTGCATAAGAAGAGACAAACAACAAAGCAATAAAGACACACAAGTGCGTAATCTAGACTCGAACCTGAATATTGTTTGATGATGCCACTGGGTTAACTTTGTTTTAATGAAGACAGGTTTTGAAACCAGATCCATGTTATCAATTGATACAAACTTCATCAACCTACAAAGGTGGAAAATGAAATATGTTCGAAGTAATATATATTTCTTATAGTCATTCAATAATAGATAACTTCAATATAACTTAAGACTTCATGAACTATCAAATCGGGATAAATGTACTTCACTGCTTGAAACAAGATCTACCCCCCGAGTCCAAAATAATTGATATTAATGCTAAAACTAAAAGAAAGTGGTTTAATTCAATGATTATTACCACATCATTACCATAGAAGTACACTTCTTCCTACATAAGTTAGAAGATGGACAGAAATTCAACCTGTGACACCTATATTATTTCAATTACCAAATCACTCTCCCGATTTGAAGTTTTTTTTCCAAATTAGACTCCACGTGTATCCACAGATAGACATACAAGAGGTCTAGCATACTAGAAAATACATACATATATGGCTGTCTATTATGTTCACCTAGCTAAACCTTCCAAAGGGAAATTTCAATGTCTACGTCTTGAAAGAGGAACTTTAACATAAAGGAACTAACCAAATTATTAATATGTGAATAAAAAATTTTAGCAACTTTATTGCTGCCAACATTGTCAACCTTCAGGTTTCATTATCTCTTCACAAAACTAGTTTTTCTTACAAAAATTTAAAATCTATCAACTTTGTGAGTCAATTTGCAACAAAACTTGAATTTTTGAAAGAACTCATTAAGATTTTTACAATGATATTCACTTTTGGAAAATATTAGCCTCAAACGACTTTTTGAGGCAGAGCATCAAAAGTACAGCTGAGATGAGAAGATATTCAAAAGGATTCCCTGGGAAAAAATCAGGAAACCTGTTTTTTTTTTTTTTTTTTGTGCTGATCTCAGCAGTATGCGTGATGCTTCATATTTTTATTCAACTATGATATTGAATTCCTATGATGCCCTTAAGATTGATTTTCCAAAGGTAAAAATGCATTTATAGAGATACCTAAATTGTGAAAATTACAGAAAGGTCTCCAAATCCCTCATAAATCGCAAGAAAGCTCTAACGGGTCCCTCGCATCCAAATTGGGCCCGACAGCTGGGAATGGGCATCATGGCTCAGGCCTAAGTTTCAGCAGATAAAACCCATAGTGCGAACACATCCAAGTGAAAATAGAGGAACTGTTATCAAATCCATTATTATGCCCACACATCTCTTGCCTTGCCTCACACTTCTATTCTAAATTGGTGTGGACGCCAAGGACAATTGGCCGATCCTCGTGACCCAGACCAAGCCAAGGAAAGAGTGACAATGAGAGCAGAGAGAGACAGACCCATGCAGTGGTGTGTAGCAGTTCAAAGAAAGAATCTACCATCCAGAACAGAGATCAGCCCCCTCAAACCTATGGGATTAAAGCCCTAAGAATCTAGGATGCCGTCTACTTATTAGGGCTAGACTCTTTTCCTCTAGCACCAATGTGCACACATTGTGTTAGAAAACAAGAGAGGTCATACAATTTCACCAATCCTATATTATGCCAATATGGTGCTTAGCAGGAGAATGAGTTTCACGAGTCCAGAGTCCAAACAACGCCAAAGTAGGAGGCACAACGTCTGCGATTTCAAACAAGGATACCAAACCCTTGCATAAAACTAAAAAGAAAACCCACAGCTCTTCCTTTCCAAATTGAATACACTGTCAGGCATCAAAAAGTTTTCTAACTTGAGGCCAAAGTAAATTATATCCCTATTCTCAAGCCCACAGTTCAATTGGTTAATATTTTGTACCACAACCTGATTAGGGTTCTAACTTAAGGAAGGTTCTAGCTTGAGTATGGGAATTTGGTGGATATAGGAATGTCCATAAAGGTGGAAAGAGGGAGCATGTTGTAATGTTAGAGAGGGCACAAAATAAGTTGGTTATGGTAAAGGTGGTAAAAAGGGTCCGTTTCCAAATTTGTTCTTATTTGCATAACCTTCTCTCTATTATAACCTTCTCTACAAATAGAGGAAAGGTTAGTGGTGTAGAGACAAGCAATTGAGTAATTACTCAAAGCGACTTGTGAAGTACTCAAGTGTTTAGTGTTGTCAAGCTATCCCATATAATAAACATCTTGAGAGTATTCCTAATGATTCAGTGTTTTGGTTCTCCTAAAAGTGGTATTAGGGCCACATATCGTCAGGATTAGATAATAATCAGGGAATTATGCAGCCTTGTGAGGATCTTGGTGGTCAGGGAGCACATAGAAGCTTGAGTGAGTGGCCAAGTAAGACAACTACAAGATCCCTTGGAGTGGAAGGCATCATGTTTTCTCTAGAGTAATTCGGTTATTGTTAGAGTCTATGGAGAAGAGGTCATAAGGAGATTACATATTGCTATGGTTACCACTAAACAAAGTGGTGCAACATGGTGAACTTGAGTATGTTGAACGGATCAATGAACTCAACAACAGCTATAGCAATTGGACGTCCTATATAGAGTCATATCTCCAATGGAAGGATCCATGGAACATGTGGGTACCATTTTCCCTCCTTGTAGAATGAGACACGTGTCTCCTCGTGATAATAAAAAAATATACATGACGCTTGTCGTACCTCGGTATAATCTAAAATACATAGACAACTACCATTCAAAGTAGTACAAATACATGTGCTCGGTCAAAATTAAGGAATAGAAAAATAAGTGACAATAAGCTTGGGGTTCGTAGACATCAAAGAATCACCAATGATATTGAACTCGATATTTGCAAACATCCAAAAGAAACAAAAATTGTAGAAGTCTACCTATCAAAATTGTCGATCATAATCCTTCAAACAAAAACATCATCATATTCACTTCAAAAAGGACCTCCCAGTCCTTTCACTATTAACATTACATTGGCATTATGTATAAGTCGAGAATATATTTTTATATCATTAATATGTGACTAGGTGCTAAGTGGAACTTATCTCGTAAGAAAACATTATGTTAAGTTCAAATACCACTCAGCATTATCATCAAGTAAGAAAAACACTAAAGAAGATAGAACTCCACATGATCAAATCCCTTAGCCCTCAAATCATAATATTAAATGAGATACAAATCAAAACTTATCAAAAGAACAAGTGATGGAACATTTTCTATCAAAAAACCTAAATTTTAAATATCTTCTTTACTTTGCACTAAATATTAAGAACCTTATACTTCAAACTTAAATATTTCCTTTAAATACAATGGACCTACTTTTCAAGATCACTAAGTATCACAGTTACGTAATGTCCAACTCATGGGACGCCTAGACCACGCAAGTGGTGAAATCTATTTGCAAAAATTGTCTGTTAATATAAATCGATGAATTAAAGAAGGTTTAGAAATTTCACTCACTCTCAACAGTATTCTTAGACATTGTTTATCTTCTTCTCCTTCTTCTACTATGATAACTAACTTATGTTTCAGAATATATTTGACAAGTACCACAATGGTGTTTCACCTTCAATCTTTTTCTCCTTCTTACCAACAACTAGAAGATCTAAAGTTCATCAACCTTTTCTCCCGAAAACACCTTGATGTAGATGATCTAACAATTACAACCATCTATTTACTTTAAAATGAAAATAAAAAAACAATTACAACTATCTGATCAAAAGAAGGTCATCTTATCTATCAGAGCACATATCTTAATTGTCTCAGACTAGTGGGGATCATAATTTATATGGTTGACTTGGCGAAGCCGAACAACTTTTCTTAATTGATTTCTCTAACCAAGCCTAGTACTACCATTTGGTTGTTTGGCAAGGCCATCATGAATGACTGCAATTATGTTTTAACAAAGTGGTTGTTGATCATATTGTCGTGCGCCTTGGAGGTTTTGCACCTGCTAATTTGGAAGGTTTTTAGAAACCCCAAGCTAAGTTATGAAATCCTTGAGTTTTGTGTTATGATGGATCAAATGACTTTCTCCTGATCACATGGCTGCAACTATCAGATCATCATCTCCATCAAAAATTCTTCAGGAAAATTGACAAGCTTCAGATCTTCTCATTGTTGAGTGCCTCCACTCCTGAGTATCACGTGCTCACGTATCGTGCCCCAGTTCGACCCATGACCCTCTTATATACATAGTTGTGCCTTCTCTTTACCCCAATTGATTTTAGGTAGAGTAGTTTGCAACTTGGTATCAAAGCGTTAAGTTCGTATAGGTCACGGGTTCGATTCTTTCCACCCTTATGGGTGAGGGGGAGTGTTGAGTGTATATTTTCCTCCATTCTCAGGTATCATACCCCAGTTAAGTCTCGTGACCCTTTTATATTCATAGTTCTCCCCCTCTCCAACAGATCGGTCTTTTGGAGTAGTTGGTTTTTTTTATATAGATAACGGAACAAAAAGAATAAGCGGTAGATCAAGATGGCCTACAAAAGGAAAAAAAAAACAGCAAAAGAAAAACAATTAAAAAAACACGTCTCCAAAAGAAGCAACGACACCAAAAGATTACAAACAATATCCCAACGGACTAGGAAGTCCTCAAAGAAAACCACTCTGAACACCTTGAAGATCTTACACCAAAAAACCAAAAACCCAAGGATCGACAAGAATAACTCTTGATTGGATTGGGCCTTCCCTTCAAAATTCTAGCATTTCTCTCCTTCCAAAGACCTCACATAATCGCAAACGGAGTTATACTCCAAAGCCTCCTCTTGAAATGACGAAAACTCATCCCCAATTGGGACCATTCCTCAAAGACATCTCTCAGAGAACTCAAAATACGACACTCCACTCCAAACAAGGAAAAGAAGTGATTCCACGGCTTCTTTGCCACGGGACAATGCACAAGAAGATGACTAGCCGACTCCTTGTTACCTAAGCACATATAACAATAACTCAGGCCACAAAATCCCCTTCTTCTCAACTGGTCTAGCGTAAGAATTCTTTCCTTAACCGCAGTTCACACAATGAAAGCCACCTTAGATGGCACCCTAGGGCCCCATACTGTTATGGGGGGTAAGGAAGCATCACCACTCCTATTCAAATCTTCATAAAACTCCCTCATAGAGAATAAACCTTTGTTGTTAGTAACCCAGAACCTAGTATCGTCTCCAATTGGGTCTTTAGGAACATTATCAAGGCTTTCCAACAACTCTGAGATTTTTGGCACCTCTGAATCGTTCAAGGACCTCCTGAAACCTAAGTCCCAAGTTAAACCTCCAACACCTACTCCCCGAAAGCTTGCTACAGGAAGATTCCTTTGTCTTGAGATGGCAAACAAAGCCAGAAAATGCTCCTTCAAGAGATCCGCACCACACCAAGAATCCTCCCAAAATCTAACTTTATCTCCCCTACCAACCTTAAAGACCACCCTCTTTTAGAATTGAGGAATGACCTTGAGAAAAAAAAAAAAAAAAACGAGAGTGAAGCATCGATGTGGTGTCTGTCAAATACACTCGGAAGCTTAAGTTGGTAGAAGGTGAAGAAAAAGAATATGAATGGTGTCTAAGAAAGCTCTTAAGAGTGAAATTTTTTAACCTTCCTTAACTCGCATATTTGTGTATTAATAGGCAAGTTTCATGGACAGGTATCACCACTTTTGTGGTTCAATTGTCCCATGAACTGGATAATAGATAGTTGTGAGATACTTAAATAATCTTGGAAAGTGAACCCATTGCATTTAATAAAAATATTCTAGTTTGAAACATAAGGGTCTTAGTATTTAATACAAAGTTTAGAAGATATTTAAAAAAATTTGACAGAGAATGTTTGATCATTTATTCTTTTGATAAGCTCAGGACTGTATCTCATGTAATGTTGTGATTTGGGGGCAAAGAAATCTGATCATGAAAAGGACAGCCCTCTTTAATGTTTTGTCTTATCCGATTGTTGAAGATAAAATTGAGTTGATATTTGAACTTAATGTAATGTTTTCTTCTAATATAACTTTCAATTTCCACTTGGTTACATCGGAGATATAAAAAGGATATCCTCGACTCATACATAATGCCGAAGTGATGTTAATAATGAAAGGACTGGGACGTCCTCGAGTGAATTTGATAATGTTTTTGTCTGGAGAACTATGATTGACATTTTGTTATAGGCAGACCTATACAATTTTTGGTTTCAATCGAATGTTAGTAAATGTTGAGCTTAAAGACATTGATGATTCTTGGATGTCTACAAATCTTGAGCTTATAGTCAGTTGTGTTTTATTCCTTAGTTTTGACCGAGCACACGTATTATACTATTGTAAATGACAAGTGTTTATGCACTTCAAATTATATTGAGGTAAAACACGTGTCATACAAATTTTTTATTATGTCGAAAGGACACATGTCTCACTCTACTAGGAGTAGGAAAAATGGTACCCATAGGAAACAATGACAAGTGTTGATGCCAAACTATTGGAGGATACCCTTGAGAATGCAGAAGAGCTGCAAAAGTGGAAGATATGTGTGCCTAAAGCTTTGTTTGCTATTAATGCATGTATCCAAGATGGATATAAGACCCACTATCAATTTTTGATTTAGTGTTCAAGAGCGATTTGATCCTTATCATGCTCTCATATTTTTAGACCACACGCCTAACTTTGCCAACATTCAAAATTCCACTAAATTTGGAAAGAATGAAAGAAGAATAAGCTAATATGAAAGGAATCTCTTAAGAATAGGATAATGGATATCTTTCCGTACCTCTAACATCAAATTCAAGGAAACAAATATAATTACAAAGCTAATATGGACTTACTCAAAAGCCAAAAGTGTAGGTCATTTCAAACCCCTTCTGAAACTATTGCAATCTCAAAATTGAACTAATTGGTAAGACATGGGCCTGAATCTTAGTGGATCATGGCAGCAAAGTTACTCTACCAATTACAATACCTTGTTGTGTATTTAAGTAATTTGCAAAGTATTTTACCTATCTCTTGGTGGGAATTATACTTCAAGTTGTCCTACAAGACTAGTCTGAGGAAGGGACTTCGCCAAAGACATGCACCTCTGAAGGCTGGGGGTGAGGGCCTATTGTGGATTGGTAAAATGGCCGATGAGCACGTGTGCCACTTGTCTAGCCCAAAATTTGAATTTGAGTCGTCCAATGATAATCATACTGGGTTGTTTCACAGCACTAGCTTTTCAACTAAGCACGACAACCAATTGTGTTAAGTAACAATTCCTCTCGTACTAGGTTGATTTATTATCGTGACAACATCAATAGCAAGATAAAACTACCTTGTCTCACAAGGATCTAAACCCAACTTGCATTCCTTATTGGTGAGTAAACAATCCAACACTTGAATAAATTCTACTTCACAATAATAGGAAAAACTGACATCAAATTATCAAAAAGTCATGTTGCTATGAACGATTGGCTACCATAAGTTAGTTGTCCTTGGGTTAATTTTTTTGACGTCTCTAATTTCAAGTCCCAAAAGTCTAAAGGATTGATAGGCCACGTTTTCACAGTTCATATTCTTACTAGAAATCAAAATCAAATGAGATTTTCCCATTTTTCCACATGAAATTTTTGTTCTTGTTGGGCTCATTTTATGACACATTGCGTTACCTTTTAACAAATGTGCCACCCAAGCCAAACTCCCCACTTGACAATGTTTTTCGTCCAAATTGACCCCTCCTGGATGGCAGGCCTTAGATTTCAAAGGAGGGGAGATACCCAGCCTACCGCTCACGAAATAAGTAAACTAATGTTATTAATGATAATTCATTTTTGCCATGAGAAGTACTTCCCACTTATTCTACACCTTTTAAACACACTGCTCCTCGAGATATGGATGAAGTCATCACATGATCCCATGGATCTTGACCTCAACAAGCTAGAGTCAAATTGCTCCCTTATCATATGTTGGCCCTAATGAAAGGTGGCTTGGGACAGAGCAACAATTGGGCACTAAGGCAAGATCCCTCAATCAACTTCGGAGATCTCGTTCTAGGATCAACAAAGTTGGAATGGAGTTTAAATACATGACAAGCAAAACCTCTGGTGAGTCAACAACGGATGCTCTGGGTAGGTAAAAAGACTCTAACATTGAAAACATCTTTTCGAAATTCTTAACATTAACATGGACACAAATTGGGCAATGTCAACGAGAAAATCGAAACATGTGATAAGATAAGGACAATCATGACTAGCCAGAGAAGTAACTGCTATGATAAAATGCAGAGAGCGATGCCAAGCAAGGAGGAATGGATATAAATAGAGGAGTTTGTGCTCTCTCTCAAGAGCCTTATTACTCTATCAAAACATCAACTGACTTGATCGTTGAAGTAATGTTACAAGTGATCCAATGGAGATCACAAGAAAAGCTCAACCCAGGAGATGGAAGCTCATGTTTGTGGGATTCTAAGTGAGAATTGGAGCTCACAAACGAATAATGAAGGAGAAAGTGGTGACTATTACCTTTATAATATAGAAAGGCATGACGAGATGGATGAATTATCCGAACAAATGGAAGCTTGAGTGAGAATTGGAGCTCACACACCTTTTGGGCATCTTTTAACATGTTCATTTGGGCCTGTTTGAGCCTAAATTTACGTGGGGTCCACACACCTTTTGGGACGGTACCACGTGGGAATTTATTCTCCTCATTGAAGATATGAGTAAATGAAAAATTATCCCCGAAGAACCCCTACTTGTATATGGAAATTGGTATGTAGTGTAGTGAATTTTGTTGAGTACTACATTGAAAAGGTAAAATAAAGAATTTTCACTCTTATATGGAACCTCTCTTACCACTTAGGTGGCTATGAGAAAGAGATGTGGGTAAGCCCACACGCATACGAGGGCTCATGGGCTCAAGAAGGATTTGGATCCCGTGATCTGAAAAACCTATGTGTGTATGTGTGCATGCGCATACAATGCGCACGAAGGGGGTGCAAATCTCGACCATTTGGCTTCACATGCTTCATTTTGTTAGACCTAGTCTTGGTCTTGGGCTTTGCAACTTGTTGAGCCTATTATTTTACCTTTGCTTTTTTTCATTGGAAGCAAGGGAGCATACCCCTTAATTCCTATCTTGTTTTTCCTTGGTATATGTCCAATTTTCTTACATTCTAGATTTTCACATGCATCTTTTTACAGTAAAAAAACACAAATGTTCGATTCACTAAGCGTATAGATTGAAGTGCTACTTCTGTACGATTGTGATCGTTGTATCCTGGGAGACAGTTGTTCACAAAACTGTGGACACCAATAGCTGGAACAAATATGTCTTAAGAACATTATTTTACGCACAAACCTCGATCAACTCCAAAATTCTTATTTGGATCATATTGTCATTTCTTTTTATCTATTGTTATTATTTTCTTTTAAATTAGTTAAAGTTATTTCTCGATCTTACAATCTTAAGATGAATCCAAAACACACCTATAATTTTTATCTATAACAATAATGATTGAGAGGTGTGAAGACAACCAAAAGAATGGAGAGGTTTTTTTTTAAGACAATATTCCTGAATGGACGAACACCAAGGAAAAACAAGATAGGAATTAAGGGGTACACCCCTTGCTTCAAACGAAAAATCAAAGGTAACATAATAGACTCAACAAAGCAAAATGAGGCCTTTCGCGTGCACCAACGTGAAGCCAAATGGTCGAGATTTGCACCACCCTGCGTGCACGTCGTATGCCCACTCACATACTAGGGTTTTTCGGATCACGGGGTCCAAATCCTTTTAGAACCCATGGGCCCTCGTGCGTGTGTGGGTTTACCCATGTCTCTTTCATACCCACATAAGTAATAAGAGAGGTTTTATATAAGAGCGAAAATTATTTCTTCTACCTTTCCGATGAGAGACTAAACAAAATTCACCACATTACATACCAATTTCCATAAATAGGTTGGGGTTCTTTTGAGCTGATTTTTCCTTCACTCCTTAGCAATTTTTGGCAATCAAATATACAACATTATTCTCCTCAATGAGGATAATAATTTCCCATGTGATCCCGTCCCAAAAGGTGTGAAGCCACATAAATTTAGACTCAAAGAAGCCCAAATGAACATGTTAAAAATCTGACTTTCCAACAATCCCCCACATGAATGAAATAATGGCGAAGACAAAAAAACATAAAAAGCAAAAAAAGAGTATTTAGGAATGGCACTACATCGGGTGAGGTAACTTGTCACTTTGAGCCTTCCCTAGTTAAAAGTTATAGGATTTACAGGCTAACCAATGAACACAATGTCTTGAACTGTTCAGTCTTAGATGTAAATAAAGATAATAGAATTCACATAGTTTCTTTCCTGACACAATCGGTTCTCATGGTTGTGTTCATTTTTGCCCTAAAATTTTTAGATTCATGAGTGCTATAGAGAATTTAGCTTTATAGATTTTCATAAAAGCAGGCTCACTTCACATTCACATAGGTGATTCCTATTAAAAGTACCTTGTTGTACTTCACTTGTAAAAAACAAGTTATAGGCATCATTAAAAGCATAGCTTACCCTAAAACCGCTACAAACAACACTTGTTACATCATAAGAATGGATAGGAGAGATAAACTCCTCAGTACTACTGATAAATTACACACAACAAGTTGTCTCGTTGAACCTAGATCTTGGGATCTCCAGTCAACTAGGTCGGGTTGCCATTAAGATGACCCTTTTGTGTAGGCTTTAAACCCATTCCCCTCGATGTCATTCTATTTGCTCTCTTGTTAAACTTTTAGTAAGCAAATCTAAGAGATTGTCTTTGGACTTTATATAATCAATAGAAATAATTCTATTTGAAAGCAATAGCTTAATAATAGTTTTTCTACGACGAATATGTCGAAACTTACCATTATACATATTATTTTATGTCAATCGCTACTTGATTATCACAATATATACAAACGGCGGGCACAGATTTTGACCATAATGGAATATCCTCTTAGAAATGTCAAAGCCACTCAGCTTTTTTGCCTGTTTTATCTAAAGCTATAAATTTTGATTCCATGGTGGATCGGGCTATAAATGTCTATTTAGAGGATTTCAAAAGAAATATTTGCACCTCTAAGTGTTAATATATATCCACTTGTGGAGTTTGATTCTTCAGAATTAGATATCCAATTGGCATCATTGTATCCCTCATGCACCACTAGGTAGTGTAGTGTAACCCATATTCCAAGGTAAATTTTAAGTATCTTAAAACCCTGACTAGTGTTTTCTAGTGATCTGCTTCTGGATTACTTGTATATATACTCAATTTGCTAATTGAGTAAGCAATATCTGGTCTTGTGCAGTTCATGACAAACATTACACTATCAATTATATGAGTGCTCTAATTGAGAGATACTCTTATCGATATTTTTCATCAAATGAAAGTTAACTTCAACTGATGTCTTAACAGGAGCACAATTAAATTGATTAAATATCTTAAGCATTTTCCTAATATAATGTGATTGAGATAATACAGGTCCTTTTGATGTTCTACTAATCTTTCTTCCTAGTATAACATCAACAACACCTAAGTCTTTCATTTAGTTAATTCCCAAAATTAACATATCATCAATGTAAAGGCAAATAATTACTTAAAGCATCTTCAATGCTCTTACTGTAAACACATTTGTCACATTCATTAATTTTGAAACCATTTGACAACATAACATTGTCAAATTTTCCATGCCATTGGTTAGGTGCTTATTTCAATCCATAAAGTGATTAACAAATCTGCACTCTTTTCTTTCTTGTCCTTTGACAAGGAATCATTCTGGTTGTTTCATATATATTTCTTCATGTAATTCATCATTTAAAAAAACTGTTTTAACATCCATTTGATGTATTTCTAGCTTACGCAATGTTGCAATAGCTATCAACATGCAAATAGAAGTTATTCTTGCAACTGGTGAATTTGTGTTCAAGATAGTCCAAGCCTTCTTTTTGCTTGAATCCTTTGGAAACAAGTTTGGCGTTGTACTTGTCTAGGGAACCATCAGGTTTCATCTTCTTCGTGAAGATCTATTTGCAACCTATAGGCTTACTATCTAGTGGAAGATACATCAATTCCCAAGTGTGATTTTGCAAAATTGAGTCAATTTTGCAATCCACAATCTCTTTCCAATAAAGTGCTTCAAGAGTAGACATGGCCTCCTTAAAGCTTTGAAGTTCATTTTCTAACAAATAAGTTAGAAAATCTGAACCAAGGACGTAGAAGTCTTTGTTCCCTTACTACATCTTGGTTCATCATCATCATTTACATTATTATCATGATCAACATTTGATGCAATATCATTTGTCCTTTTATTAAAATGTACAACGTCTACAAGTTTGCAAGAAAACTTATTTTCCAAAAAAATACATCTCACGATTCAATGATTGTATTTTGATGCACATCAGTCACATTTGATTTATAAACAAGAAAATAATATGCACTACTATTATTGGCATAGCCAATAAATATACAATCAATAGTTTTAATTCCTAACTTAGTTCTTTTAGGGACTAGGACCAATACTTTTGCAAGGCACTCCCACACTTTCAAAAATTTACAGGAAGGCGTTTGGCCTTCCACAATTCATAAGGTATCTTATTAATTTTCTTGTGGGGTGTCTTATTAAGAATGTAATTTACAATAAACCAAAACTAATAAACATCGCATTCAATATTTCTTTTAATGTTCGATTTTTCCTCTCAGCAACTCCATTTTGTGTGGTGTATATGGTGTTGTTGTTTGATGAATAATTTCATGTTGAGCACAAATCTCATTAAAAAGTAATGAGTCATATTCACCGCCTCTGTCCGTTCTTAGTACCTTTATCCTTTTGTTGAGTTGATTCTCAACCTCATGTTTATAATTAATAAACATTTTCGTAACATCATCTTTGCTTCTAAGTAAATACACATAGCAATATCGAGTGCAAACATCAATAAAGGAGATAAAATCTTTTTTACCCCTCTAGTTTGAACAAATTTTCATTCAATAGATTTGAAAGATTGTTTTGAAAAATTAGATTCCACACAAATTTCACATTTATGATTGGCATCAAAAACAAATTTAAGCAGCAATCCTAAGTTAATTAATCTTCGTAACTAACATGTCCTAATGTATACCATGCCAAACATAAGGTAACTCAAGCACGTAAATAGAAGAATTATTAATAGAATTAACAGTTATTACATTTAATTTAAATAACCCATCACAAAGGTATTCCTTTCCCACATAAATGTCACATTTAGTATGAACAAATTTATCAAACTCAAAAACCAACTTGAAACCCTTCTTACCAAGTAAAGATCCGAAAACAAGAATATTTCGGATGTCAGGTACGTGCAGCACATCATATAGAGTAAAATTATTCTCTGAAGTAAATTTCAACACAACCTTTTCTTGACCTTCAACTATTAAAGTCGAAGAGTTGCCCATAAACAGTTTTTCTCCATGTTACACTTTCTTGTATGGCAAATTTACCAAAACATGCACCAAAAATTGAATAATTCCCAAAACGGAGCACTTTTGAACTTATTTCAGAAAATAATAAGTTACCGTTTTCAAAAATATTTTATTTTACCATAACAGTAATTTCCAGAATTTTAGTACCAAAAATATCTTTTTTTAAATTAAAAAAAATTTAGTATCAATGGGATCCTTTTGACATTGTACAAAAAAAAATTATGATCTCATGTTAAAGGGATCCTGTTGACATTAAATATATTTAAAAAAAGTTTAGTGCTAATGGGATCCTTTCGACACTATACAAAAATAAATTATGATCTCATGTCAAAAGGATCTTGTTAACATTGAGTTTTTTTTTTTTTAAGTTCTTTATCAATGAGATCATTTTGACACTATAAAAAAATAAATTTTGATCTCATGTCAAAGGTAATTTCTTTATAAAAAAAAAAAAGTACTCAATGAAAACAGAATCATTTTAATACAAGATCATAATTTATTTTGTACAGTGCCAAAAGGATCTCATTGACAAAGAACATTTAAAAAAACTCAATGTTAATAAGATCTTTTTGACGTGAGATCATAATTTATTTTTGTATAGTGTCAAAAGGATCTCATTGACAATGAACTTTTTTAAGAAAAAGGATATTTTTAATACTAAAATTCTGGAAATTACTATTTGTACCGTTTTGGTAAATAAAATATTTTCAAAAACAGTAACTTACCATTTTCGAAAATAAGATGTATAAAGCTTCGTTTTGGTAAATTTCTCTTCTTGTATTCTGAAAAGATACTCTTGTCGAAACATATATGTCGAGTGGCCCTTGTGTCTACCCATCATTCTTTAGTGTTTCTAATTAAATTGATTTCAGAGACAACTACAGAGAGGTTGATGTATGAAACAACTGCCACAAGGTTTTCTATTTCAGTCAACTAGGCTTGGACGGATTTGTTCTCCAATGAATCTTGCTCCTTGCGTATACGGCAATCCTTAGCTCAATTTTCAAGTTTGATGCACACATAATAATTCCCCTTAAATCTTTTAGAATCCTTGCCTTTAGGACTGTGACTACCTTGGTTAGAGAATTTTTTTTTTGTTGTAAGAGTTCGATATGGACCTTTTATCCTCCACCATATTTGTCTTAAACTCCAAAAAGTTATTCATAGTCTTTTTCTTGCTCATTCTATTGTCTTCCTCAACCCCCAACCTTACAATCAAACCTCAAACTTAATTTCTTTGCGTTTGTACTTTAAATAATATTTGAAATATTTTCATGATAGTGGTAAATTTTCAATTATTGATGCTACTTGAAAAGATTCACTGACATGTTTTATGCATGAATTTCATGTAGGATAATCTGAAGTTCTTGGACTTGACTTGTCATTGACTTGGAATCCAACATTTTTAAATCGAAGAATCTGCCTACGACAAATTTTTTTTAATCCAACACCTTCTGTTTTATATTTTTTTGTCTAAGGATTCTCATAGTTCATTTGCAGTAATGATTGGATTGTACACATTATACAATGTGTTATCGAATCTATTAAGGATATAATTTCTACAGAGAAACCCAGAATGCTTCCCGGCATCGACGACAAAACAGTTGTTTTAATAATCTCATTCTCCTTAAGAACAGTAGCATCCTCTTGAAGGAATTGTGTCAGATTTAATGTTGTCAAGTAGAACAAAAAAAATTTGTTGCCAACATTTAAAGTCCAAGCCATTAAACCTCTCAGATTTTTCTTGGTGGTTCACAGGAGGAATCATCTTAATTAGTGAAACCTAAATTACAATAAATTGATCAAAATCAATTATGTCTTACTCCTAAGATTGCAAGACTAGGAAATAGGTTTCGCTAATTTAAAAGAAAATAATTAACAATAGATAAAAACAAAATGACAATAAAATCCAAACCAGAACTTTGGAGTTGATTGAAGCTTGTGTTTAATATAACGTTCTTAAAACAAATTTGTTCCCGCCATTGGTGCCCATGGTTCTGTGAACAACTGTCTCCCAGGATACAATGATTACAATGGTAGAATAAATTCCCGCGTGGTCTCATCCCAAAAGATGTGTGGACCCCCAGTAAATTCAGACTCAAAAGAGGCCCAAATGAACATGTTAAAACTCTGATTTTTCATCAGATTTTCCAACAATTGATTTGGCCATTAATCAGAAACTCGAGAGATTCCTAAATACATCTAAAACATGAACACTAAACAAATCATCAAATAACTACAATGCAATTCACTAACCCTAGTGTGCATGAATATGACACTAAAGTAACTAAAACATTGATAATTAAAAGATAGGAACAAACTGAAAATATCCATTATTTTGAGTTGCACAAAAATCGTTCGTTACACAATCAAACTCCAAATTTATCACTACTAAAGAGAGAAAAAAAACCATATATATATATATGAAAGTAAAGAGAAGTTTGGAACCCTAATTAAGATTATTTGACAGCTTTGTTTACCACATCATTGACAGATTTTCCGTATAATTCTTTGGATTCCATCTGTTGAGCTGCTGACTTTCGTTCCAAATTACGCCAGAGATTTATAGCAGTCGTACAGATAACTGGAAGACTTTCGATCATCAGAAACAATGAACGGTTGTGAAATTATGAAGGTATTGTTGTACACTACACAAGAGGAGAGAATAATATATATATATATATATATATATATATATTTAAAAATACCTCCAGCGCTCACGAAAGCGCCCAAGCGAACAAGCTTCGAACTGACTTCTTCTGCCACCATTTTTCTCTCTTCTCACTCCCAACTTTTTCTCCTCCTCCTACAACTGTTAGAATCACCTATCAGCTTAATTTCATGGCTCGAACACTCTCTCTCGATACCGAGTTGATTCGTCTGAGTCATCTAGTACTAACGAGCCCAACACTTTAAACCAATTTACATTTATTTAATATATATATTCACGCTTTGAAAATAAGGAAAATGCTTAACTGACTTCCTTCGACACTGCGTTCAACATTGCGTTGATATGGTAGTGTCGCAGAAAATCAAAGGACTCTTAAATTAAGAGAGCTACTATTGCCACACAACTGCACATATGGTGTGGCATTAGTAAAAATTGGTGTTTTTGTAGCAATTCTTTAGATTGATTATTTTGTTTTAGAAGCATTAAGCCCAGTTGACTCGAACAAGTTAATATGATGGGCGATTCATATTTGCTTATTTAGCTGGATTGCCTTTGAGACTGGAATGACTAAAGCTCAAATCAACTCGATTTTGAGAAAGTATTAAAAGTTCAGAATGAGTCATTCCAAACTCTAACGAGTTTTCAAATCATGGAGCTTGGTGTGATCATTTGGATTACATTGGCCCAAATGAGATCTCAATCTCTAGATTTCATGATTTAGCTAGGCTTCTTTTTAAAGGCTCTTTTCCCAATCACATGCCACTGGAATTTCAAATTTAAAATCAAATATTTAATGATCTGTAACAGATATTTAATTGTTTCTTAAAATTTTGTCCTCTACAACCTTTGTCCATGCCAACCCAATCTCTACCAAGAAGTTTCTAACCTTAAAAAGTACTTTTTTTAAGAGTGAGTACCCCAAGTGGCAAACTTAAGACGTGACAAGTTCAGAATCGTATATCAGTACTCTTCAGGATACACAGTTCCCTCGAGATACACTTTTTTACGAGGAAGTGCAACTATGTATCTCAAGGAGTACAGACCTATGGTTCAGAACTTGTCACATCAGGGTAATCGATTGAATTTTGCCATGTTGTAGTCAGATTATCACGATTTTTTTTTTTTAATCCTCGTTTAATATTTCAGATATAAAGCGTAAAAGCATGAATAAAGCTTAACATCATGAATGTTGAGAAAGTTACACTTATTGACCAAAAATCAACAAACACTAATATGGCAACAAAACAGCCCACATTCTATAGCCAAAAACTGTTAAAAGAAACAGTAGAAACTTTCAGAACAACGGGAAAACCTTCCTCATACAATCCCGGATCTCCTCTCCTTAGCACTCCTACTTGTAAGGGCATCTCTTTTCAGCAAAACTGGACTAGACAAGTCAGGTACCTAAAAAGTTAAATGTAGTACAGGCAACACAGCGTCAGGAAGGGAGAAAAAATGGACAAACGCAACCACATCAAGAAGGAACTCTTTCCTGAGTCTTGGAAACAAATTGATCTCGTGATTTGACGATGTAATTCCTGCAAATTGTTTCAAAAAGTTATCTGACGTTCAAAAAAATCCACGAAACAATTTGCTGTACTAAAATTGTCCGCTTCCGCAACTGTGAAGCATCTCAGTTCTCATGCACATTAGCATATTGGAAAATGCCAAACGACAATGACTTTTGCGCTTCACTAAGCTGGGAAAACCATGTCCTTATTAGATTGGCATGATGAGATCGACTTGTACCAGCAACAAGCTCTTGTTTACTGTGAATTAGTTTTCCAAAATCTAGAGAAAGGAGACCAATCAAAGCATGAACAATAGCAAATTGTGTTGGAAGACCCCGTTTTCTTGAGTTCTGATCCAAAAGGGCAGACAAACTACATCTCAACTCTTCAACTCCCCTTTGTTCGTATCCACTATCATCAGTTCCAAGCCTGAGAAACAAACAAGTCATTATAAACATAAGACAATATGCCTTACCAAAACCCTACTTCTAAACAAGACAAATCACCATATGTTTTACAAATATTTTATTCAAACATGAAGAGAGGATTGGAGTTGGACAGCAACAAGATCAAAGAGTTCATGTAGCTCCAATTGCAAGAAACATTTTGTTAACTATTTGAAAAACTTGAATCTTAACAAGCGCTAATAACCAGAACTTGTAATAATTAAAATAAAAAAGCAGCTACTTGTATATTCAAGTATGAGCAAACCCATTGCATTATAGGTAGAACTGTTATTTCTTTAATTCTTTGTTTATCGGTAAGCCTGATTTTAAGGAGATTAGTTACTCAGTGATGGCAGGAATTAAACCCATAGACTTTACCAACTAAGCCAGTAGGCACCTTCATTTATTGGGTATTATTTCAATTATTCATCCATAATTCCCTACATTATAAGTATCTAGTCAAAGAATAAAAGATGGGATAATGCATGAGATGAACCTCAAAATCCACTACCTTGGAGAATTTATTGATGACTGTGGAACAAACACTACACTTATTCTGTAAACTTTACCTCTCTTTTCCTCAAACATTTCACATGTATGCTTACCACATATGTAGACTTTTTACAACATAGAGATATGCATACCACATTGCGGTTGACTTCAATGCAATTCTAATCCAAAACACTAATACAGATTTTTTTTTATAAAATGGAACTGAAGTAGGGCTCTGATCTTCCCTAAAGATTAATTGAAACAGGGTAAAAGCCACTAATAATTGAAGTGAGATGTGGCTATATTCTGACCAATAATCGATCAGATTCAGAATTCAGAACAAACTATAGTAGCCCAAGAAATTGGACCGAAAAAATATCCAAAATAGGGGCTATGGTAGTACCAAAAACAAACTGTAAATGAGTTGTTCTTTTATGTCTAAAAAACAGACTGGGAATGGGTCTTTTTGCTTCTGGAACTTGAAATGAAACTGATTACAATCTGGAAAAAAAAAATACAGATTGAAGTGACAACTTGGCTAAGTGATAAGACGTGTGGATTGTGTTCCCACATCCTAGGCTCAAATCCCCTTGAACCCAACTTCATTTGCCAACCACTAACCCTATACCAATCCAAAAAAAAAAATTAGAAAAACATGGATACAAACTCAACAATAGAATGGGTTCAATATGGATGTTTAAAGCATGCACACACAAAAAACAAACAAACAACAACAGCACACATGCATGCATGTATGCACAACTTTCAGTTGAGTGTTAACACTAAAAATGTAGCTGACACATCCTTTACACGCCCAAGGTGACATTCTTGCAGAGGAATGTCACACTTGTATCCCTGCTTTAGAACGTTGGAACCTCCTGCTCCCATATGGTGCTACCTAGGGGTGTCAATGGATAGCCAAAATCCGAATCCGAATTCAAATTCGAAAAATCGAATATTATCCGAAACCGAAATTTTCAGATATCGGATTCGGATTCGGATGTTATTTTAAAATTCAAAATGAATTTCGGATACGAATTCGGATATTGTGAAATCCGATTCAATAATATCCACTCCGATATAATATATATATTATGTATTCATGTTTTACAACAAAACTTTTATATATGTATATATATATATATATATGCTGCTGTGTATTCGAGTTATACAACAAAACTTTACTTTTAAAACTTTATCTTCTCTCAACCTAAAAAGCTAAAACGCAAGAAGAAGTGAAGAACCAGTCGAAGTAACGGTAAAGGTGGGTTTCGACTGTGCGAACTCTGTAACCACCGTCTTCTCTGGCTGGCAAGTATCCAGGTACATATTCTCTCTCTCTCTCTCTCTCTCTCTCTCTCTCTCTCTCTCTCTCTCTCTCTCTCCGATCCGATCCGATCCGAACCAGTCGGAGTGATTTTTCGGAGGAAATATGTGGGTTTCAACTGTGCGAACTCTGACAGATTGAGGATGATAGTATTTTGTAGGATTTTTTATCGGATCGAATATTATCGGATATCCGATATATTTTTCAAATTCGAATTCGAATGTTTGTTAGGGATATCCGATCGGATTCGAATTCAAATTCGGATATCATTATTTTTTTTCGGATTCGAATTTGGATATAGCACTATCCGATCGGATACCTATCCATTGACAGCCCTAGTGCTACCTATGATACCAAGATATGATACAGATCTCCTTCTTTCCCTTTTTTGTTTGGATAGGATGATGGTAGGTCAACTGGACCAACAGTTAGTATGAGATTTTACCCGTTCTACCTGATCTAGTTAATGCTAATTAGGTGATTTCAACTACACAGAGGACGCCTGCCCATCATGGGATTCAAACTATGACCTCCAGCTGGGTGGGTTAGACACCAACTGTAAGAGTCATCAGTTGGGCGTAACATATGTAGGTTCATGAACATATTATCACTATTTTAGTTCTTATATTCTTTCGCAGTAAGCATGTTCGAGAGTTCCGATGTTTGTCCATTAGGACTCTGTATATTCAGGTGCGAGCTAGCGAGTGGGGGTTAAATAGTTTAGGTGCGTCTTTATGTTTCTTCTTTCGCAGCTTTTCTGCTGTTTTCAGGTAGGACTCCTCACCTCATATTTTTCTCTCTCATTACAATAAAATCTCACTGTTATCAGAAAAGAAAGGATAACTGACATATATAGTATTTGCACTGATATGCCTAGAAAGATGAGACATTGCATCAATATTACACCAACAATATTCCTTAAGGTACTTATCTAAAAAAAAACAATATTCCTTAAGGTAGGCATGATCATCAACACGATTATCAATTGTAAATACCACATAATTTCGGAATGTCAAAAAGAATCAAACAGAACTCACCTCCCCAGTTGACCAAGAAGAATAAGAATAGCAGCTGAATATTTCTCTGAGACACATGATTCCAACATCTTCAAAAGCTGAGGAATAGTATTGCTGCATGTCCAATCCCAATGCTAAGGGAACCATGGAAAAAAGGTTTAGCGTCAGATATAAATGTTCAACTGTGAAAAAAAAAATCGAATTAAAAAAGAAAAATATATACAAAACAAGTTTGTGAGGAAGAAATAAAGGCACAAATGGAATTGAAGTTTAAAGAAGTGCCAATGTTGTCAATCTTATCACAAGTGTTAAAATTCTATGGATTTTTTTTTTAACATTAAGTGAATCAATTTCATTATCTCAATTGAATTAATGAGCCACCTTGCTCAACATGTACATTGTTTACCTGATGGTTAGGTCAATCAAAGGACAATGTGTAATGCAGAACTGAAGTTAATAAATAAAAAATTAAGGCATATGAGAATGAATAAATGCCTTCAAATGATTAAAGGAGAATATTTGTCCTCCATGTACTGATGTATTACATAATCAATCATTTGAAAATCTTATCTCAAGATGCATAACTTTCATCGTAAATCATCATAATAAAGCTCCTATTTGTTTTCTTATTTCTTTCTCTAGCTTTGAAGTTGATTCATTATTTAAAATATTCTATAAACTTTAATGATTTTTAGGTTTTCTATTTCTTTTTCATCTTTTTGAAAAAAAATAGGGTTGTGCCCACAGAATAGAGGCTTGTGCCTTGCCTCACAGATGCCGAAAAGACTCGTATACACTTCCAATCTTTTAAATTATTGGTTGGTTGGGCATATTCTATTTCATTTTTTTTTTTTTTTTTTTTTTTTTTTTGGAATAGTATTTGTAATAAAAAAAAAATTAATCTGAAAAATTAATCTGATCTGATTCATCACTGGATAACATTGCCTAGCATCTTCAAAACCTTATCCCAAAGTTTGGCGAAAACTGACAGCATATCGCATACGATGTGGTTAAACAGCAAACTAGAAAATTCTAAAACTTGAACAGAAGTGTAAAACCAGTGAACCCACGAAAATGAAGTCCATACCATGTAGTGCGCAACAAGCTCCACTAATGCAAGAATATCACTCAAGTGATGTGAAGTCCTGTTGACAATGATGTTATCTTGAGTAATCGCAAGCTTTCCATGCTTGTATATAATACACGAAGCATCAAAGTCCATATCATGGCCACATATACCCAATTCATGCTCAGTGTTTAGTTCCACTCTTTCCATATCTTCTGAAGGAGCATTGCAGTTTGAAGGAGTGACTGATTCCACCATATGCTGACTAGTCTCTTGGATGGTGTATTTCTGAAGCTTTTCCAGTAACAACATCATGACTTCATCCACAGATACTGCCCCTTCAGAAAATAGGCACTGATCACATGGAGGAAATCCAGGCCTACTTCCTCTCTCCAGAAGAGTGACTATTGATTTAATAACAGACATAATCAAAGTGTAATTGCTCAGATTAAAATATTGATTTCCACAAAGAGAGGCAAAAACATGGAGCACTGTCAGCATGAAATAGGAATCAGATCTGTGCATCAGAAGAATACTGTATGATGCCTCACAAATAAAACCAATGTGATCAAATGCTGCACATATAGATGCCAAGATAATGCTTCCAGCCCGCAACTGATCAATTGTAGCTGTTTTGGACGATACAGATGTCGTTACACCATCAACAACAAGGACGATATTATCTGAATCACAAGGAATTTGTGGTTCTTTTGATAAATCATTATACAAAATTACTCTTCTATCTATAAGGAAATCCACAAGGAGGCTGAGCAGGGTGTTCAACGGGCATAATTCTAGAAGTATGCGCCTCGTTTGCAAATCAGACATCACTACAAGAACAGAATATTGAAGGTTGAGTGACATAGATGAAGAAGAATCATGCAGTTCAAGAACTTGTAGAAAACAAGGGAAAATGCTGAACTGGCTTCCTTCTACACTGCACTCGAGACTGTGCTGATATGGCAGTGTTGAGAGAACCATAGATTTTTTTATGATGTATCTCGGAAAAAAAATCTATGGTTCTCTCAACACTGCCATGTCAGAAAAGTGTTGAGCACAGTGTCGAAGGAAGCAATTTAGAACTTCTCAAAATAAAAGGCATAACTTTTCAAAAATGTAAGAGGAAAGATGCAAGAACTGAGCAAACCTGTTTTCATGTGCTTTGCTAAAGAATTTGCGCACGGGGAAAAATCACCAATCACAGAAAAGTTGTGCAGCAACATAGAAAAGAACACACAAGCTTTCTCCCTATAACAATGAAAGGAAAGAACAAATTAGCTCCTGAGTGCCATCATGTTATAGAGCATAAGGCCTTTAGATGATGAACAAAACTACAAGAATGGAAATTGAAGAGAAGCGTCATTATTTAATCAATAGTGTCAAGGCCAAACCACTACTAAATTTCAAAAATCCCCTGATACAAGGAAATACCAGAGGAATTTTTTTTACTTTCGAGGGGAGGGAGCTTCAATTAGAGGATCTCATTTTATCTATTCTGGGTTAGTTGTTTCTTTTCGGAGGGGGAGTTGTGGTTTAAAGAATTTAAGGGGACTTTTTTTTAGGCTTTTGTTGTAAGGTGGGAGACTATCTATAATTGGGAGGCAGACTGTTTTTTCTCACTTCTCACTTCTCACTTTTTGATAAGTTTCTTGTACTCTTAGGGGTCACCTCGACCCTGTTTTTTTCTCATCAATAAAATTTTAACTTATCAAAAAAAAAGAGAAAGTATTTGTTATCGTCTGGTATGGCATAAAATCACTTACTCAGGCAGTAGATCCTGGCCCATCACAAGAGCGAGAAGAATCTTCTGCACCACCCTATCTTCTTGACAAGCCATAGAACTCTCAGATATACAGCTTTTCCTAGCAGAAATTATCCTAGAAATGCTGAGTCTGTCCTTGGTATTTGAAAACACAACAAAGCAGTTGGAAATTCTCTGATTTATAGGTCCCCCATTGCTTGCACATGGAACTTCCATCCCCTCACTTCCTGAAAACGGCACTTGTTTAAATGCATCTGAAGCAAAATGCAAACCATCTGCATAATTATTAAGTTCCTCAAATGAATTCTCATGACCTTCAATATGGTGCGGTAATGACCCATGAGAAGTGTTAAACGTCGACTTATTGGAATCAATTTCCACATTGATGACATTGAAGCTGTAAGATGGCATCACGTTGTCTTTCTCATTTGCCAGCCCACTGTAAAAGCTTTCAGATGCTTCAAGAATAGGCCATTCAATTTCAGGCAGAGTAGGCGACAAAGGCTTTTCCATTGCCATCCTATAGATTTCCTCATCAGCTGCATTATCCAACTCAAGTAACTTCATATAGTCCCCACCGACCATTTCTTCAAAGCATACCCCAATTTCTTGTTTGCTCCTAACAGCATCAACTACTCCATCCTGGGTGAAGACTTCTGCATTTTTACTGACTTCAGTTCCCAGATTGTCTGTAATTGGCTGCAACGCGAGTTTCTGTTTCTGAGGCACCTTTCTCTTCTTGCTGGATTTGTTGCTCTTTTCATAGAGTTTATCGAGCGATGCAGAAACCGGACAACTTACATCTCTAGAGCCATTTAGCTTCCCGTCACTTTGAGGATGAATTGCTGAAGGCTTATTTTCCTTGACAATTAACATATCATGTAAAGCTGAGAGCTTTTCTCCTATCTGCAAATGCAGCTGTTTGTCCTCAGAATACAAATATTCAATGGATTCCACTGCATCCCGTAACCTCTTTTTCTTCCTACTATTTCTGTGAACCGGACTTCTAATATTATTTTCAGCCACCACCCCAAGATTTTCATTGCACCCCAATTTTTTTATATCACCAGACAATCTGGGAAAGGTTATGCCTTGTTTTGAGTTCTCCTCTGTTAATTTTGCTGAAGTGCTGACAGAAAAGGCACATCTTCCCTGTGAGCCCATCAACGGTCTATCAGAATAAGATGTGGTAGTGGAATATATGGTAGAATTCTGTGACTTGTTTCTGACAGAACCTCCAATCACAGACTCCAATTCAGAACTAATACCTGAGATTGGCTTGGAACAGCTCCCAACAGATAATGGTGCAGCACATTCTAGTGTTGTCCCAGAACGATCAAAGCCATCCATGGTCGTGTAACGAGCCTTTACCAGCTCATTTTCATTTTGACCATACAATTCACATGGTTCTTTACCTGAAATTTTGGTCTTCAAATTTGAGCTTTGTAGCTTTAAAGTGTTGCCGAACTGCAAAATAAAAGGTAGGGCATTGATTAAGCAAAACATGAGAAGAAGCTTATGCGTTCTTTGACCAAAGAAAAAAGCTTCAAGTAGTTCCTAAAAAAGTGACGAAACAAAGAAAACAGATTTTTAAGCTGAAAAATTCATGCATCCAAATTTGAACTCCAGCAAACTACGGCTTATCAATATGGGGACACATGTGGTAGTCCTGGTACTACCATGTTTAAATAAAGTATGCCTTTACCACTCAAGGGGGTGTAACATTTGTACCAATCAGAAGCACTCAACTTGTAGGCTTCATCCAGAAGATTTGTTAGACCAAAGACGGGGGAGCAAATGATCCTCTCCACTCAACCAATTTTACCATTTTTGAAGAGCCAGGAAAATGAGGGGGTTGCAATAAAGAGAAAACGATAAACCCAGTGGATGGTTAAAATAACCCAATCACGCTGGTTTCTGATCAAAGTAATCCACAAGCTGATTTGAGGCCATGAATAATGTGGTCTTAAATCCGGAGATCGGTGATAGCTGGATTTGGGAGGTGTCCAAGAGTGGCTTGTTCTCTGTGAATTCTCTCTATAGGTCGTTGCAGTCTGGTGATAGATTGAGCTTCACAGACCGTCCTTTTTTGGGGCCGAGAGTTGCATTGAGGGTCGCCTTCTTCATTTGGACCACGGTGCTTGAAAAGGTTCAAACAATGGATCTTCTGATTTCTAGAGATTTTTGTGTGCCTAATTATTGTTATTTGTGTAAAAGAGATGGGGAATCTGTGAGACACCTATTCTTGCATTTGCCCGGTCACTTGTAAAGTTTGGGGGGAATTTTTCGGCATCATTTGGTGTTTTCCCAAGACTGTGAGGTCCTTATTCGAGTTTTGGGCTGATTTGGGGTCTATCCAAGAGGACTCTTTGGTCTTTCCTTCCATTTTCTGTTTGTTGGGGACTTTAGAAAGAGAGAAATCAGGAGATCTTTGGTCGAAATGAAAACAATGTCCATGATGTTGTGTTGTCTGTATTGGGTCTCTTGCTTCTTCTTTTTTTGGTGCAAGATCTTTAAAGAATTTAGAGGTGTATTTTTTGAGGAATTTAGAGGTAGGTGGGATTGGGTTTGTTCTCTAGTACCTGCTCAAGGCCTTTTGTCTTTTTGTTTGTAATTTGCAGGTCTTCTCAACCACTTTATGCAATATGCTTTTACCTATCAAACAAAAAAAGTAATCCACTAAGTACTTTGACAAGCATGATAGTATTGGGACATAATGTGTTCCAACCAATATAGTTTAAACTAGGCATCAAGAAACCTTTTTTTTTTTTTTCATAGAGACTGCAACACAAGTACTCTGCTATCTACCACTGGTTCATTCATCCATGCACTACTCTAAGAAAGAAAGGTAAATGATGCTTACTTTTACAATCTAGAAGGCAATGTGCACTCTCAAAAAGCAATATTGCATCAGAATAGTTTGCTTATGCCATAAAACCTGTTGTTTTCAAAAATAGACGGCATAAAGCCATTGTTCCACATAACAATACTAAGCTGATCTCACAATAAAAGTTGTAGCAAGCTACTGCTATGCAACCTACCATCCATTACTCACAATGCTAGTAACTACCATCCATTACTTACAATGCAACTGCACTTCAGCAACCTTGATTTGAAAGATCAACCAGTAGCAAAGAGCACAACAGGCATGCAGAATAAAGCCTTTTTTTATTGGGGAAAAAAAAGTAAGTACGTGAGGTCATGAACAATGTTCACTCTTAATACAACTTCACAGTTTCATCAGAAAACTGCATGATATTTTTCAACAATAAATGCTATTATTGTCACCCGAAGGCAAATAAGAATTCACTGTCAGATTAAGCAAGTATTAAAGGAGAATGAGGATACTAACCTTTGTCGAAGCATCTATACCTTCAATGCTGTGCGAGGAAAACCCATCTAGTATATTCAGGCGACGATAGAATTGGAGAAAATCCTCCTTTAAGCAACATATTTCTTGCTGTAAAAGATCATTTCGCACCTTTTCGAGCTTAGCCACCCTTTTTGCATGCTTTACGTGCAACTTTTCCAGCTTCAGCTGTTTTTTAAAGACCAGAATATTTGCATTCCCAGCATCAGGATGAGCCTTTCCAATTTTTCTAGCTGACATGATTTCTTGTATCTCCTTCTGTAAAGTCTCATTTCTTCGCCTCTCCTCTTCCAACTGCTGAGACAGACGATCGGAAAGATTTTTTTCATTTATTGCCTTTTTCCTCTCTTCTTCAGCAAACTTCCTCTGCTCTTGTGATTTTGCTATCTCTGAATCAGCACGTTTCTTCTCTTTATTTGCCTTCTGCTTCTCAACTTCAAGCCTTTTGTGTGCCTCTTCAGTCTTTGACTTCTCGGAAGCCAATTTCGCTCTTGCTTCATTGGCTTCAGTCCTTAATGTTTCTAAGCAAAGCTTACATTCCTCAGCCCGACTCCTTTCAATTTCCACAAGCCTCGTTTTTTCTTCGAGTTTATTCTTTTCAGATTTCACTAGCTTCCACGCTTCTGCTGCTTTTTTCTTCTCCGCCTCCGCTTTTTTCCTCTCCGAGTCTGCCCTCTTTCTCTCTTTCTCAAGAAGCTCCTTGAGCTGACTCAATTCTGCCTCCCCGTCCGAAACACGGGTTCGAAGCAGTATTACTTCACCATCTTCATCGTGATCTCTTGAACCCACATTTTCCCGTAAGGAACATATCTCAGATTTCAAATTTAAGATCTCGTTCTCCAAACCAACTCTGATGGCAGATTCTTTAGCTTTCGCCTCTACTTCTAACTGTGCCCGTGCTCGCTCCTCCTCATATGCTGCAAATTTAAAGAACAAGGCTAAATCCCAAATAGCAGGCACACTTCGTATATTAATGAGACTAGTGTGAGAGTAAATGGAATGTAGAAACAAATGAGTTCCAAATACAATTGGTTTACATCAGGGATCGGCTTTGAATATATATTTGTTAGCTTTATTTATAAATGAAATAATCGATGATATTCAAAGCAAACACCATGGTGTATGTTATTTGCAGACAATGTCGTATTACTTGATGAGACTGGAAAGGGAGTCAATGCAAAACTAGAATTGAAGAGAGGTGGGATGGAATCCAAGGATATCCCAATAAGTAGAACCAAGACCAAGCATGTGGAGTGAATCAGAAAATACCCCGAAGCAACCATGTTCTTTATCTCAACAGAGAGATTGAGAAAGAGTTTTCCCTAAAATCAGAATTGGATGATTGAAGTGGAAGTGCAATTTTGGAAAGCTATGAGACTGATGCATACCAATCAAATTAAAATGAAAATTGTATAAGACGTCAGAGAGACCTAATATGCTTTATGGAGCTCGATGTTGGGCCATCAAAAAGCATCATGTTAGTAGATTGAGTTTAGCAGAGATGAGGACATCGAGATGGATGGGTGGAAAGACTAAGAATTAGTACATTAGAAATAAACATATTCGATTAAGAGAAAGTTAATAAAATTACAACCCAAATTAGAAGGAATACAAACTGAAGGTTCAAAATGAACAAGCTGAAGCTCCAAAAGAATGTGGATTCAGGTAGTAAAAATTGATATGAACACATTCGTGGCTCTAGAAAAAATTGAATCGAAGAACAGGATTCATTCAACGGACCCAAATCTTGGGGATAAGGCTTCAATGATGATGATGCTTCTTGTTTGAGTTTACTTCAAAATTCAAAATTCAAATTCAAATACAAATACTTTCTTTGTGGGTCAAATGCCACAAAAGCAACAAACTGTGAACAAGAAAAGGAGAAAGGTGGAAAATGCCACAAATCAAATCAGTTTTGGTCTTGATTTTCAAGGGTTCCTTATTTGTCTATAGAGATTTCTTTGTTGCAAGAACACGTTAAGCTGCTCTTTTGACATAACTTTTCTATATGAACTAAAAGGGGAATTTTTAGTATATAAATGGGGAAATAATCTCCTCAAATTCCATTTAATGTATGCTGGATTAAAACAAAGATTTTTGGGGTTTTTCAAAGTGATGCCTATTGGGAGCTTCAATTCCTAGTTGTTGTTAACTCATAAACTGTCATTGTCTAGGATTAAACAGCGATAAAAAGCGTCATCTATGCTTAATTTTCTTCAAAAGTAGATTATATTATGTTCTAATTAAACAATTAAAAAACAAAATCTATTAGATCTAATTACATAATAGAATCGCATTTTCTTACCTGTCTTGACGTTGAGATTCTCGGTTTGGAGCTTATCGATTTGGTGCTCGAGGAGCTTTACCGCTTGTCGTAAAGCATTCCTTTTCTCTTCCAACTTCGAGTATCTCTCTTTCAACTAATTCACATAAAAATAAAATAGTGAGATCAGAAATTCGGACGAAACCGAAGACAGTAAAATCAAGCTTTTATGAAATATCCGTACCACAGCACAACAGGATCTGGATGGTTCGAGCTTTAAGTCTGGATCGCCCGCCATTGCTACAAGAAATAAGAGCAGAAAATGGTTAGGGTTAGAGTTAGAGATGAGGATCTAAAGAGAGAGAGAGAGATGGACAGATGAAGAGTTACAGAAAGAAAGAAACAGATTACTACATTTAGGGTTAGGGTTGAGTTCTTGAACTCGATTGGTTTTGATGTGTGCGATACGTGACAGCCATTAACGCTAACTTGAGAACCTGAAGCACTTCGAAGATCGAACAGCGAGGCTCTAAAACCACTAATAAACCCTACAACGCTACAATTCTAAGTTCTAACCCTCGGCCTGTAACTAAGGCGGCACGTAGGTAAGGATTTTGTTAAGTGTGCCCTCAGGGCACACGTTAAAGTTCAATGAACACACCTTAGGAATAAGCATCTGGGTTATTTTGTACGAGGGTGTATTTAGTGCATTTTAACGTGTGCCCTCATGAGACACGTTAACGAGACCCCGTATGTAATGTGCGAGGGTTAGATTTTAAAAGGGTAATTTAGTAATACCCCCGAAAAGTTAGCAAAATTAGGTCTACCCCTACAAAATGAAAAATGAGGTATACCCTTATTAAGGTCAACGCCTCTTATGTTGGTAATTGACGGGTCAACTTTTTGTTTTATTTTTTTTATTTTTTCAAAACATTCTCTAGAATTCAAATTAATAAATCAAAATTTGAATAAAATCCATTGATAGTTCATGAAAGAAAAATGTTGACTGACTTGGGATGGATGGGTAAACCTAATCTTGTATTTTGCAAAGGGAAACCTAATGTCACCAATTTCTCGTGGGGTTTTACTAAATTACCCTTCTAAAAATTGATTCTTTATCATCAACTGATGCTATTCAAATCGAATATAGGCATATCTGAATTCGAATCGAAAAACCTTCCCATGCATTTATCTTCAATTAAAAAACCAATTTTTTCAAACATCAATCATCTTAAAATATTGTATTCTTGTTCAATCAATCATCTTACAAGGGGTGAAAATACTTATAATTGCTCGTGGTGGTGAGGGTTGCTCATGGTGGGGGTTTGAAGGTCGAATATGTAAAATATGGCAAGTTTGAAAATGATGGAGATCGCGAATAGATTGAAGCTAATATAATTGAAGAGCTTAAAGATGACTGCTTTTTAGAGAAAGATCATGGGTTTTATGATTCCAAGTTGAAGATGGGAGAGACAGAGAGAGACTTACTTGTAAAGGTCATCAGAGAAGATGGATTCGTAGAAAATATGGTGGTTGCTTGCAAGCCTTAGCTCTTAGACCGAGATGCTTCAGTCAAGAGCGACGAGGGGAGAAAACAAATATGAATAAAAAAAAATTTTAAAAAAGAGAAAAACATATACATTTTTATTATTCTCACACATAACAAATATAAGTAGAATATTTACATTATAAATCGAATCGAATTTTATCAGATTGCGTGTATCAATATCTGAAATTGTATCTAAATTATATTCAAATGTTACAAAATATACGAATTCGAATCCAATATCCAAAATTTCAATTACAAATTCGAATAGAATTCAAATTTTCATCTATCCATTGGCAGGCTTGGTCTTGGTATCCAACGAGACCGAAATGACTCGAGTGAGTAATCTCATCTTGAATGAATCATATCTTTATACACCACTTGTCGAATGATATTATTAAAAATATTTGAATTCAAATTCGAAAAAGTATATTTGGTAACCAATAAATTGTATTAACTTATCGAATATCCAATAATATTTTATTTGTCCCGTATATAAATCAAATTCGAATAATATCCAAAATTCGAATTGATGACAATCCTATGAATCCAGTCTTTTATGATAGGATAATAAAAAGCTAGAATACCCTTATATAAACCTTCTCTTCATTTTTAAACCTTAAGGCAAAATAGAATTTTGGAGGGAGTAAAAAATGGTGGAATTTTAAGTAGAAAGATCAATGATTTTCTATGTGATGGGTTGAGAATAAGGTTGATTAGGTTTGGAGAAAATCACCATAAAGATCAATGATTTACTTTGTCTCTTGCTTCTCTTTGCATCCCACATTCCCACCTCTGTCTTATCCCTCCAACAACGAAAAAAATACAAAAAAATTAGCTTCATTCATTCATGCACACCATCTACAATCGAAAAGGAAAAAATCTACAGATCGAATTACTTGTCTTTATCACCTTCAATCTATTATCTATTACCACTGAATATCAAAAAATATAATTAAAAAAATCGAGAAGAATCAATCCGAGAAAATCTATTGATCGAATCAACCTTCTCAACCTTATTCATTGTGTTTATCATCTTCAATCACACGTCTTCCTCAATGCATGTAATCAAAAACCAATCTTGTTCATAGTGCCAAGTAAGTTTCTCTTTATAAATCTTCATCGTCTTCTTCGACCGAGGTGAATTGAAACCCTCGATGTTTTCTTTGATCGAGGTGAACTGAAACCCTCATCCACTACTTCAATTGTTGTTAGCTTCCTTTTGGGTAGTTATCTTGAACATAATGTTGATGTGTCCTGTCTGGGTTTGTGTCCATGAGTATATGCAACTTCTCCAAAAATAGAACAAGTTCAGAATTTTTTTTCTCCAATTAGAACTCTAATGAAACTTTGAATCAAAAGCTTAAAACAAAAAATTCAACATTGGAGTTTGATCTCATTGGAAAACATTTTTTGTTAGTAAGATAAGTATCCATAATTGAAATATGCATTACCATCCATATTTCACAACTATTAGAACTGGTTACATATTTGTGTTAGTTTGTTATGATTTCACATGTATACAAATTAAAAATGTTTCCTCTTCACTTCTATTTTTTTGTTAATTTAGATTCAATCTTTGGGCAACTAATTTTGGACTCTTTTTAAGCTCATCAAATCGGTTTTAGCCTCCCTCCCTCAACACTTAACTGTGTGTGTGTGTGTGTGTGTGTGTGTGTGTGCAAGAAGTTACTACAACCATATCCTCTCAATTAGTCTTTGCTGCCACCTCAATAATGGAGGTCTCCATCAATATTGATGTCATTGTTGGTCTACATTGTACACACCCATTATCTCAACTCATAAAAACAAAACTCAAAATTCAAACATTTGTTCCATTTGATACGCTAGCAAAGTCATATTTACTTTGCTACATGATTTATGAAGAACAAAATTCAAAGCTACCAACACAAAATTTGAGAAATTTAACAAATCAAGTTAAATCTAACCTCAACGGACTAAAGTTCACTACTAATGGCCTCTAGAGCTCACCAAAACCACTATGATAACCTATCAACACAAAGTTCAAAGCTATCAACATGACATTTGAGAAATTTAACAACAACCTAATTTAAAATCAATCTCAACTACATGAAATTCACCATTAATGACGCCTCTAGAGCTCACCAATATATAAATTTCCATTTAAAACTTTTTTTTCTTCTAAGTATTTTTAGGTTAGTGTAATGGAAGATTACTTGGGAGAACTTCTACAATTAAAGATTCAAACCAACATTCGACACTTATTGTATTCTCCTCCCATGGTTCAACCATAGTAAATGAATCATGATGGATCACCTCCTAACAAAAAATACATAAATAATAACAAAAGAACATAGAGAGATAAATAACTCAACCCAACAAACTTAAGGACTCAATGCCGTCATTTAAGTTCGTGTATAAAAAGATTCTTACAAATAGTAGGTTTAGTCAAAATCCCCACATGCAATCAACTAGCATATAAATAGGCATCCACATGTGTGTGTAAACACTATTAAGGTGTCTTAAGACTTATATATATCTTATCTAATGAGATAGCACTGATATCGTGTCATCCATATAAATGGAGTTCCCAACTTTATCATTAGTTATAAGAGCTTTAGGTATAGAAACTCATTTACCAAATCTTTCGTGTCTGTCAAAGTCAATCACTTAATTAACTTACATTGTAGCTTGAAGACATCATTATAGATTTATCTCTCAATGACCATCTCATGATAAATGGAAATTTTTCTTGTATCCAATTATAATGAGATACATACATTGATCCAATCATACATAAAATGTGAATTGTGCTATGAAAATACAATCATAATAAAAAATAAACTTTTACTAATGAAAAAACTTCTAGAAAATTACTTTTTTAGTGGACTACATCTAATATTGTCTCCTACGTATCTCCACGCTTCTCCAACTCCATAAGACCTTCAACCATACCATCTCTTGCTTCTCAACATTCTCCTTAGTCACAAATTAGTATTTCATATTTCCTTGGACAAATGGATGTGAGAACTTCTCATGTCATCGAACCATGCAACCTTGAATTTACTCACCATGATGTTTGTGTGATTGTCAATAATTGTTCTTTGGAAAGCTCCAATGACGCTCCCACCCTTTTTCTCAATGGACACCTCCCGATAGACATAAAGAAGACCACTGAACCCAATATCTTTAAAGCCATAGATCTGGGATCTTTTGTGGTCCTAAAAATCGAGTATCCACCAAATAACATTTTCAGTCTAAAACCCATTTAGTGGATATGAAGTTAAAAGTTATCAAAGAAAATACGCATCAGACATAAGTTTTGGATACCAATAAGGCCAAGTAATCATTCTTAACATTCTTTCACCTGTCACAAAATGGTTAAAAGATTAGACTTTTATTCAGGAACATTTGTTTGGATGAATTCAGGGGCGGATTTAGAGTGGGGGCAGTGGGGGCAATTGCCCCCACAAGAATTTCTAAAATTAACAGGGAGGTTATAATAATTTTAAAAAAAATTTAAACACTCTAGTACTTTGCCCCCACAGAAGTTTTGAAAAAAAATTTATTTATAATTTGCCCCCATAGTCCACAGAAAATCAGAAATTACAGATTAAAAAAAAAAAATTTAACATATTCTCTAACCTCTCTAATGTCTGTCTCCTCTCCAAGGTTGGAAGACAACTCGAAACCCCCGTCTCACGATCTACAAGTCCGTCACTAAAGTCTCTTCTCTTCAACTCAAGAGAGTCTCACAGTTTAGAAACTCTAACTCCCTCTCCATCTCCACCAGCCCACAAGGAGAGAAGAAACACCGAATTCGAACCTTGAACTGAAGAGTTCTTCACTTCTTTGGTATGTTCTCTCTCTCTCTCTCTCTCTTTCTCTCTCTCTCTCTCTCTCTCTCTCTCCATAGTAGAGATTTTGATTTTGTTAGAGGTTTTTATAAGTGTGAAAGGGGTTTTTAAACCCTAGATGAAAAACATGATTAAACATCATTACATGATGGGGGTGGTTCAAGGGACATATGGAAAAACAATGATTTTTCAAAACATGGGTTAGAGGTTTTGGATTGAGCTGATTTTTTGTGAGGATGGTCACTATGATGAGAAGATGATCCTTACTAAAAATCAGGTCAATCTAAAATGAAAATATATATATATAATGGGAAATGTTCAGCAACAAACATTTTGGCAAAACATTTTTAAAACATGGGTTAGAGGTTTTGGAATGGGCTGATTTTTGGTGAGGATGATCTCTACGGTGAGGAGATCATCGTCACCAAAAATCAGCCCATTTCAAAACTTCTAACCCCATCAAAAAATGGACGGTCCACGATTTTTCAACTTGTAAACATGGGGCAAGAAGTTTTGGAATGGGCTGATTTTTGGTAAGGATGATCTCCTCACCGTAGAGATCATCCTCACCAAAAATCAGCCCATTCCAAAACCTCTAACCCATGTTTTGAAAAATATTTTGCCAAAATGTTTGTTGCTGAATGGGACCCATATATAATATATACTGCAATGAATCTAAATGCTGATGTTAGTTTTATTTACATATAGAAGTGTCCTATGAACCATTTGAGCAACTTCATTCACAATTTATTGCACTCTTTTAATAAGATATAACATGTAGAGTGGTTCTTTTTTTTTTTCCTCTCCTTGTAAAACTGAATTAGCATCTCGAAGTTTTCAAAAGCACATAACTTCCATAAATTGGCTTACAATAAAAATGGATCCTTCAGGTAGCACTTGTCAAGATCTCTACATTGATAACTATATTACAATTAAATTTATATTTATTATAATTAAAATTCTTATATTCATTTATTATTTCTTCCCTATGGACTATGGTGAAATACAAATTATTCATAATTTGGTATTTTATCCTTTCTTGTCAACAACCATTTAGCATTTTTTTTCCTTACGTTAAGTGATTATTCATTCTTAAAAACATATTAAGTAATGCCATTTCGTGAGAAGAGGTTAGAAAGTCTAATTTCAACTTGGGTCCTCTCGTGTCAACTATTTTTATGGATCCTAGTATATTGAATGTTTTATTACGATGTTCTCCTCGCCTATGTCATGTAAAGTGAGTACTGCTGTACTGGTGTTTAATAGCATTTCTTATTATCCACATAGGGTGAAGAAGTTAACATGGTGATCAAGTTGGCAACACTATTTAAATTTGATTTTGGTAACTGTTTTATCCAGCCTAGAATGTAATTGGTTCCATAATAGATATTTTCCTGTTTTTAAATAATAAAATTAGTAAGTATGATGTGGAGTTAGAAATATTTTAGTGATATGCCTTTTTGGTCCCTGTGGGTAGATGTATTTTGGTATAGTTCATAATAAATATGTTGAAATTTAATACCACATGTATATATTAAAAAAGTATGTATCTAAATATGGATACTTTTGAGAGCCAAAATACTAGTTTAAATGTTCAAAATATCTAAGTTGGTTCCTCAGTGAGGTGGTAAAGTCTGTGCTTGATAGTACCAATTTATTGTGGTACACATGTTTTGTTGCTTACTTGCTTATCTTTTGAACTTCCATGGTTTGTTTGAGGGTTGTTTGTATAATTGTATTGTTTTCATTTTTAATGTATATCCATCGAATTATTCTTTTCCAAGAGATTTAGAATTTCTGTTTCTGATACTAATGGTGAAGAATATATATACATTACTTGTTATATTTTTTACTCATCCAAGTATAATTTTGCAGGAATTTTTCAATTTATCACTCAATCTAAGTCTTGATCAGTCAACGATCAATACTCTTCTAATTTTGTTATTCAAGCATCGAAATTAACTTCAAAGGTATTCACTTTAAACTTATGTCGTTATTTCTTTTTATAAATGTATAAAGGGCGGAGCCCAATTGTTAATTTAGTAATGAAAAATTTATATTTCTTTTATGAATATACAGGGGGGCGGAGCCCTATTATTTACTTTATCAATGAAATATTGTATATACAGGGGGGTGAAGCCCTATTGTTAATTTATTGATGATATATTGTTATTTTTTTTATAAATATACAGGGGGGCGGAGCCTCATTATTAATTTTTTAATGAAATGTTATTCTTTTCACGAATATATAGGAGTAGAGTCCCACTTGTTGATTATTGATTATGTTTATAAAATTATGATGTTATTAACTTTAATTTTTATTGTTCATTGAAATTGTTGATTACACAATTGAGATTAGATTAGTTCTTGTTACCTTTCTTTTATATGTAAAATTATTTTTCAATGTTAGATTACATAACTTTTTATGATAGAATAATATGTATCTTTAATATATAGAAATATGTTAAAAATCTTGATATCTAACTAAATAAATTAAATTTGTGAATCAGGTATGGATAAATTTCTTATAAGAAAGTATAATTTGGAACAACAATCCATTACTCGAGAAAGGAATGATCCTAGTGATGATGACATGCGGCGATGTTCAAGGCATAGTCGTGTTGAAATCAACCTGGAAGATCTTCCTTCGGATCCTGGGTTACGAATCAAAATTTTGGATTATAATTCTAATGATCGAGACAAAATTCGAAGAACGTACTTACAAAAAGGTCCATGTCAACCTCGTGAACATAATTTCCCACAAAGAAAGTTTAGGAAGGTGTTACGTTGTTTTAATTCAACTTGGTTTGATAATTTTGGAAATTGGTTAGAGTATAATATTACGAAAGATGCTGCATTTTTCTTGTGTTGCTATCTGATGAGAGTTGATTTTGAGAAGCAAGTCGGTGGCGATTCCTTCATTACTGCGAGATTCACAAATTGAAAAAAGAAATAAAGATTTCAAATCCATGTTGGAGGCCCAAATAGCGCTCATAACAAAGCTTGGAGGAAATGTCAAGATTTAATGAATGAAAGTCGACATATTGAAATTGTTTTTTCTCGACAATTTGATCAGGCTAAAAATGAGTATCGGATTCGTTTGACTGCAACAATCGATTGTATCCGATTTCTTTTACGTCAAGGATTAGCCTTTTGGGGTCACGATGAATCCGAATCTTCAAGAAATCGTGAAAACTTTATTGAACTCCTTCAATTTCTTTCAAATCATAATGAAATTGTCAAAAATGTCGTGTTAAAGAATACTCCCAAGAATCTGAAGATTGTATCTCATGATACACAAAAGGATATCGTGCGTTGTATTGCAAGTGAAACTACTAATATAATAATTAATAATCTTGGAAATGATTTATTTTCTATTTTGGTTGACGAATCTCGTGACGTATCAATCAAAGAACAAATGGCAGTTCTGATTCGTTATGTGGATAAAAAAGGATGTGTTATTGAGCGGTTTCTCGGCATTGTCCATGTTAGTGATACAACGGCAATATCGTTGAAAGCAACAATTGAAGCATTATTCTCAAGACATGGATTAAGTATGTCAAGATTACGTGGACAAGACTACGATGGGATTAGTAATATGAGAGGAGAATGTAATGGTCTCAAAAGTCTTATCACGAAAGAAAATCAATCTACTTTTTATGTTCATTGTTTTGCTCATCAACTTCGACTGGCACTTGTAGCTGTTGTAAAAAATCACAATCAAGCTACTAATCTTTTCAATATTCTTGTTAATTTGTTAAATGTTGTGGGAGCTTCGTGCAAACGTCGAGATATTCTAAGAGAAAAATGTGTTAGTAATATTATTCAAGCATTGGACAATGGTGAAATTTCAAGTGGGTGTGGTTTGAATCAAGAAACTAGCCTCCAATGAGCTGGTGATACACGTTGGGGCTCACATTATGGTACTTTGATGAGTTTGATTTCTATGTTTTCTTCTGTTATTGAAGTACTTGTGACTGTTGAAGAAGATGGTACAAATTCTGAGCAAAAAGGTGAAGCAAGTGCCTTATTAGATTCCATTCAATCTTTTGACTTTGTATTCATCATGCACTTAATAAAAACTATTTTGGGAATTTCAAATGAATTATCACAAGTATTGCAGAGGAAAGATCAAGATATTGTAAATGCTTTGGCAACGGTTACAAACGATGAGAGATATTGGATGAGAATCTTTACTCAATGAAGTTTCTTCTTTTTGTGAAAGACATGATATTATTATACCGAGGATGGATGCCATGTATGTAGTTCGAGGGCGGCCACGACGTAATGCTGAACAAGTCACCAATCTACACAATTATCGTGTAAAATTATTTTGTACGATATTAGATTTGTAACTTCAAGAGCTTAATGATCGTTTTTTAGAGGGAAACACCGAACTACTTCTTTGTATGGCATGTTTGAATCTATGTGATTCATTCTCTGCTTTTAATAAGGATAAGTTGATTCGTCTTGCTCAATTTTACCCATCAGAATTTTCTAACGTGGAACTTGTGGCACTTGATAATCAACTTGAGACTTACATACTTGATGTGCGCTCTAACAATGAATTTTTACAACTTAAAGGAATCGGTTGCCTTGCAGAGAAATTAATTGAGACAAAAAAGAATGTTATATATCATTTGATGTATTTGATTTTGAAATTTGCTTTGATACTACCAGTGGCAATTGCAACCGTTGAAAGAACTTTTTCTGCAATGAATATAGTAAAGAATCGATTACGTAACCGAATGGGAGATCAATGGATAAATGATTGCTTGGTTACCTATATCGAGAAAGATGTGTTTGATACCATTGATAATGAGATGATCATTCAACGCTTTCAGAATATGAAAACTCGATGAGAGCAATTGTGAAGATTTATGTATATGTATCAGTGATTGGATTTTTTTGGAAACGATGTGAAAATTTTGTGTATATATTACAAGTTTATACTTTTTCTAAGTGACAAATTATTAAAAATACATATAGTAAAAGTTACTTTTTCTATATTTTAAAAATCAAAATTTAATATTATTAATGAGTTCATAGTTGCCCCCACGAAAACAAAATCCTGGCTCCGCCCCTGTGGATGATGATATCCTCTTCTTGTAAACATGGTTATAAAACTCGACAAATCCAAGTTTGAGTCGACAATGATGATGAGATCTAAAAAATTAGACCAATATATTCCATGTGAAATAGACTTGGTGCTACAACTTAAACATCATATAATAAAGCGCAGGGCGTATAACGAAGTAATAAAATTCTGGGGAGTCTGAGGTCGATTATAGGGATTGAAGTGTAACCAAAATTATGGATTATGAAATCTAAAGAGAAATTAAAAATCCTAAATTTGGAAATAAAAAATTTTAAGATTGAAACTAAATTTAATCGAATGAAAAAAAAAAACACTAAAATTAAATTTGAAAAAATTGTTAAGGATTAAAGATCCACCACAAATTATGAAAGATATTTTTATTGATTTTGTCACTCAATTAAATTCGAATAAAGATCCAATTTAATCAGAAATTAGAAAATCTAAAACTAATATTCGCACCGATTAGGTTTTTCATAAACATAGAGAAGTTATCAATTATTGTTCTTAATCAATTTTACGCCTTAGTTTACTACAAGGAATTCCGAGCATTTGATGTAATCGAAATACACATCGGATCAAAGAATAAAATAATAAATTCAAGAAGATTAAAATATTAATTTATCAATTAAAACAAATTAAATATAATCCATGGCTTCCCTTTTTACCTTAACAAAGCTTTTAGTCGACCATCTTAAAATTTAACATTCATTTTATCGACTAAAATAAATAACAAATTAAAAAGAAAGTTAAGAGGATGTGAGTACAATCTAGTTTTTTTTTTTTACTTTGACTTCATCTTCGATCTTTCAGGATATTTAAGAAAAAGTGATCCACTTTTGACAAATTTACGATTTCAGCTCACTGTTCATTTTAATTACCAAAACGTGAACGATAACGAATTCAGAGGTTTTTAAAATGACTATTTCGCAAGTTTAAAGTAACTAATTGGAAATATTTACTTTAAACCTACGAAATTGTTACTTTAAACTTGCGAAGTAGTCACTTTAAAACCGTCGAATTCGTTACTATATATGAAAACTGAAAAATATTGAATTGTCATTTAGAACAAAGAATGTATATGAAGGGATTGAAGGCAAGACCTTTTACACAAAAGCTCTGGGAATGAAAGTTGAGTATAACTAAATCATTTTACTCGACATTAAAAGAGATTAGCTTCCAAAGACTTCGGGTAACTTCACATAGGATTAGGCCAAATATATTAATAGACATGTTAAGTAGTGGTCGTTGCATCCAAGCAATGATAACCTACTACAATAGGTACTACAAAATCACAGACTTTCATCATTTCTTTGTATTATTGGGTTGGTCACCTCAACTTTCCCTTATTTTAATTCAGTTTCATCTAAAAAAATGACTAACCAAAACCTATATGGTTGTAATATGAATTAGTGAACCTATAATTAGAAACCTATTAAGTCAATTGTGAGTAATTACTACCGAATCCTAGACACAAATCCAAACATTATAAACCAATAATTTAAAGATGAAGGAAATAATTATGACACAAATAGTAGATATAATAGCTTAAATGATAAAACTCATGAGAGAAGAAAATGTAAAGCAAATATTGAAGAATATAGTACATCCATACACAGTCAAGCAACATAACATCGTCGTCATTGGCAAACCAAGCAAGATTAAATGGTCTATGTCTAGTTATAAACTCTAGAAGCATGATCCCATAGTAAAAAATATCAATCTTTTTGAAAGACTTTCTAGAGAAAAGGTATTCAAGAATTATACGTCCGATCGTGCTTCGCACATCAGGGGTCTCATGGGTATCTTTATAGTCCATAAGCTTAGCCAACCCAAAATCCCCAACAACTGACTCGTACTCCTCATTCAACAAAATATTTGCAACTTTCACATTACAAGAAATGATCATGCATATAAGAAAGCCCTCTAGTAGATCCTAATGCAATACGCCTCTGAGTTGGCCAATCAAGTGGGGTTTCCAATGGTTGACGCTATATAAAAATGAATCAATGTAACACAATTAGATTACTCTATGTAAATGAAAAGGACATAGAAATGCTAACAAGTAATACAATACATCTCAAACGTGATGCTTTGGAAAATTAAACCATTGCTACTTGCAAGTACTCTGGCCTATTCCTTTTTTATAGTTGAATGATCGAATCATACCCAAAAGTGCAAATGCACTCGCATACTCTTCTTTGAATATGGTTATCTCATTTGCTTTCTTGGATCTGTTTCTAGAGATTTTCGTGTAGGATGCCAAAACAATCTTGTAGTCATATTGACATCAGTAGGAAGTTTTGTTCTTGCTACTGTTATTATTAATTGTCGCCACGTATCCTATTAACAAGGAAGATCATAATGACCATATTTCAAAAAGTTAATTCTGTTTCTTGGACAATTCAAAATGTTAATTCATGGAAAATGAATAAAATACTCCTATATTTAATTGCAATCATGTTTAAAATGAACATAACTTATGGGAAGTGGAATTAACTGGTGAGAAATAGTTAACCTACTCTTAAAATTTTGCGATTGAGAAGTCTTGTTGAGTCTAAATCATATATGCATCACTAAACCACTCCCTCTATTTCATAAAAGTGATTAAACAAATCTTCTCCTTTGAAATACTTTGATAGAATAAAATACTTAAAAATTGTTTACTCCTATTCAAATACTTTCTTAGAGTTATGAAAATATGGAAATAACCATACTATTACTAATTAATGACGATGGGCATACAACTACAAGCAACAATACTAAATAGGATTGTCAACAGGTGCTTATTGGTTTGGATACAACAATATTCAAATCCGAATTCGAAATTTTTATCTAATATCCAAATTTGAATTTGAATCCAACGGATATTCTAAAACTCTATCCGAATTCGTATCCGATTAGAATCCGAATAATTTGTATATAAAACAACAACATAATTTTTCTTTGTCCAACTGAATTTTCAATATTAAAAAAAAAAAAAAAAAAACTTATTGTATGTTATAATATTTATATAATAAATAAAATAAAATAAAATATATTATATTATTTATATAAAAAATTAATTAAATAAAGTAATAAAGATTATATATTATTTCGAATCGGATATTATCGAATTCGAAATGTTAATATCCGAATTTGTATCCGATAAGGATTCGAACATATAAAGCTATTTGAATTTGAATCCAATATCTAAAATTTTCGAATAATATTGACCATCTATTGATAGCCCTAGTACTAAAGTATCATTCTAGCATGTAATGTATCATTATCACTAGAATAATTCACATGATCTTGTATGAATTCGTCTAAGAGCTGTTGGGAGTGCTCTTAGGGTTGGTTGCTGTACATATCAATGGCCTTCTTGACCTCCTTTTTTTTATAAATAAAATCTATAATTGTTAGAAAAAAAAAAGAATAATATGTTATTCCCTCCCATGGTGCCCACCCACAATACACAAATAATAAAAGAAAATACTTTCAGCAATATAATGCATCTAAATCAATGATGAACAATGTGCTCCATTATTGCTTGTCTTGAGGAATCACAAAATATTTTTTTTATACATAGTCGGGCAAATAAAATTGTACCTTCTATAAATAACTTGCAATGATTTCAACAACCACCACATTTCTAGTTGTAGTAAGCTTAAATTGGGGGAATTAGAAATCATGTAACTCACTTGTCAAGATGACAGTGAACTCAATACCATATCTCTAAGCACAAGAAAATAACAAGAGTGACATTATCATACCTAATTTGAATCCTCTTGTGGGAAATTGATCAAACACCTAACATTGGTTGATTTTAAGTACAAAAAATCAATAACTAAACCTGTATTAACTTCAAGTATTAAATTCTTAACCATGTAACCAACTTAAAGGCAAAAAATTTATAGAAAAAATAAATCTAAGATTGAAAAGTATAATAGACAGAAAACCTTCATTTATTGTTTCTATCAAATTGAAGAGAATAAGAACAATCGATAAAAAAAAGGTAAAATAACAAAAACAAGAAGTAGTAGAAAGAAAGAGGAACTCACCTTAGGAGATAGAGAAGACTAACCATTATAGAAGATAAACATTTCAACAAATAAGCAAATATTGGGAAAAATATCCCAAATCCATTATAAAAAAAAAACAAAAAACAGAGAACATTAACTATGGTAGAAGAGAAACATAAACCCTAAGAATTCAAGAACCAAATATGGATAATAAACACTCAGCCATAAACAACAGAAGAGAGAAATACAGAGACACACCAAAAGACTTTCAGAAATCTACAAAGGGACGGAGAGAGCCTATTGGTAAAGATGCAGAGGCGCCTATGATGTCGCACAATTCGTAACGGCGATGCTCAAGTTTAGGATTTTTAGAGAGTGAGGGAGCTGGAGAGAGATTAGGGTTTTAGAGAGCTTGCCCGTGAAAAATTTTATGTAAAAAAAGGAGAAATCGAGCAAAAAAACTAAACTTTGACATTTCATTCTATTTATTTGGAAACTCCGACATTTGTTTAAGAAAACACCACTACTTATTCGACCTTTAGGGGCACTTGACTAAAACGCCACTAAGAAACAGTCTAGCTATATCACATTGTTTTTGTAGTGATAATTTGATGTTTGGTTCAATTTATATGATTCAATTATTTCTCTTGATGTAACTTTAGAATCTGATATTACATTTGATTATGATTACCAAAGCAATCTACTACATCAAAAATCGAGGGACTTGTTGCTTTATTGAAATCTAATTATAGTGTTTTTGTGCTAAAATGACATTTATGCTGGCCTACCTAATATTCCCCACTATAACTATAAAATCACATCAGCTAAATCAGATTCCAATTCTAGAATTTATAATCAATTTCAAGAAAACATTATAGGCAAAGGAGATTCAAAGTTTAAAAATTAATTTTGATAATCTAATTGTTCTAACAATCCAAACACCTACATGATTCACATTGGCTAATATCTCAAATTCCCCGCTAAACAATCAAAGTCATATAGGACAATAACTTTCAAAGCTAGCCATGATGTTAGAAAAAATCACATCACTACCATTTACAACATAAAAAATTTACGTAATGAGCCCTAAAATAAGGAATTTTTTCAAATACCCCAAACTTGGGATAACTTAAGAATCAAACACTTTATATACGAACATCCCTTGTATTGATTTTTTTTTAAGTGCCCTAAAGTAGGGGTCTCAATGGGCTGATTGTGATTCGATTTTTAAGATCTCTAGAATTTAAATCATCAAATTTATTGGTTTCGGTTCTTAATAATTTTGATTTGTATTAAATTAGTGAAATTGGACTCGAAACCACCAAAAACCGCGAGTAACTACCAGTTCCTATTCTTGATAAATGGATAAAAAAAAACTCTTGGGTAATAATAGCTTTGCACATTCTGTTAATGCAAGTTTCTTTAATCACATAATATGGAAAAACATATTTTATATATCATTGCAAAAATTTATTCCTTTGAGAACATAACACATTATCTACAAAAGCATCAATAACATAATTATAATTTATTTAGTAAAGATACAAGTTATTTTAAAAAAAGTAAATTCCATTTTCTTTACAATTAATAAACTTAGGAAAGATGAACATTTTAAATTAGATTACACAATTTATTTGAGAAGTTGATTTTTTTTCACAAAAACTATATTGTTAAAGAGAGAGACAGGGGGAGTAGAAGTAGTTTGACACAAAAATTTCGATCTCACAAATGCCTCCACCCTTATATTTCAAGATAATATAATCAAGGTCATTTTGGCAAAAAAAACACTTAAAAAATTGTAATCCCACAATCCTATAATCACGTTGTATAATTTACAAAATTACAAAAATATCTTTAATATCATGTTATCTTCAAAATCTTTTAATTAATATTTTAAATTAAAAATAAGTCCTTTAATACATATGCGTTTGCATATAGCACATCCTAACTCAAAAGGTAAGAAAACCTTCAACTCTTTATAATACTAAAAATGATAAAATAATTCAATTCCGAATTCCCGCAACCATTTAATAAAAAATCAATCGGTTCAAGGTCCTATCGATTCAAATCCTCTTAGAATTGCTTCCAAGAGCAATTGAAAATAGGGATTTAAAATAGGGGGTTTTCAGTCTTGGTTCTTGTTTGATTTCAAGTAAATAGATACTCATCTGACACTCCTACCCTAGAGCCTCCCTCCCGCCCGCCCCCCTAATCTCATTAAATTTAATAAGGTTTTCAATGATTATTATGATCTATTGCTATAATTTGTCACAGAGAGTGATGAATAAGGAAAATGTTGTCTTTTTAATTTAGAAAGAGTCGTGATTTTTTGACGCCCCCTCTGACACACTACCTTATTTCGCCCCTTGACATGGCATGCGTTAAAACCATAGAGTTTTTCCTTCATAATACACAATTATACATCCGCATAAATATGTGCAGTTGTGTATCCCGAGAAAATAATATATGGTTCTAGCACATACTACACCAAGAGGCGTTTGGAAATCATTATTCTTTTAAAAATTATTTCGTGGTTGATTTCATGTTCAGTATTATTTAGAAAAACGATTAGGCACGCTTGTCCCACTTGAGTCAAAACACTTTAAGAGGTGATTTTTCTTGATCTTTTCTCAATTATCGAACTTTCTTTCATAGGCAGGGACATGGTTCGAATTTACAGTCTCCAGATCATGAGCCCGATGAGTCGACCAATTTTAAAGTATAATTTTTTATCTATTTTAAACAATGATGATTAATGAAATTCATACTCATAATTTTAAATATTTAAATATAATTTTTGTTTGGAAGGTCCATTTCACTATTATTATTATTATATAAAATTGAGATGTTTTGTATAACTATATTGATATTTAAAAACTTTAGAATAAGTGAGGAAAAAATATTTTTAATACTTAAAAAAAGACTTTTGTTGTCAAGTTTACATTCGAAAAGTTAAGGTATTTTGAAAGAAATTGAATGTTAATAGTAGAGTACGTTAGGTTAATTCCTTTAATTAATTAATTATTAAAGAAAGTGAAAAAACGACAGCATGTGATTGAGTCAGCTTTTGTCGGGAGCTACCACCCAAGCCTAAAAAGTCGGGCATTTTGTCAAATCAGTCAACTGTTTTAAGAATGCTAGATCAACGCTGCCGTCTCCATTCTAGAGGTCATTCTCGTAATTTCACACAGACACTTGTACGAAATAATAATTTTTTATCTTTTTCATTAATTTGCAAATATTTGGAAAAAAGACATAAAAAAAAATTCGGAAAAAAATTGAGGAGAGAAGAGAGCTGTATCCTGTATGCACATGGCCTTGTTGCCGATGGGGCCTCATCCGCTAGAGAATGAGGGAGTGAAGATTGGGTCTCGCAGGTCGCAGATGGGAGACGATAAGGTAAATATATTTTTTTCTGATTTTTCTCCCAAATTTCCGGTGAAATTCCATGGATTACGGCTAGATTTGCAGATTCTGGCTTTATTAGGATTTTTTTTTTTAATTTAATTTTATTTTATTGCGATTCCGGCCGTATTTCGCATTTCTGTTGTGTTTTTCGGGCTCCCTGATCTTCTGTTATTTTTCGGAGATAAAATCAAGATTGCAGGGATTAATCTTCGATTTTCTTAATTTTCCGGAAAATAACTCTTCGATTTTCTCTCTTTTTTGTTTATTTTGGCAGTTTTTTGCTTTTCATCCGGTGATAAATTTGGTTTTTCTGTCTTTAACTTTAAATATTTTCTAGTTCGAGGATGATTTCACTGTGATGTCGTGGATGAACGTTGATGTCTCGTTTTAACGGTGAAACCTTGTGATTTTGCGTCCTCTAGGGTTTGTGAGGGTCTCGATGTTCTCATATTTTGCTTGATCTGTTCGTTTCTTCTTCATCATCGATTATGTTCTGTGATTTCTTCTATTTTTAGTTGATTTTTGGTAATTTTTAGCCAGATATTTTTATTTTTGATTTGAGATACGTTTCTTGTTGCTTTTGCTTCGATCTTAAGTCGGGTTCTCCTCTAGGTTTTTGTTGATCTGTGCGATTTTTGTGTTTGATTTCATGCGAGGAGCATCAGCTTGTGTTTTTCACCCATCACTTCACTTTTTTTTTTTTTCCCCTTTTGTGACGTTTATTGCTTTTCAAAATTTCACATTTTGCTTCCTTTCTCATGTCGTGTCCATCAATCTTGTCTGGATTTGTTCAGGAGATTGATTGGTGTTTGATTCTTCCTTCATGTCTGCATCAGTTCTTTTCTTGTTTGATCTGCAACCTTTCAAGACTTTGATGCTTTCTTGGAACCTCTCCCCTTTACATGTCTCATCTCCACTCATTTATTTACATATCTTCCTAATCTGACCGATCCTCCATTTGTATTTAATAGGTTCATTGTTGAAGCCATTCCATTTCCCCTATAATGGTCAGTTAATACGTTTTTGGGTTGCTGTTTTGTTTTTCTCTGCTATCTGAATCTATTTTGGAGGAAAGAAAGGCCGTTTGTTCAATTCTTTTGAGTTTTTTCGTTGTTGTTGTTGTTGTATGTTCCAGGATGTATCAGCGGCTGTCGTTGAGGGGAACGATCAGGTTACTGGTCATATCATTTCAACCACGATTGGAGGTAAAAATGGTGAACCCAAGCAGGTTAGAACTGGACCTTATTAATCAACTGTTCTTACAGATACATATTTTTAACTCTGCATGCTAAGTGTGTTAGATGTACCTCAATTGCCAATATTTTAGAACATTGAGTTGGTGCCATGGTTTTAGACAACTCGTCCGATACGTCACGGTATCGTCCACTAACGAGATGGATAGACAAGTCAAACGTATCGGACGAAATTTAAAATCATGGTTCATTTGTTTCATTGTTGAACGAGACAATTCAAACGTATTGGAAAACTTGGTGCTGATAGATGGCTCAATCTCGTTTATGGACGAGTTTTGAAATCACTTGGTGCTGATATTTCCGGAGTATTTTTTTTTGAGAGCTACATGCCAACTTTTACTTATTATACCCCAATTTCTTGAATTATTTATCACACCCCAATTAAAGATTAAATCACACTCTTCAAACATTGCAAATGTTTTGCTTAAATTATAATCTCGACATTACAAAACATTACATCACTTGTTCAAACACTTTCGGTAGTGAACAATTAATTATGATTAGGCTCATATAAAATCCAAAATCCAAAAAATAGAAATCTTGCAGAGAAAGAGAGCTTCTATTGGCTGCACCGAAATTTTACTCATTCTCAACCATTCCTTTATTTTTAATTGGGGTGTAATAGGTAAAAGTTGGGTTGCCAATCTCTCTCTCTCTCTCTCTTCCTTTTTAATTTATGAAAGTTGAGGCATATCTTGTCCTGACTTCTCGCAGACCATCAGTTACATGGCGGAACGTGTTGTGGGGACTGGATCATTTGGAATTGTCTTTCAGGCTAAATGCTTGGAAACTGGAGAAACTGTGGCTATAAAGAAGGTCTTGCAGGACAAGCGGTATAAGAATCGTGAACTGCAGTTGATGCGCTCAATGGATCACCCAAATGTGGTTTCTCTAAAGCATTGTTTCTTTTCTACCACAACTAGAGATGAGCTTTTCCTCAATTTAGTTATGGAGTACGTCCCCGAAACTGTGTATCGGGTTCTGAAGCACTACAGCAATGTCAATCAAAGGATGCCGCTCATCTACGTGAAACTTTATACATACCAAGTAGATATTAATGACTTTCTTATGCTAATTTTGTATCACCATCCTTCTTGTACGGCTACTAAATGGTGAATGTTTTTCCAGATTTTTAGGGGGCTAGCTTATATTCACACTGTTCATGGAGTTTCCCATAGGGATGTCAAGCCTCAAAATCTTCTGGTAAGTACTTCTTCGAGAGTCCTATTTCTAATTGAGGAAATATGGATGTTTTTCTTAATCCATTTTGGACATTCTACAGGTTGATCCTCTAACCCACCAGGTCAAGCTTTGTGACTTTGGAAGTGCAAAAGTTCTGGTATGTCCATCCCCTTGTTTTCTCTAATCTTTTTTTCAAAAAAAAAAAAAAAATTTAAATACCGGCCATCCATTTGGTCTCTTTATATGCATGCTTGATGGAAGATTCAATGAATTACTCCTGAGCATGATAGATTGTCGAGCAAGTCTTCTTGTTGTCCATGGATGGGGGGCCATCCCATTAATTCATTGACATATCCACTAGCTACGGAAGTTTGTGACTACCCAAATCCTTTTTTTTTATTAAAAAAATTAAATAAGCAACACCTTTTGGGTAATTGATGAATCAGTTATGCTGTAATATTTTTTGTTAACTTTTCTATTGTTTCTTTCTGAACCCTTCTTCTTTTTCCCTTCTAAAAGGCATTAAACAAATGTCTTTCGCACACATGTGTGAACACATTTGTTTAAGAATGCTTGGTGGGTTTGAATAGTAAAAAAGAACAATTTGAGAGAAGTTCTTTATCAAGGGAAAGTGGACCCTTAGGGTTTTAGTTGCCATCGCAGTTTGTTGGGTGATTTGGAAGGAAAGGAATGAAGAGCACGAGTTGGTTTTGGAGGTCCTAGCTTTGTTATTCTTTTAGTGTAAAAGGTTTAAGGAGTTTAGGGGTTTTTTCTTCCGAAGATTTCCTTTTTAATTGGGATAGGCTGTGTAATGTAGATATGGGGTACTGTTTGTTCTTTATTTGGCGACTTGTTCACCTTTTGATAGGTTTGTTGTTCTTTCTTTCCGTTGGTCTTCTCGATCTCTGTTTTTATGAATGAAATTATCTTTACCTATCAAAATAAATAAATAAATACATTTCCACCTCAAGTTTAAGAACGCCCTTTATCATCACTCACGCCACCGCCTTTGCCACCTCACTTGTTTTCGTCTCCCAAGAATCCCAAGAATCCGAGAACCAAATACCAGCACCGACGCATATTTAACATACAAGTCCCTGCTTGTTTGCACCTCAAAAGCTTGTAAATCGTCAAAATAGTGAGAAATTGAGGTCTTTTGCAATTTTCCCCTTCTTTATGTTCATTCTTTTTATTGTCACTGGCCTTTCATTCTCATACACACTCAACGCCAATGCAGCAATTAAACAGCTGCTAGTATCATAGATTATACTATTTGGTGAACATGGATTTAGACTATGTAGGAGATTATAAAATGTCAACGAGCTCTTAAAATAACATACATTATGACCCAAATATTTTTTGTAGTACATTTCTTGTCTTTACCAAGAATTAATTGTCATCAGGTCAAGGGCGAAACAAACATATCGTACATATGTTCTCGGTACTACCGGGCTCCAGAACTCATATTTGGAGCTGCAGAATATACAACATCAATTGATATCTGGTCAGCAGGTTGTGTTCTTGCCGAGCTTCTTCTAGGCCAGGTCTGCCATTTACTAAGCATTTTATATCTGCTCTTCCCCAGAATTTTCAAAAATGTACATCCAATATGTTTGTGTAATTTTTCTTGCTGACTTCAATTTCATAATTGTCTCAGCCATTGTTTCCTGGAGAAAGCGCAGTGGACCAGCTTGTTGAGATAATCAAGGTACAACATCCTTATCCATATTGATGTTGCTAAAACTTGATGTTATATACTGGAAACTATATGATTACTTAATTTAACATCTCCTACATTTAATCGATAGCTCCGATGGTTGGTGTGTATCCACCCATGGAGATCATGAATTCAATCCATGACGAGCAGCGGACCAACCTTATTTGATGCCTTCTTACAGGTTCTTGGTACTCCAACTCGGGAGGAAATTCGTTGCATGAATCCAAATTACAAGGAGTTTAAGTTTCCACAGATAAAAGCCCACCCTTGGCATAAGGTATGGTTTTCATGCATTTTTTTGTTCTTAAATACCTATTATTCTCAGATTGAAATATTGTTTTAAAATTTAGTTATGGTATAAGTCGATGATTTCGAAGAAATCGATACGATATGGAGAATGATGCTTGAATGGATGGATATATAGGCTTTCTCTAACACTTATAGTTGGAACCCATTTTCTTTGACGCTTAACATTCTTTGGGGATTGAAGCTGTATATCTGCCTCAAAGAATTACCATTACTAATATACGATAGTTTTAACAGAATAACAGGGATATTTTTGCTTACGTTATTGGCACCCTTTGTGTTTGTGGTGGGGTCAATGGTATCACCAAAACTGGTTAAAGAAAGAAGTGATTACACTCAGACTGAACAAAGAAGTTATTCATTTGGACCTTTGGTTTTGGGTTTCAAATTGTATGAAAGTTAGTTACTCCTCATTAATGAAGTCTTTTTTTTTTTTTTTTTTTGGAGGGTGAAGTCTGGTTTTAGTTTCTATGTCCAAGTTTAGATGTCCATTAACATTTTATAATTCATTTTATTCTATGGATGTAGCTTATTTTGGTAATCATTAACTTTCATGATTGTGCTAACATTACAGATTGTGTGTTAGATTGCCTTATATTTTACTGTTTTTTTTATTCAGGTTTTCCACAAAAGGATGCCTCCAGAAGCAATTGATCTTGCTTCAAGGCTTCTCCAATATTCACCAAGTCTTCGTTGCTCTGCGGTGAGTTTGATTTTCTTGTGCTTTATGAACATCAGGACCCCAATTTGCTCATAGTCCTAAATAGCTTTGGCCCAGAAAAATATTTGTGTTTCACCATTTTAGCAACTACAGTAGTGTAAGCTTTTTCATTTACTATATGCTGCAACTTTAATATTCTTTGCATCCAAAGCAAAATTTCTGGTTTTCATTTCATCTGACCTGTATTTTGTCACTGCAGCTAGAAGCATGTGCCCACCCTTTCTTTGATGAGCTCCGGGAACCCAATGCTCGCCTTCCAAATGGTCGTCCTTTGCCCCCTCTCTTCAATTTTAAACAGGAAGTATGCCTCAGAACTATTGAAACTTTTCTTTGTTTTCAGTATTGCTGCATGTTGATTGCACACACACACATGTGTGGTTAAACCTGTTCAAGTCCTCACAATCATTGTATCATGTGGATTTTGGTAGCAGTCACACTTTTTTCTATCGGTTTAAAAGGAGTTTTTACTTATAGTAAATATTTTATCTAGGAATGACTGAGAAAAGAATACAAGGAAAGCAACCAGAAAAAGTGACAGATCCTCACAAAGGCATCCAATATCTTGGATGCACCATCCTCTTAAAAAAATAATTTTGCTTTCCCAGCTTCTTGGTAAATATGATAATAAGCTGTTCCACGTTAAATAATGGCAATAGAAACATCTCTTTCCTCCCGTTAATGTTTTTTCTCATAATTTTTTTTCTGAAGTTTTATATTGATTACCATTTCTCTATATGTTTTTAGTATTCATTTAAAGAAGGTATGCTCACAAGGTTAGGTTAGGACATTGAAGCCTCCACCTGCTTATGTGTTTAAAGGGTTGCAGTTAGTCATTCATATATTATTTAGAAAATATAGTCTAACGGTACTGAAATTGACGACTGAAGGGATATGAAAGATATTGGACAAATTAAGATTTATCTGAATAAGAAGTATTTAATATCATTTATAAAAAAAGTATTTAATACCACCATTAAGTCAATACCCTGACACATCTGCACTGTTGATTTCATATGTAAACAGATGGATCTCACATATCCATGGTAGGGATTGTGTGTGAACATGAGTTCACATTTCACGAGTCTACGGATCCCAACTCTCTCTCTCTCTCTCTATATATATATATATATATAGGGGGCGGTTCAAGGGTCATATGAGAAAACATATGAAAAAACTTTCGTTTTTGAAAATAAGAGTTAGAGGTTTTGGATTGAGCTGATTTTTTGCAAGGATGGTCACTATGATGGAAAGATCATCCTCACAAAAAATCAGCTCAATCAGAAACTTCTAAATCCATCAAAAGTGATTTACAAATTAGTGATAAAAATTGGTAAAAAATCGACGGTCCACATTCTAAATCACTTTTAATGGGGTTAGAAGTTTCAGATTGGGCTGATTTTTTTTTTGGATGATCTTCCCATCATAGAGATCATCCTCACAAAAAATCAGCTCAATCCAAAATTTCTAACCCATATTTTAAAATTTTTTGAAAAACGAAAGTTTTTACATATGTTTTCTCATATGGCCCTTGAACCTGACTCATATATATATATATATGGGAAATGTTCAGCACCAAACATTTTGGCAAAACATTTTTCAAAACATGGGTTAGAAGTTTTGGAATGGGCTGATTTTTGGCGAGGATGATCTTTACGGTGAGGAGATCTCATCATCACCAAAAATCAGCCCATTCCAAAACTTCTAACCCCATCAAAAATGGTTTAGAAAAAATGGACGGTCCATGATTTTTCAACTTGTAAACATGGGGCTAGAAGTTTTGGAATGGGCTGATTTTTGGTGAGGATGATCTCCTCACCGTAGAGATCATCCTCACCAAAAATCAACCCATTCCAAAACTTCTAACCCATGTAGGACAAAAATGGTTGGCTAAAATGTTGGCCAAAATGTTTGGTGCTGAACGGGACCCTATATATATAGCATGTGCAACACACATGTATCATAAGGGCTTATTTGTAATTTAAAATATTGATTAAAGGGCTTTTAAAGATTATACATTGTAAAAAAAACATACTTTTGTAATTTTGAAAACTAAGCAAGGTAATTACAGTGTTGTTACAATTTTCTTGGGCTTTTTTTATATACCAAAATGACTGATTATATTAAATTTAAATATAAAAGTGGGAGCATTATGACCACTCAAATTTTGGTGTCAAACCACTTCTCTACTCTGCCTTCTGTCGATATAATAGTATATATATGATTGCATTGGCATGCATGCACACATGTGAACACGTGGACGCAATTAGTTAGAAAATTGACCTTTTTTCACTTCGTTTTTTTTATTTCAGTTATCTGGAGCTTCACTGGAGCTAATCAACAAGCTGATACCTGAGCACATGAGACGGCATCTGGTGGGCTCGTAAATGAAGACAGAAACCTGGCATGTACTTGATGGATGCAAAGCAAAGTGCTTCCTCTCTCTTTCTCTCTCTCTTTGTGGTTAAATCATCATATATGATTCATTCAGGTCCGACCAGCAGTTTTTCTAGCTCAGCAGTTATAGTGGCTGGAATGCTGGGCCTTCTGGAATTTGGTGCTTTTGTTTACTACGTTCTACAAAAATGTTTCCTGCTTTTGTATATTGTTTGATCATAAAGATAATATCAGTCAGACTGATCAAAAAAGCTGTTATAGAAGAAAGAATGGGGACCGTTGGTAGTGGTGGTGGTGGTGGTGGTGGGGGTGGGGCAAGGCTGAAAAGGAAGGTGTGGGGAGCAAAAGTTAGTTGAGTGTGTTCACTTAACAGACTTTTTCCACTTTTGTTTGTGGAGGATGATTTGTAAAGGTTTGCGCTCCTCTGTTCTTCGATTTCTTTCTTCTTCAGTCATTATTAATACAGGCATTTGTACTTTCTGAAGGGGAGGGTATGGTTTGAATCTTGCTCTGATTTTGTGCAATGTGTTTTTGAGTCAATTTCTCCAATATTAGCTTTGGGAACACGTGTTGTCTCACGTAGAGATTTCCAAGCTTGATCTGATATGTGCTGCTATCCAGGTGTGTTCATTGAATATTTTCATGTGCAGCATTAATGTTACGATATCCACCTGTAAATGGCTGCGGGTTTCAACAGAGGATTCGTAACAAATCTTGAGGTCTTGTTTTATGCATTCCAAGGTCTTGTTTATATTGGATGAGACTTGGTAAAGCCTTTTTTCCTCACTATCTTAGTAAGGATGGTTGGACTCTTTTAAATTTATAGGATCTGAGATTTCAGGTTTGTGGTAGGTGATGATGATGGCCAGATTGTTTCCTAACACAGGCTCTAAAATCTTTTGCTTTAATGAATACTGAACAAAAATAAAATCTAGCAGTTGATGATGATAGCTGAGCTTTATTTTGAAGGGAAATAACATGCTCCAGACAAAATTATCATTAGCATTTCAAAAGAATTTAGTAGTGCATTTTTTATTTGATTTATTATTTAGGTGTGAACAAATCCAAGTCTTGAGGGGAGATCTCCTCATGGACATTGATTGGATGATCTTGAGATCTTGCTACAACTACTAAGGCCTTCTCGATGATATATGTACCCACTAAGGCCACTTTGTTTTTTATTTTAAGTGAAAAAGGTTAGGGTGTTTCGGTCATTTGAATATTAAATATTCATCTTTTATAATGATTAAAAAAGAATAATGATTTTCTAACTCCCTCTCTGACATGCTTCTACGTGCTAAAAAATCCCAAATGCATATGTTTATGAAAATGTGTAATTGTGTATCTCGAGAAAAATTCATGATTCTATGTACATGTCACATGAAGGGGAGTTAGATTATCACGACTCCTTAAAAAAAAAAAAAAAAAAAAAAAAAAAAAGGGTGGTCTTTCCCTACTAATGTAATAAATATTAATATAATAAATGTTAGAAATACTTCTACAAAAATACCAAAGAGATTTAATATTTATCAAAGTGTTATTATATAAATATCAAAATATTTTTATATTTTGTGAAGGGATAAAATTATCTTCCATTTAAATCGTTTATTTGCATCGTTAGCGTACATCTCGAAATAAACATGTGATATCATTTGAAGAAGATTCTATCTTTTAGGGAAGAATCCTCTTAAATTCTATTTTAATAGGATTCTTCCCTTTTTTATGTAATTACTAATTTAGTTAAAGTATAATTGTGTAAATTATAATTTAAGTAAAATTTAATTAGGGTTAAGGTTATTGTGAAAAAAAGAGGGGAGGGAGAGGAAAAAATTAAGAAGAATTTATGTAATTGTCAGATTTATAGTGAAATGGCTCTTTGAGCCCATAAATGTAGGTGCGTTTCTTGAATCATATAAAAAATATTTGTCTTCTTTATTTTTTGATTTTTAAATTATTTTGTAGATTTAATGGTGAAATCGTGATCGAGGTAGATTTATCACAAAATTGACCTCTACAATTTGTATAAGAAGTCTTTAGTTCACCTCCCTATAAACACATGACATAATGATAACCTATCCCGATAAGATCCCATAAAAGAATAGGAGCTGTTGAGAGGTTCCATATTGCCGAGTTGAAGGGCAGCACTTCTGTACGTGATCATAGTATGTCACGTCGTCTCGTCCCCATAGCAACTGGGGATCGAAAAGCACCAAACTTGTTGACTTATTAAGGGAAAGATGAAGTAAGAGCATGTTATTGGAGACTTTGCAACATATGTCGGGGAAGCCTCCGTTAATTGTGTACGAACAAAATACGAGTCCAAATCGTGATCGAGATACGTGTCAATGGTGCGATTCGATTTAGATGGGAGACGATTTTATCCCTCCACATTTTTTTATATTAAAATACAAAAATTAAAGATATTATAGAAAAAATAAAAGTATTGGTGGATGGTAAAATCTCTCATACAATTGTCATTGCTTATGGACTTGTACTTGGGTGATCTATATATGATTAGGGTGAAATTTGGGTGAAATTAAATGAGGTCCAAACCGACTAATATTGAGGAATTAGCGGACTAGTTGTGGTTATAGTTGAGATGCCACATGAACCCAAAGCTAGCTGGTTCTCCCTGAAATGCGCTTGAGGCGTAGTAATTGACTATACATCTAGGGGTAAAGCACATTAGTCCACGCAAGTTTGAGTTCAAGAGCAATATTAAATCGAGGTAATATCTCAATACTAGATATGACTCCAAAAATACGAAGCATTAGACGAGAACATTTCCTTTTAAATATTTTGATCAAAGCATTATTCAATGCATTCAATTGTTTCCATCAATCTGATACCAAAATCCTACTTATTAAAACCATCTCGATGTTCCTAACCAAAATAATAGTTTGGTAATTTAGATATATCCCTCGAACTCCATGTTTTGATCAATATTAGAGATACCCTTATGTTTTGAAACTAATGACATACCTCTTGACTTAAGAGAGTCCCCAAATATTCCTCATCTTTACATCTTAGGGGTAAATTAATTTTAATCTATTCAACCTTATCTTCAAAGGTAAGAAGAAATCTTTGGCTTTTCTACCAAAATCCATCCTTCTACTTCTTAAAAAAATTTATTTTATTTGAGAATCGAAGGTTGAAGATAACTGGTTTTCTAAGAAAATCAAAGGATTTTCTGCTAGAGGATGAAGGCGAGGGCATTTAGATCATTTATATTAATCTCAGGGAAGAAGACCAAGATCAGGGGGGTATGACATCAATTTGAAACCACAGGGGTATCTCTAATATTCACAAAAATGTGGAGGGGTCATGTCTAAATCATCCATAACATTTTGAGAGCTGCTATTGGCACCCGATAATAAAAGTTGAGGTGTCAATAACAAATAGCAGTTCTCAATATTTTTCAGAAGAAAGTTCCCGATCTATCCCATGCAAGGAGTCAAGCAGGCTCGTTCTCTCTGAAGTCTCCTTTCTTCGAACCCTAAATTCGACAAAGCTTTCATCTCAGGTCTGTTTCACTTCGTTTCTCCCCATTTAAGCAAAAAAAAAAAAAAAATCGTTCAGTCGTTTCTAGTTTCAACCATTTGCGTTTTAGGTCCTGTTCAAATTTAAGGTTATTGTTTGGATTCTTTGCCGAGGAGTAAAAATGGGAAATTATGGAACAGGGTTTGGCTTAATTTTGCATTTGAGATATAATTTTTTTGGGATTAATTAATGAAAGAATAATCTGTAAAATTAGGAATTTTGAATTGGGTTCGGCTTAATTCTTTCAAATTGAGATGGAAATTTCTGGATTTTCTTGAGAGAGAAAGAGAATCCTTTTTGGTTAAATTTCTCATTTGTTTTGTCAGTATTTTTTTTTTCTTTCGATTTTGAGTTTGGATTTTCTTTTTAATTATAAGTCTCTTTGATCTGAAGATTCATTTTTTAGTTACTTAGTTGAAAAGATCTCTTTTTTCTTTGTTTGAAATGTTTAGTTCTATGTTGGAGTTGTTGCTTTTTTATAATTTGCATCTTGTTTTATGTTCTTCTGTTGGATTTGAAATAGTTATTTTTTATACCAAAAAATTTATATATAAATCACATTGAGATTGTTTTCATGGTCATAAATCCAAGTCTTACTGCCCTTAACTATTATAAATCTCTCTATCTCTATCTCATGGTTGCATTGTTTTTTATTTTTTCCTCCAATTTCATTAGAATTTCTGCAATATATAAGTGAATTAATTTTTGGTGGACATTTTGTATTTGTCCAAACCCATTGTACTTGGAGGGAGTCAGTTGGGGTGCTGTTCCTTAGATTGATATTACCTATCTTTTAACCCTTCACAAGGAAGAAGTCAAAAGCTATTCCAAATATAGTAGAAGTTGCTTCCGCCTTAAAAGTAAAGCCAATAGATTTAATAAAGAATTCCAATTGAAATTGTCTTGTAGTTAATTTACACTCCTTTCTGAGTATAACATTTATTTTAGTTAGACCTCTCCTTACACTTGACATGTGCATTGAATCGTCTTTTTTTTTTTTTTTTTCTTAATAAATCTTCACTGAGCTTTGTTTGGCAGCAGTTCTTGGTTGGTGGACTTGAGCTAAACAGAACATGGACAAGGGGAAAGTAGGAAGATCAAAATTGAACATTGCCATTGTTCATCCTGATCTTGGAATAGGTTCTATCAGCATCTCAATCTCTCTTTCAGAATTTTTTTTTTTTTGATAAATATAAATTCATTTATGAGGGGAAAAAATACAATAGAGACTTACAAGGCGGTCAAGGTGACCAACCCAAGAAGCTCCTAACAATCTGTCAAAGCTTCCCACCTGAAGACAAAGTCTTAATAGAATACCCCATTTAAAGTCAGGGTACAACTTACACCAAAAAAATAAAATTCCCAAAATATTCAAGGTAATCTCATGAAAGTTTGAGGTCGCCCTTCTAAAGATTCTCCCATTCCTTTCCAACCAAATTCCCCAATCTTATATTTCTTTCAGAACCTCTACTATTAAGACCTATGCTTTTGTCTCTGCTGGTCGGGATGCTGGCTTAGATGCCATCTTTGTCTCTGCGGTTCTATCTACCTTTGCTGCTATTTTTGTTAGCTAGCTCCTTCATGGAATGGGTTGGAGGCTTCTTGACAATTGACTATGAAAATGGAAGCTATCAAAGCTGAATTATAACCTAAGAAATCCTAAAAAAACTAAAGAAATGACTCCAAAGGGTGGAGGACACCTCATAGTAAAGTAAGATATGATCAACGGATTCACCACTGGCTAGACAAAGAGCACAACAATTGGGTGTCACAAAACCATGAGAAATAAGAAGATCAAGCGTGGGTAATTTATTCAAAGTAGCTAGCCAAATGAAAAAAAAAAAACGAACCATAGAAGGAGCTTTAGAACCCCAAATGGTAGCCAAAGGGAATAGATTAGGAAGTTGTTAAGCTCCGTGAGTGCCTGAGCCAATGAATTAATAGCGAAGTTTGCTCTTTTGGTACGGGTCCACTCCATCCTATCTTCTTCTGTGACATTCCAGTGAGCTCTGTGACATTCCAGATTATTTTACTTTTCGTAACAGGAAGGATGGTTGATTAAATTGATTCATAGATGGATGTACTTGTGGTGTTTTTTTGGGTCAATCTTTGATTTCTAGTTTTAGTTACCCTTATATATAAAAGAGAAACTGCCTTTTCAATTGTTTTGTTGCTTCTGGAAATCTTTTATGTTATTTTTTTTTGGATGAATGGCCTTTGGTTTTAAAATCTCTAATGTTGATGTATAGGTGGAGCTGAAAGGTTAATCGTTGATGCTGCTGTTGAACTTGCTTCACTAGGGCACAATGTTCATATTTTCACTGCACATCATGACAAAAATCGGTGTTTCGAGGAGACTCTTTCTGGTGAGAATTTTCATTCTTTGTTTAATGAATTGGTTATAGTGGCTTGTTTTGAGAAGGGGTGAGCTAGTGAATGCTTGATACAGCCTATGAAAGAATTTCAAGGACAAGTGCACACTAGGTTATGGCAAAACACATTGGAGAAACCACAGATCCATAGACAAGTATTATAATTTGATGTTTTGGTTATGTTTGAATTACATTTAAAAAAAAAAAGTAACATTTGTAAAATGTGATCAGATCCAGTTAGATTGGTCATCCACCTAAAGTCTACATATTTGGTTATAGACCTTCCAAAAGTTGTAGTAGTAGCGGTGGTGGTGGTAGGAGGAGCAGTAGTAGTAGCAGTAGCAGCTTTGATTTGCTATGTATTTTTTTTTTCTTTTATTTTGAAGGTAGACTTTGACACCCACCATTTGTGAAATTTATCAAATCCAGTTAGATTGGTCATCCATTGGTAGACATGTTGATTTGCTATTTTTATTTATTTATTTATTATTTTGGAAGTAGACTTCAACATATACCATTTTGCAAAATTTATCCAAACTAGTTAGATTGGTCATCCATATATGTGTCCAAAGTCTATAAATATTTGGATGTAAAATCAATCATTATTGTCAAAGCCTTATTTGTGCCAGTTGAATGAATCACATTCCTCCATTCTATTATATTTATAACCATGTCTTCTGTTAATTCAAGTGCCTTCAAATTTGCTCTCAATGCTTTAACACACGATCCTGTTGGTTTTACTCTCGCTCTTTTACAACTCTGGACCTGCACAGTTCTAATTGGGACTTCCATTGGTCTTCGTTAAATATGACCAAGCCATCTCAATCGACTTTTCCTTTGTTTTCACCTACTGAGGTTACTACTACTTCTTCATGAATTTTTCATTTCTAATTTCATCTTTGTTGGCCTTTCCTCTCATCCATCTCAACATCTTTATTTTTCGTACTCTAAATCTGTGATCATATTGTTTCATAATTGCTGGAAATTCAGCTCTATAAAGCATGTTGCACAGCGTTTGGATAGAGCTTCTTGACGACTTCTGCTCCTGCGGGGAGCTAGCAAACGTTTGGATAGGTTTTTGCTCTTACGCAGAGAGATTTTTGCTCTTGCGGGGAGAGGTTTTTTACACTTTGTTGAGAAGCTCTAAGAACCTGTTCTTCTGCGGAGAGATTTTTTGCTCTTGCGGGGTGAGATTGACCTTTTGCTCTTGCACGGAAAGGTGTATCCACACAGGCCCTTGGTCTTACTACCATCTTATAAATATATGTTTTTTTTTTTTTTTTGTTTATTTATTCTAATATTTTTTTTTTTTGAAATAAATAATTAGCTATATCTCATTGTCCAGGCTACAGTTAGGCTTTACTTAGGTGTCGCCTCACCTAAAGGACCCCTATCACCAAATTTTGCCCAACCCTTTTGACTACACTTGAGAGAACATTTCTATACATCAGAGAGCAATCCAATACTTTAAATTTAAGAGGGAAGATTATCATTTGACTGGTAATGAAATGATGACACTCCCATATTCTGGGATGTGTCGACGCATGTTTATGCAATGACATGGCTAGATACCTAAAATCTGCTGTGTTGCTACAAAGTAGATGTAATTTTACATTTTTCCGATCATTATACTAATATCATAAGCGCGAAGCCTAATACATCTTCATCATCAAAACCTTATCCCAAGGATTTGGGGTTGGCTAATCAAATCCTGTTCTTCCATTCCATTCTGTTCGGGCCACGTTTTCTGTTATTGAAAGTGTGTTCATATCCACTTTTACCATCGCAATGTACATTCTTTAGGCTTTAATATTTCTTTCTTCTAACTGGGGCTGTAATTGGCCTTCGCTGAATTCGATTTTCTCATAGTTTATCGCCTATTGGAGGTTATGCATTTTCTCAAATGCGTACATTTCTAATCATAGTCTTTCCATTCATTCATTTATGCTATGGTCAATTTATTAACATGATGCTTCCTGACTGCCTAACATTCAGCAGAAGCCCAATACGTCTCTTTTAATCGTTAGTTTATATTTATATTTTTCATCCCGTCTTACCCTAAATACAACTATACAAGTATTCCATTAGTATGACTTTCCATACAAAAATGTATTCCATTAGTAACGGCAAAAAAGAAAAAGAGAAGCCTCAATGAGAAATGATTAGTTTGCCCTTGCTGCATGAGTAGACAATATTCTGACTGATAACTTTTGCATGTCCTGCTCAGCAATCTTATATATTTTAGTGGGTATCAAGAATGTTCTATGATATTGTGAAACATGTGGACTACAAACTTGTGTATATATATGGAAAGCGTTCAGAGGCCCTAAAGAGAGCCAAACATTTTTCACTATATGGGCTGGAAGTTTTGGAATGAGCTGATTTTTTGTGAGGATGATCTCTATGGTGAGGGGATCATCCTCACAAAAAATCAGCCCATTCTGAAACTTCTAACCCCATCAAATGTGGCTTACAAATAATTGATGGTCCACGACTTTTCGACTTGTAAACTGGGGTAGAAGTTTAAGAATGGGCTGATTTTTTGTGAGGATGAACTCCTCACCATAGAGATCATCCTTAAAAAAAAAAAATCACTGCCCATTCTGAAACTTCCAGCCCACATATTGAAAAATGTTTGGCTCTCTTTAGGCCTCCAAACGCTCCACTATATATATTGCTTGTTCTTGATTGTTATGGTTCATGGTAGTCATGAAATGTTGACGTGTATGTTTTCCAGGTACCTTTCCAGTCAAAGTATACGGCAGCTTCCTACCCCGACATATATTCTATCATTTCCATGCTTTGTGTGCGTATTTGCGATGTATCTTCGTTTCTCTCTGTGTGCTACTCTTGTGGCCATCGTTTGATGCTATATTGGCTGACCAAGTCTCTGTCATCATTCCTTTGATGAAAACTAAGAAGTTGACAAAAGTAATTCCATTTCGTTTTGGCTAAGTTGGATCTTAATGGTGCATTGTAGTGAGAAGGATTGTTTCATTTAACCCATTTTCTCTCCAGGTTGTCTTCTATTGCCATTTTCCCGATTTGTTGCTGGCACAACATTCTACTTTTCTGAGGAAGATATATCGAAAACCAATTGACATGGTTGAAGAAGCAACTACTGGTCTGATTCCCCCCCCCCCCCCCCCCCCCCCTGATTTGTGTCATGGTTTTAAATCTCATTTGAGACCGAGATGACTTGGGCAAGTCATCTCGGTATCGTCCATGAACGAGACGGATAGCCATTGTGTCTCACATGTGCAAAATCTCGTGAGACAAACGAGATACTCGGACGATATTGTGAAAATCTTGGCCAATTCAACTGGGATTTTAATATTTTAATTAAAATAATTATTATATTAATAAAATATGATTTTATTAGTAAACATTTTCTAATCTACCTTATTTTATTTTTTTAAATTATAATTATTTTCATATAAATATTTATGAATAAATAATTGTAAACCGAGTTAAATGGATTATCTCATCCGAGACAACTCAGTCTTGTCCATGAACAAGTTGAGAGGTCAAACCGAGTTTTGAAACCATGATTTGTGTCCCACTTTTCTCCATCTTCACAGGAAATGGCATAGCATTTAATAATCTTTATCTATTCTACATGAGCTCAAGTTTCTGATTAGATTGCTTCTGAAATCCGCAGGGATGGCAGATTTGATTCTTGTTAACAGTAGATTTACGGCATCTACTTTTGCTAACACATTCAAGCGTCTTAATGTGCAAGGAATCCACCCTTCAGTTCTTTACCCGGCAGTTAATGTGGGGCAGTTCGATGAACCCTCTGCTTATAAGTAATCAACATGCTTGTATCTTATAGGGCTTAGCTTGCTCGTAAAATCTTTAAAACAAATTGGTTTCTATATGATATAGTTTTTTTAAGTGCACTTTTTGGATTTAACATATCTGATTTTATGTTTCTTTTGTCCAGCTTGAATTTTCTCTCGATCAACCGTTTTGAAAGGAAAAAGAACATTGATTTAGCAATTTCATCATTTGCAATGCTTCATGCATTTGAAGGAGATGTTCTTCAAGGTCATGATTTGGCCAAGGTTTCCCTGACCATTGCAGGTAAACTATCTTTGGTTATTTTGCTTATTCATGCCGAGTACAAGTCTGGGGTTGACTGTTTTGTCATTATGATTTGTTTAGGTTGGTTGTGTATCGATATATACTAACCAGAAGTTTTACTTAAATATTGAGTTTCAATGCGATATTCCCTTTTATAAGAAGGGGCAACTTTCCTAAGTCGGGTAAATTCTGTGATTGTTGATACCAAGACCTGGGTTCATAACCTGCCTTCACCTACTAATAACTGACCTCAAATCTTGCATTCCTAGCAAAAATAAAAAAATCCCTTTTACAAAAAGTGGGTCCTTAGAATGCAATATTAGATCAATACATCTTCAACTTCACTGTGGAAATTCATTAAATCTCAGCTTCTGGATTTCGAGAGAATGGAAAGGATACTTGCAAAATTCATAAAATAGCCGCTTTTTTTCCCATTAAAATAGCAACTTCTGGATTTTGAGAGCATGGAAAGTTCTGATAGCTATGGGGAAAATTTATTAGATGATTAGTAAAAGAATAATGATTTTCTGACACTCCACTCGGACACATGCCCCCATATACCCCCTGACATGGCATGTGCTAGAACCATAGATTCTTTCCTCTGGATACACAACTAGACATATTTATGGGGATGTACAGTTATGTATCCCGAGGAAAAAATCTATGGTTCTAGCCCATGCCATGTCAGAGGGCGTTTGTGAGAGGGGGAGTTAGAAAATCACCTCTTAGTAAAAATCTGTACACCTGAAAAATCAAGCCCTTATTTTTATGGAGTCTTATTTCCCTACAGTATTCCTACATGATGAAATGAGGCATTCCTGATCCCATTTCTTGCATTTTTTCACTCGTTCTTTTTTTCTCAATCTATCTAGAATATCTCTTACCTCAGAAATCAATTGATGGGGTGGTCCAAAACCAATGCATTTGTTCATGTAGATTTCATCCAAAAACTAGGTGATTTTGTGGATAGCATGCATAGGAGGGTTAACTTCATCACTTACACATGAATTGCACGATGAATGTTTCTCTATGTAGATTTGCATTTGATGTAACATGAGATTTTCCGTTTCATATTTCTCTATTAATTATTACAGGTGGCTTCGATAAACGCCTACGGGAGAATGTGGAGTATCTCGAGGAACTTAAAAGCTTGGCAGAAAGCAAAGGAGTTGCCAATCGTGTTAACTTCATCACTTCCTGTTCAACTTCAGAACGAAATATGCTCCTCTCACAATGCTTATGCGTGCTTTATACGCCGAAGGTGAGATTAAATATAATATTCTCTCAATTTATCAGATAAAAAAAAAAAGTTCGAAAGAATGAAATCTTTTAATTGAAATTATGTAGGAAGAGCACTTTGGGATCGTTCCCTTGGAGGCAATGGCAGCTCGGAAGCCTGTTATTGCATGCAACAGTGGTGGCCCTATGGAGACTATCAAGAACGGGGTCACGGGGTTTCTTTGTGAACCAACCCCACAGGAGTTCTCATTGGCTATGGCCAAGCTTATTAGTGATACCCATATGGCAGAGAAGATGGGTGGAGAAGCACGGCGACATGTCAGCGATGCATTCTCTACTAAGATTTTTGGGAAACGGCTTAATCAATTTCTTGTTGATGTTGCTTGCGGAAAGAATGAGTGAAAGAAGGTTAACCCGCCAACAAGAATGAATGAAGAGATTTGGATTTGATAGCTGAGATGCAGAGGAGCTGTATTGCATGTGCCTGAGATTTTCTTCAATGAGAAACTACGGTTTTTATGGTTTTGTAAGTTGTTCGAGCCATTGAAGGCAGGGCTCATCAATGTCCTCCATAGGAAGCCCTCGCGATGGAAGCAATACAATAAAGAAATCACTTTTAAGATACAAATTAGGATTGTCCTTTTTTTCCCCTACTCTTCAAAATTTTAATGTTATAATGAGTTTAGGGTGAGTATTTTTTAGTGGAATTTTACTAAATAAATTTTTTTAAGTTACCAATTAACTTTAGATACATTCATTAAGTCATTCAAGACAATTTATAGTATAAAATAAAAGGGTTGGGATTGGTTGACTAATGAGAATGACTCATGAGAAAAATCATGACCCCAGCCATTTACTAGTTAAGATTTATGTGTATCGTGATAACACATATCTTGGAGATACTTATCCCAAGGATAAATCTCAATCATTGGATTTTGTGTTTAAACGGTTGGAATCATGTGCTATGTCGATTCACTGCGCATGAACTCTTTTTATTTTCTTTTTTTTTATTATAGCTATTCATCATTTTTTATTTTATTTTTCCATTTCATCAAATTCAATATTCTCATAATTTATTAAGCCCAACATTAATTATGTGGGACATATTCTTACCAATTTCTCATTGTTCATGTATAATTGAACATAAATAAAGGACTGGCTTATGTAGTTTTTGTTTTTTATTTTATTTATCAACTTTAGCCACTACTTCATCAATAGAGGTGTATTGATTAAAGTTGCATTCTCTATCGGTTTAAGGGGGTAAGTATAAAAATAGAGTTAGACGATGTTATTGAAATTTTTTTAAATTAAAAAAAAATAAAAGATGAAAAATAATAAAATGGGTTAAAAGGGTAAAAGAGAAAATAAACAAATTATAGAGGTGAAATGTAAAGAAAATAAAATTGGAAATGTATTTTAAAAGAATTTTGAAGTTAAAAAAGATAAAAGATGAAAAATAATAAAGTAGATTAAAAGAAAAAATATAGTAAAGTTAGAAGGAGTGGGATTAAAGAAATAAAGTGGACCTTATAAAAGTGAATCCTACCATTGTTATTAAAATTTCTTGAGATTAAGAAGGAAAAAAAATAAAATTAGTTAAATAGGAGATATAATAAAATTAGAAAAGTAAAGAAGGAAAGACAAAACAATGTGGTGCAGGTTTGATGGGACATTTGTCCAATCACAAAACACAAAGCTATAGTTGAGAGGACGTTTATCCTAATTCAAAAACATAAAACTGTAATAACTCGGTAGTGTTTTATTATATAGATGATCTAGTCTTATTTTTCTTTAAAAAAATAAAAACTATAATATATAATGTATCCATCCATAACTTTTTTTTGGTGGCAATTTTAGAGTAAAAGTACTCAAATCTCTATTCGATTGTTCAAGTACATGAGTCTGATTGTGTAAACATGAAATCCAATAGTTGAGATTTATCCATAGAATAAGTATACTTGTCACCACCAAAACCCTTTATCAGGTTATAGAAACCAACCTCCAACTTTAAACTTGATCTCATCTTATAAAATTGACCCCATTATATATTATGTAACCCCCGATGCAGGTCCTCATTTAAGTCATGTGGATGTTGGCACATTGGCCTAAATAACACCTCAATTCTCTTGAGTTCATGCTTTAGATTAAGTTTAAAATTTTACAAATTTATTTCCTTGATCAAAGACATTCAGTCACCAAACTCCAAAATTTTAAATCCAAATCCTTTAAAAATATCTTCTTCTTTTTTTCTAATGTATTTTAGAGTATTTAAAATTGCGTTTTTCCAAATTTTAGTGCTCTCTCTCTCATGAAAAAGACCTCAAAAAAATATACAATCAGAAAAATAAGAAACAAATGATTGGGAAAAACCATGTATCTTGAAGATCTACCATGTATTGCTAATATAAATCTTGACAATTGGATTTTGTTGTTTAACGGTTGGGATAAATTTTTTTCTTAATGAGTGTTTTTTTTAATGACTTCTAGAATATATGACTCATGTAAAAATGAGTGATCCAACTGTGCAAACATGAAATCCAATTGTCAGGATTTGTGAGTACCTCAATAGTACATATATCAGAGATATTTATCTAGAGGGTAAATCGCAAGTGTTGGATTCATTTTTACATGGTTGGTTTAATACCCAAGTTATTTTCCATGAGCCACATCAGAACCTTATATGTTCAAATATAGTAGAGGAGAGAATGAACTATGATAATCTCATGGTTTTAGCTAGGACTTTCGATATAAATATATGTCAATTGCCCTACAAGTAGCTAGACCCATAGAAATATATATAAATTTTTGTACAAGTAGTTAGACCCATCTCATCCCCAATGTTTTACATGAATAAACACATACAAACCATAGTTTTTGAAGTTTACAAAGTAAGCGTGGAGAGTTTTTCAGGCTTCCACTCCTTGAGATGTGATATATTCCTTGATGATGAGCTTGATCTTGATCTAATGGCCTCCTCATTTTCCTTGTGATGGTTTGGTTCTCATCTGCTCATTTGTGACTTCTAGGACGATAGAGTGTGGTGCCTGCCAAAAGTGTTTCGAAGATCAAGTCAAGATTCGTGAAACAAACAATGAAAAATTGGGGAAGATGATGAGTAGTATATTTGTAGAGAGTAAAATTGAGCATATATCTTTAGTCCGAAATTTCTCAACCCCCTTCAAGTCTTTGAGAAGATCTTTTATAATTGAAACTTAGATATAAGTTTCATCACATAACTGATCCATGTGTAATGTCAAGTAGAATGTGAGCTAGCTGAGGATTGTTGACTTTACTCTAGAGTTTCATATCCAGACCTCATTAATGTTAATACTCTAGTTGGATTAGTAGTGTTACAGTGTATTAAATATTGAGTTGGTGTGATTTCATTATTCAGGGGTGGGTAAGTCGGTGACTGTCATCTCATCTCTGAATTAATGTCATGGATTTGATACCTAGAGCGTACAAATCACAATAAGTTCTCTGTCTCATTATTTTGGGTCTCCCATACCGAGTTGAGTATCATATCGAGGTGAGGGTTTACTAACCTTTACTCTCTGTCATTATTGTCCTTGTGCTAACTATGCTCATTTAACAATTTTTCTTCTCTATGATTGTACTTCCTTGGATTCTCGGTTCATACTGTCTCGATTGGGTCTCATACGTGTCGAGTGGAGGTTCAAAGTAGGCAAAAAGATTTTAGGATCATTTTCTTTACTCTAGTGGTCGATAAATAGAAAATCCATCGTTCTTTGCAATGATTCTACGAACTTCTTCTAGATCGGTCTTGAATCTTTCTTATCAAATCTGTCACTTTTGGATACACGTGTATTGATCCTAACTAGGGATAGAAATGGGCTCCACATTAAGGTGATGTGAATCCTTATTCTCATCCAAATATAAGAAGAATCAAGTAAATAGCCTTCACAAGTTGACAAGAAATAATTTGAAAAGTAGAGCCAATGAGGCCGCTAACAAGAGAGACATGTCAAGGAGAAGTTGACAAAGCTTGGGGAGATGGGAAGGAGACAATGAAAATGACAAATTAAGCCTTCCTTACATGGAGCTGAAGTAGAGGGAGAGTAAGTATATATAACATACAAAATCATAGGAAACATGGGCAGTTTTCTTTTCCTTTATAAAGAGTGATTTGATCAGGAGAGTTACTACTAAAATCCAATGTCCTTTCTGCCTTACTCTCTTGCCTTACTCTGTCTATTGGCGTGGAGAATGTGAAGACGACAGGTCTTGTCATGAACTCAGTGACACAAAACCGTACCTCCCGTGTCTTGCTTTTTTGGGATCAACTTTGTTTAAAGGGGTTGTGGTTTGTTTGGTTTTCAAAAATATAATTGATTTTTTTAAATCTAATTTTCAATTAAATAAAATTTTGGTGTCGAACCACTTCTACTTCTTATTTTCTCTTATTATAGTTGTATTAGAAGGTGGCATGTGCAAAGTACATGTATCAAAGGGGCTTATCTGTAATTAAAAATTTGAGTAAAGGGTTTGTGACTATTACATAATATTTTGTAATTTTGAAAGTTAACCAATGTGACTCTCTAGGGTTATGTGTTGTAATTTTCATGAATTTTTATTTATCAAAATGACCTTGGTTATATTACATTTAAATGTAAAAGAAGGGGTATTTGTGAGATCCTAAATTCAGTATCGTAAAATATGTAAAAACAGGACTATGTAAATTATATATCCTTTTAAATAGTCTTAAATTAGAGAGTTTCTATCAACACACGAACTTTTACTTATAACACAACAATCTAATGTAAATGATCATGTACATCTGTAAGGTTTGGTGTGTTGTAAGTAAAAGTTGGTGTGCCAATAAAATAAGATTTGAAACTTTTCATGTTTATTTATAAATTAATATTCAAATTATAAAAAAATTTATATTTCTTTGTAATATTCTTCTTTCTATTAGATCACAATTTATCTTCAAAAGCATTTATTCTCATTATTGTCATTGTTGGTCTTGGTTACCACATGTTTGGGCAATTTCAAACAATCTTTTGCTTATAAGTCATGATCTGAAAAGGTATCTTGTTCCTATAACAACAAACAGTGTCTACGTACGTGTTTATTGATTTAAAAACACATAAGACTGCGTGCACACTTGTTTAGGAGCCCAATGTATTTTACGCACCAACCAAATCTTGCCACATAGGCATTGTTCCCATTCTATAGGAACAAGATACTGTTTTGGATCCTGACTCTATTTTCTATTATAAAAAGCACTTTTAATAACGAGCTAGTTTAAATCTTTGTGTAGCTTTCTCCATAAACACTTGTCTTCTAAATAATTACCATTCAAACAATTGCTTGGTGTGAACCAAACATACCCTAAGGTTTTGCATGATTGCGTATGAAAAATAATTTTTCCTAGAAATATGAGTCTTACGTGTTTATTGTGAATTTAACTTAGAATTTATTTTCTTGTCCAAAGAATTTTTTACCCTTACAAAGAATGTAATTTTCTCCCTTGCCCAGGGGCGGAGCTAGTAAGGAGCTGGAGGGGGCAATTGCCTCCACAGAACTTTGAGACACCCTTATATTTTCAACTAATTACATGTCCCATTTGTCTCCACTCCTTCACCTCTCTCCCTATTTGCCCCCACACCCTCATCTCCCTCCAATTTTTACTCCCACACCTTCCTCCAATTATATTTTTCAGTACAAATAATTTTTCCACCATTCAAGTTCTTCAACTGTACAACTTACCATAGTTTGCCCCCACTATAAGAAAATCCTGGCTCCGCCCTTGCCCTCGCCAAAAGGAAAATGATTTTTCCAAAATTAAAAACTCTCTCTCGTTGGACATTTTTCTAAGTGCGATCAAAGGATGAAATTAATTTTTTTTCTTGAAATTATTTTTTCTATTACCATTTTTTCAAGAAATTTTATATATCATTTGACAGCAAAATCCCTGCAACCCATAAGGAAGGACACTAAATGACGATATTCCTTAAAACCCCTGATTTGAAAATATGAGAGAGAGAGAGAGAGAGAATAAATGAGATTTTCTAGTTAACGACACATGTGACCCCACTAAGACTAGAAAGGAGACAAAAAGAAGCAAACGAGAGGCTCGTGATATAGACTCTGACTCAGTACTCACTGACTCACCTCTGCATGCAACCAAATCATCCTTCCCTCTCTGTCTCCTCTCTCTTTTCATGCTACCTATCCCTTAGCACGCCTAGATTCCGTATTTTCATCCAGGCTAGCTGGCATCCCTCTCTTCTCTGAAATACCCTCGTTTCCCATTCATATTAACGAAATTGCCATCATTTTTGGACTTATTAGTGGGTATAATTGGAAATAGAATAATCTTTTAGAATTTAAAGTTCGATATTATATATGGGTTATGGGTAGGGTGATAGGGTCCCGTTGTAATCTGTCGGATCAAACGTTGCTCCCAACAGGTTCTCTCTACTTACAACTCGAAAGAAGAGACCTGCTATTGGCACCCCAACTTTCTCTTATTACATCTTAATTTCTTAAATTATTTATCACACCCCAATTAATCATTAAAACACACTCTCCAAACATTACAAAACATTATAACACTCATTCAAATAATTTCAGTATTATTATTAATTTTTTTTTTTTACAATTATTAAAAAAAAAAAATGAAAATGCATGTTCTAAACATAAAAAATATGATAGATTATACTAATAGCCAAGAGGAATCCATGCTTGCATTTCTGATAATGTATCGGATCTCTATGATTTATTTATTAAGGGATTGAATTGTCTATCTAGTCCACCAAACGACCACTAATTTTCACTTGTTTGTTTAGGCATGTTGGAAGAAATATGAATGAAAAGAAAATTCAAAAGAACATATGGACAAAGATGATCCAAAAGAACATGAACTGGATATTAATGGAAGCAGATATGAAATCACTCACAATAATAAAATATATGACTTTAAATAAAGAGGATTAGAAGAACAAGATTCACTTAACCAATCCCATATCGTTGGGGATTAAGTCAATTTGTACTTGAAAATCTAGATGGGCAAATTCGATTCAAGCTTGATCAGGCTTTCTAATACTTAGAGTGTTTGAGATAGGATGTCTTGTTGTAATTATAAGGTGAGCATATGATACACCAAAACATTAATATCAATATATCACAACTATATATGCTTAAATCAAAGATTATGATAAGTAGGGTTAAATTAATACCTGTTGCATATTTTTTGATTCTTCCTCCACTCACCTCCACGGGCGAATGGAGTCTACTACACTCTTTCTTGGCTCGTGTAGTATATTTAACTATAGGTCATTCGGAAGGGCTCCGTATAGTTCTATTTTGGGGCGTAACGTTGTGGTTGTTCCCTCGACTGACCGAGAAAAAGAAGTTCCAGAGGCATCTTCCATTCATATCGATTTTGGTTTTTCCGCACCATATTTAGATCTGCCTCTTCTTCGATCCGGAATTCCCAGCAAATCCTTGACTCCTGGATTGGTTTGGTTTATAAATAATTCTAAAACTCAAAGAGTTGACTAAAATGCAAGTCGAGTCGTCGCGTAACTTGCGTTGTCTAAATTGAGACAAATAAAAATATATCAATTTTATAACTAGTTTAAAAATTTTATTTTAGTATAATAAGATAAATAACACTATTAATTTTTTTCTTAAAAAAAAAAAAAATCAATACAGTACCTGACTTTGTCAAGTTTTGTACCTAGTTAGCTCAATTATTTTTCAAGCGAACTCGACCTATTGATTGGGAGATTTAGTCCATTGAGTTATGTCGTCAAGCCACGTAAAAATCCTATCGAGTTGCGGTGACTTGATGGTTGAGTTATTTTTCTATATTTAGACTATAGATTTCAGTCTTGGTAAACCATTAATTGTTTGTGTTGACTTTATAATCAAGATTTTTATAGAATTAGTGTGTATAATATGATATATTTTACATTAAATCCAATTTTATTTTGGAGGGACGTAGGTATGAAAGATTAACGTGACCCATGCACAAGGGTGAGTCACATGATTCACATATAAGTTCAAAATCTAAGTGTTGTGCATATATGCAAATTCTACGAGGTTTCATGCTCGTGCTCCTACAGTGAAAATTTAAGATTTTATTACATTATTTTAGGGTATAGTTTAAAACTTGAAAATTGACTCGACTCGACTCAAATGTCAATCAACCGAGTCAAGTTGATAACTCATGAGTCAACTTAAACAAGTCAAATAATAATATATCAAATTTTTATATAAAAATTAAAAATTATTTTATGTAGTAAAAAATAATTCAGTCAAGTTGCTTATCCAATCTGACCTGTCCGAGTTGACGAGTTGGGTTGGCAAGCTGGTTTCATTGAGTTTTGGGTAGAGTCACCTTAAAATCTAATTGAGTCGAGTCGAATCAGTAGAGTTTCGAGCCAATTCACAGGTTCTTCTTTAAACAAAAAGACAAAGATTACAAGCTCGGACTAGAATATTTAGGAGATTGTTTTAAGAAAAATGTTGGTACTTTTGAAATTTCACAACAAAATAGGGGTGTTCTAGTAATTTTGTTACAACGTGATCCACCACTGCCCTTCTGTTCCCGAACTATAAGAACCCACCAATGATCACTGGTTCATCACCAAACTTGAGAGAGAGAGAGAGATGGTGTCAAGGTTGCAAAGGAGGATGGCCGTGCGAAGAAAGCTTAAAGTACTTCGGGCCCTCACAAATTCCAAATCAGTAATAACTTCTTCTTCTTCTTCCACCAAATTAATCTCCATTTATATATTTTGCTTAATTGATATTATATACTTCTGTTTTTTTTATAATGATGAAGAGTTGTGATGGATTTGATCAGGTGAGAAAGAGTTCTATCTTAATGGATGCTTTCAATTACATCAACCAATTGAAACTCAAAGTAGAGGCAATGACCAAAGAATATTCAAACCAAATCAACCAACAACAACAACTGCAACTACAACTTCCTCCTCATCAACTACCTCTGGTCTCTCTCTCTCTCTCTCTCTCTCTAGGTCTATACGCGTAGGGTTCAGTACTTTTTCTTAGAGATTCGTATTTGAGAATCCCTAGGACCATCCTACTTTCTAAGTTGAAGAATTAATAGATAGTTGATTGGAGCATAGAGAAGTCGGGTATTTTGTCTACTGGTCTACGTTATAACTCTCTTTAAGTTCGACATTTGCAATTAAATGGAGGGGCAATTTGGTAATAAATTGCGTGAAGCGTAAATGTGATTCTAATTAGGGCTGCTAATGGGCTGCGTTTTTTGACTAGCCGGACCAATGGTGAATCGGGTTTGGGCTATATTACTAGCCCTGTTTAGTTATCGAGACTGGTCGGAATAGGCCCTATTCATGTTTAGGGCTGAGCTCTGTCTTTGGGGCGACGTCCATCCGCAGTTATGACCCAGCCCAACCATTATGCAGGCTGGGCTAGAACTAAGGTTTTTAGACCTGATGAGAATTGGGCCTTCAAGGCTCGGCCCATTTTAGCTTTTAATCTAATATTCACAGAAGCAGTTGGGTTGGGCCCGTAAAGCTTAACCAATTTATTAACATGTTTTTTTAATCTTGTTTGAATGAACAGGAGGTGAAGGTAGAGAAGATTGAGAATGGTTTTAGGGTAAGGGTGAGTTGTGAAAAAGGGCAAGATTTGCTTGTTTCAGTCTTAGAGGGATTTGAAGATATTGGTATTGATGTGGTACAAGCTAGGGTTTCTTGCAACTATTCATTTTGCATGGAAGCCATTGTTGAAGCTCATGTTGAAACTCTTGATGTTGGAGATGTAACTCAAGCTGTTTTCAAGGCATTGGAAAACAAAGTAGAGAGGAATGTTGGCTTGGATGTTAAGCTGTAATTACTATAAAGAAGACTAGTACTTTAAATTTTACTTCAACTAATCCTGTTTTTTTCTTTCTTCATTCTTACCTTAATATGTGAATTTAAGGACTATTAATGGATTCGATACGGATCCGATCTGACTAGATCGGATCCCTGTCAGTATGGTTGTCAATGAATTGGGTTTGGTACTAAATTGGTCCTATCCAATAAGAAATTTATTAGACCCGAAAACGATATTGGACCCAATTGGACATGTCGTCATTTTAAGCTCTAAACCCGATCCGATATAATGTGTTGTTCCAAAACTGACCCAAAAATTCAATATTTTCTTATTGATCCTAAATTGATTTGATAAAAGCATTTTGATTATTTAGTAACATACTTTGATGAGAGTCCATAGGTTGTGAGTTAGGTACTCAGTATGAGCCGTATTTCCCGGGGGCCACACCTGTGAGGGTGCACTTACACTTACCCGGTGCATGTGATGTGCCAGCATTGCACGTGCCCAGGGGAGGGACCATATGCCTTGGCTCTTCTGCTCCCCCTAGCCAGACATAAGTTCGGACACCGCCATCATAAAAAATAAAAACTAAAAAAACGTACTTCAACCCATCTTAGATCATCTATTTATAGGTCTTTAACAATGCTTTGGGGTGAACGATTGGACCGATCCAAATGATGCAACCCTCGACTCATATCACCCATTACTAAATAGCTAGTTGGGTCCATAGCCATAAAAATCGGCGATTTTTTTGTTTGAAAAAATCGCGTTTAAAACACGATTTGCATCCCTAATGATTAAAACGATAAATAAATAAATAAAACGCAACTTTTTCCTACATTACAAAACTCGCAGACTTTTCCCCCTTTTTTTCCCAGGGATAAAATTGTAAAACATTTTCTTTTTTTATTATTATTATTATTTAAATGTGGGATTTGATGCATAATAGAATTTGGTAATTCATAAATGTAGAAATGAGATTTGATGATAATAATTTGATTGTTTGAATTTTCATTAGATATATATATATTTTTTTCATAATTTTTAATATATTTTTATCATTTATTTTCATCATTTTTTTCGAAGTTTTCGCTTGCCGACTTAAACCAGTACTCTGACTTTGTAACTATGGTTGGGTCATTTGCATTTGAGCAATGAACCGTTGGATCCGATTTGTCACATTTGTTCATGCCCGATCGCGCAATGGTTATTAATTTGGATCCCAATCATCCCACAAATTCATACCCAATCACACAAGTAACTATCTAAGGGATGAGATTGTATCGCTCTATTACTTTCAAACATCAATGAACCAACCATTGGTGATGGCTATGCCACTAGCTTAGAACATTTCTAGTTTCCACATTTCAATATCAAATACCAAGGGAGGAGTGATCCAATTTAGAGAGAGAAATATATTTTAACTTAATTTTTTAAATAAATAAAAAATATTTTTTATTTTTATTTTTATCAATTAATTACTCATCTGAGTTTCTAACCTGACTCGATGCACTTTTGAGCTAATTGATCTGATGAGTTGATCAATGATTTATTGAGTTTTACTAGAGGAGTTGGAATAAAGTCATTTCACAATCCAATCAAATCAAGTTGACTCAGCCGAGTTTGGAGACTACTCAATGAATTTAAAATCTATGTTTCTACTGACCTTCAAATGTGTCCATTCATGAGATGGAGATTTCTTAGGATTCTATATCCAACCATACTCTAACTCAGCAACATAGAGTTGGGGTGGCAATGGGTCGGGTCAGGCCGTGTTGAGGTAAGGATGTTATGAAAATTACCAAACCCAAACCCATTTATAAATAGGTATACCTGACTTTACCATATATAACATATTTAATAAAATTCTAATCTTTATTAAAATAAATAAATTATATTTCTACCACCAAAAATAAAATATCATTACTAAAACTAAGTTGCACAACAGTAGACTTAGCTTAGTGGTGAAAAATAATTTTCTTTTGAATTTTTTTTTTCAAAGTTCGTAGAATTTTGTCCTATACAATCATATGGCATCGGATCATGTTTTTAGATGCCATAAGGTGATGTGGAAGGCAAAGCTTTTTCACTATTATTATTATTATTGGCTAAGTTATGTCATCATCATATGAGACATAATAATCTTACTTGAGAAGATCTTAAATCTTACTGAGAGTCATTTTGTCAATATTAGGAATCAAACGTTATATACCTCTATATTTTAATGGAAAAAAATGAAGTAAAATAATATAAATATAAATAAATAACTTATTAAGAAAAATATTTTTTTCTTTCCCAAACTAAAGGTTAATTATTTATTATTTTAAAAATATCTTAAAACATTTTTTATATTTTTTAAAATTTAATAAAAAAATATATATATTATGAAAATGTTCTAGGAAATTCTATAAAAAAAAAATTGAGAAATTAAAAAACTTCTTAAATAATTGTTGATATATTTCAAATTATATGTGAATGGCAGAATAACTAAACATGTCTAAATGAGCCATATAGGTTGACACCCAGAACCTAAACCCAATCCATTTAATAATCGTGTTAGACGAATTAACACCATTATGACTCAAACCTAATTAAGTTTGACCCAAACCCACTAACTTTGTGTCATTTTTGAGTCGTGGTCATAGGTCGTGTTGAGATTGTCACCCCTAACATAGACACCTGTCAAAAAGGCATTAAATGGGCGGGTTAGATTTTATCTGAAATTCAAATTTAGCATGTTTGGTTCCTTTAAGTATATCTGAATAAGAAAATGGGTCGGATATGGGTTGATCTCCTTTGACCTGAGTAAGATTTGGGTTGGATACGAATCCATCCCTACATCTTAATGATATATTGCTTTGCTAATTATATTGTTATATTTTTCAAGATATTTTTCTTTTACTACTTTAATATAACATGAATTATAATAATGGTAGAATAGAATAGTATAGCAATTAGAAAAGAAATATAGCAAAAAAAATTAAAATTTAAAAATTGAACGGTCCGAAATTATCTAACCCAAATTAAGTAATTCGATCGGGTCGAATCTGGATATTGATTTAGTGAAAGTAAAATGGTTCGGATATGATTTTAACTAAAAAGACCCGAGTCTTATTCAAGTACAGATCAAGATCCAAATAAAAAAATTCAAATACCGATATGAATATACTCATATTTGGCCCAATCGTGACCCATTTTAAGCCCTACTTATCAGATGCAAACCATGCTCCAAAGGGGTTGTCTATTTGCTAGCCCCTATTTTGACTCTCCAAATTTAAAGACCCACGATCGAGTCTCTAAACTGTCATTAATGTTATCATTTTTCACTATAATTTTTATTTTTCCCTTTCTCATATCGTATATTTAAATTTCATATTGATTACATTCCTTATATTTTTCAATGTTATTTTTATCAAATTAGTGTAATTTTCGATCTACAAATCCAAAATTTTTTTGAAAAAATATTGTCAATATTTTAAACAATCAATACAAAATATTTTAACATATATTTAAAAATGCAATAGGTGAATGATTGAGTTTTGTAGGGAACATAGATAAGTTTTGGAGGGAAATGAAATTTAATTTTTGAACAAAAACATCTCATTTGATATTTTTTAAATAAATTATTGAAGTAATATGTCTAGATGTTAGAATAAAGATGGATGATTGGAGTTGTAATTTATATAGAGATGCTCCAAAAATAATTTATCATTAAAAAACTATTTTTTAGGTCCAACAAAAGATAGATCTCTATTTGGTAATGCTCTTGAAGTAATTTCAACGCAAATAGGTGTACCTGCTAAAGATTTTATTGTGGAGAGTGATTTTACCTATTTAAGAGGTCTTCACTTCAATCAAAATAGTCAATATAATTCTCCACAAATTCAACTAGTAAAATATTTCATAACTGTTATTATTTTTTACCGCCAACAGGTAGAAAAAGAAAAACTCACTCTCTTCTTTTGTTTCTCATTTTCTCTCTTTACAAAATATTTCAAATTAGAGAGTCAAAACCCGAGTGCGTTGGAGTCCTTTTGGACGGCTCTAACTTCGTAAAATAGCAATTGGGAGAATATACAGAGCTCGAGCCCTAATGTGTTGGAGCTCCTAGCATTGGTTTCTTAGAGATGCATCCTTTTTAAGGAATCTATGTGAATATCCTATCGTCTGAGCTGTTGGTTTGAAGTTTAGTGGGATGGGTCCCGCTCATTAAAAATAGTTGTATTCACAAGGTGTCTCCTTCATCTTCACCGTCCATAAATAGTTTAAAGAAGAGGCCCACTAGATGAAGAAATTGGCTCTATCCAAGTACTTCAAATTTTAGATGTACCGCTTCCCAAAATTCCACGTGGCACAATCTTTCTCAGAACCAAAACACGATACATAAGTCTCATTGGTCCATCTGGCATGCTCTTCGGGGTCCACTGAAGTAAATGCCACGTGGAATTTTAGAGAGGGTGGTGGATCAAAATTTGTTTGCCTCCTTCAATAGCAAATTCGTTTCACATTTCATCCATAACAGGCCTACAAAACATGATTTTGAAGTTAATTTCAATTTAAAATGGGCATTAGAAATCCAAAAGCAGTCCCATCAGCATTGCCGATTATAGAATTATTCCTTGATTGATTGATTATCTATAAATTGAGTGCATTTGTTTTGTCGATTGAGATGTCCGACGACCAACCCCACAAGGTTGGATGGGAGCCAAAACTGATCTGATGATAATCGAATCAGACCTTTGTCAAAATGACTTTTTTAATCGGACCTCAATACTAAGATCCAAATCCGAATGCCCGGATTGGATCAAATATGATTTGATATGCAAAATATAAGTAAACTCCAAGTTTTCAATTTAATTAAAAAATATCTAAAATATAACTTACATGTTTTCACATATTTATCGGATCAAGACCCTGTCAAATCAAGATGTAATTTATGAAAAATCGATCCGAAAAATAATCAAATCAAATCATTATTGAGACGTATGATATCCTCATTGGAACCCAGATCTTGGATCCATATCCGAATTTATCATATTAGAACAAATTGGATTTCAAGCCTGACCCGGTCCATTTACTTGAATAGTAAATTACACAAATCTAGGACCACCTTTTTAGTATTTATTATTTGTGGAGAAGAAAAAGTTATATGACTTGAGAACAAAGCTTGGAATTTTTGTCTTTATAATAAGAAGGGGAGAATTCAGACTTGTGAGAAGTAAAAATTTCATTTATGATTCTTAAACATAGATTATTTGAATAGAATGAACGGTCATGACGTGTGGGTCGAACTAGGCCAAAGGACATGGAAATAAGAACTGGGTGATGTGGAAGAAAGAAAGACTTGCTCTAATACTATGATAAATTTAGGGATTTAACTCAAAATCATTTGATAATGAGTGGAGAAACTCAGGAGCTTATAAGAAGAGAGAGAGAGAGAGAGAGAAGGTAATGAGTGTCCAATGTGGGACTAAACTCAACATAAAAAGGCTTGAGTTTCAATCTTTTTTTTTTACTGACCCTTGAGAATGATGGGAACGGATCTTCTGTACTAAGTTTACCTATGATTCCCTGTAGTGGCATTTGATGTCAAAATCTCATTCGTTAAAAAACTAAAGTTTAGGGAGCGTCCATTTAAAAATCTTTAAAAAAAATAAAAAATAAAAAATCATGTACGTCACGATCCTTACAAGACCGTGGTGTTAGATTTTCTTTTCAACATCTCTATTGGGAACTATGGGAAAAATGTACTACAAAGGATCCATTTGCCACGATGATGGGGCACTTGTCGACCATATTCCAACACTCACATGAGTAATACTGTTACAAACTTTTGTTTTTTTTTTTAACCAAGCGAGTTGGTTATCTTATAGCACCGTCCTAGGGCTACAACTCGTGTGGGTTGGGCCGGGTTGAGATCAATTGGAACCCAGCCCAAGTCAATTTTGATCGATTTGTTTGAGTTGGTCTGGTTAGTGCATTCCCCATTAATACTAGATAATTTAATATCGACAAAGACTAATATAAACATAAGTAGTGATATGTAAAAGAACTTAAAATTTACAATTATTTGTTCTTAAAATTTGTTTCAAAATTGCAAATCTAAAATTATAAGCAAATCTTAAAAAGATGGAGAAAATGATGATTAACTATAAGAGGCATCTTTATTTACTATTAAACGCAATTTGCAACAAAACAAACATTTAAAGTTGTAAATATATAATAATTATTAAAAGGGAATATAAAATTACATAAATAAAAGCATTAATATCAAGGTAATGTTTATTTAATGAAAATAACGCATACATTAGTTCTGATTTATAGATAAATAGAAAATAATGATAAACTAATTCAAAAAAAAAAAAAAACACTCAATTTCACTGAACCGTAGTTTTTTTTCTTGTGTATCCCAAGGAAAAAAATCTATGATTTTGTACACATCTCATGTCAGTTGAGTGAATTTTGAGTGTTTTTTAGTCAATTTATCACAACTCATAAACAAAAACATGTATACTTAATAAATGTGAAAGTGATCAATGTATAATAAATATTTTTAAATCATAACCATATTAAGTAGGATTTGAACAAATCGGATTGCTTGAACCCAATCAGATTGCTTGACTTAACCCAATGGGTTTGGGTTTGGGTTTGGCCAACACCCTAACTAATCCTTGGGCAATTTTGAGATAAATTCCTGAATGTGATCCCTAAAGAAGGCTCCCCCTCCCCCTCTCCTAAGGTGTGGTCTTGACCATCTCACAACCCTCATAGTTCATCAATTTCTGTGATCCAAGGGATTTGAGTTAGTCTCTTTCTATTCTCTTTATTTGGGCATATTTAACATTCTAAGCAAAATATAAAATGAGTTGGATTTTATGCTAAATCTGAATTTTGTGAGTTTAAACCTTAGAAGTAGATCTAAATAAAAAAAATAAGTCGAATATGATTTAATGTCCCTTGATTTGAGTCGCATTCAAGTTAGATACGATCCATCCCTATATCTAGCTAGATTCGAATAATGTTGACATACTCACATCCAGCCCACATCCAACCCATTGTAAACCCTACTTCTAAACAAATCTCGAGATTTATAGCTTTGCAATTGACACATATCAACGGTGGGAAAAACCAACTTTTTGCCCACGCAAAAGATCATAAAAAAAACTCAAAACCTCTTTCACATGTGATAGCAAATCCAATTCCCTACTGAAAGCTCAAATGAGAGAGAGAGAGAGAGAGAGAGTGACTTTCAGTTGCAATATATTTAGTAGAAAATTGAAATTATTTCAAATTTGATGGGCACGTTTACTATAAACTATGAATAATACAACTGCCCATCTGTCAAACTTGACGTCTGATATTAAAAAATTAATTATTTTCTAATTTAAAACAACGTTTGATGCACAGTATCCAACATACGGGTGAGATTAGATGAAAAAACACGTTTTATATATGGATTGTTCATTGTGGTAATCTATATGAAATATCCTTACATCTCAACCGTTCGTTTGATGGGAGTCTCAAAGACTAGTATTTTTCCCATTAAAATCACTCCTTGTTCTGCCCCCACCTTGTCTTGTCCTCCCAATTCTCTCTCCTTCCTTCCATGTTTCATCACCTACGAACGAACGGTTCAGATTGATTCATCTCAGCTCAAGTTCAATTTAGATTCGCGATCATGAATGGTAGATTTAGTAATCCGTTTGTTAGTGAGCAAGAAGAGCCTGAAAATAGATCGGAAAATGGTGGAGAGCTGACGTTTTCCGGCGTTATTACTGACAGAAAGATGAAAACCACTTCTTCTCCTAAAAAAAGGTTAGTGTTGTTCACCGGAATTGTGTCAGATTCCGATGAGAACTTTTTTTTTTTTTTTTTTTTAATTTTAAAAAAAAAATTTGTTTGAAATTGTTTGGGATTGTATTCAGTAGGCGCGATGCACAGAAGAGAGTGGTGTCTGTTGCAATAAACAACATGGATGGATCTCCTCGGATCAAGAGCGAGGGAGCTCCACCGTCGGATTCGTGGGCCTGGAGGAAGTATGGACAGAAGCCCATCAAGGGCTCTCCTTATCCCAGGTAATCTTCTTCTTCTTTTTTATTTAATCAAGTTTAGATTCAAGTTGTTCTTTAAACCTCAAAGAACAATATAGGATTTCTTGAGATAAAAATGGGTTTTTTAGTAGAAAAATCAAGGATCTTCTATGAAATATTAAGTATGATGAAATTGAAGGTGTTGAAAATAATTTACCCTTAAAGTTAACAACTTCTAGATGATAAATATTTTATGAACTGAACCAAAAGAGTATGGGATTCATTTTTACATCCTCACAAATCATCAACTCGAAAATAAGTGGATATCTTAAATCACTCTTTTTTTCTTCTTTTTTTCCCTATATAGGATCAATTGTGTTGGCAACTTTTGCTTTATTACCAAGTAAAAGGGGATATGTGCAAACGCACATATATCATAAGGGTTTATCTATAATTTAAATAAGTGATTAAAGTGCTTTCGAATATTAGATAGTAAAAATGATTCTGATTATATTAAGTTTAAATGTAAAGATGAGAGGTTTTTATGACCACTTAAGTTCGAAAAATAATTTTTTTTATTTATTAAATATGAATATTTTCAAGAAATCTAAGAGGTTGTAATGTTGGATTGTAAATATGATAAACAATGTGAGTCCAACATCCCTTTTTAATATTTGAAATTAAAAAAAATAAATATGTGGGTAGTGGGTAAAAGAGATAATCTCTCTATTACTAATGCCATTCCTGTGATAGCAAACGCGTCAAGCGTACGCACCAAAACCGCGTCATAGTATCAGCACTCATATTATAAAGATAAAATCATGTAACACCGTGACTAACATCATAATTACATATGTATTCACTCTTACTATACCCAATTTGTAGTTCAATATGTAATGAGAGTCACAATCCAGAATGGTGTCTTGTTCCTGTAACAATGTTGGGTATTTACGAGACCCATTTTTATTAGGGTAAACACATCAGGCTGCGTGGACAACTTGGTTAAGATCCTAAGTGTTTCAAACTCAAAAAAAAAAAAAAAAACACAATGTAGATAACAACACAACACGGGACATTGTAAGAATTTAACTCTTAAGAGCTCAAATGGTTTACCACATTGGCAAGATCCAAGGTTTTGAAAGTGAAGGACTCTCAGAACTCCCAAATTTAAAATTCAAATTCAACAACAGTCAAAAATAACATTTTTTTTAAAACGAGCTCATAATGGAGCACATGTTAATCCTAATGACACCAGCGTATTTTAGCTAATGGAACGCGGTTTTTCTAGAATGTACGTTGGGATTAGAATCCAGTAAATTATTTTCTCAATTTTATCTTTATGTGGTTTTTGGGTTTGGCAGAGGGTATTATCGGTGTAGTAGCTTAAAGGGCTGCCCAGCAAGAAAACAAGTTGAGAGAAGTCGACTCGACCCAACCAAGCTCGTCATAACGTACGCCTGTGAGCACAACCACCCTTCCCCACCATCCAGAAACCCTAATTCTACCTCCACCTCTGCTACAATTCCCGAATTCCAGCAAGACGAATTAGGGATTTTTACAAATCAGCTTCATATCGAATCAGACGATAAATTCACCGATTTGGGCGGCGACGAATCGCTCATTATAGCCGATGATTATAGCTGGTTTTCAGAAGTGGTATCTACCTCTCCCACAATATTAGAGAACCCAATTTGCGCGGGAAGCAGTAATGGAGATGCTGACGTGGCGATGATTTTCACAATGGATGAAGAAGAGGAGTCTTTGTACGCCGATCTAGGCGAGTTGCCAGAATGTTCGATGGTTTTTCGAAGAGGAATTGTTGAGGCGGAGGAGGAACGCCGCAGGTGTAGTTTAAGCGAGTCCTCATTGTGCGGGAGCACAGGATAAGATCGTTCGCCAATACCTACCAACCAACCACTTTGTCTCCGCGGGAATATTATAATTAATTAACGGAGTGCGTGTCGTGTGCGCCATAAAATCCAACACACAAATTCAAATTATAATTTTATTATTAAATTTTTTTTTTCCATTTCTCCATCAATGCCTTGGTTTCAGTGTAAATTAAATTAATAAAATTGGAAATAAAGAGGGATTATTTGAGTGGGGAAAAAACTTTGAAGCGGACAGGTCGCTTCAATATTTTGAAGAAATCCTCTCCATTGAATTACACGTGGCATTTCTAGGAGGTATTTCAAATTCTAATGAAAATATAGGACTGTGAAACAAATTCAAAATACCACGTGTCTTATAATAAAGAGGGCTCTAAATCATTTTAGGTTTTTTTCCAGGGGTCCAATAAAACACCAAGTTGAAAGAGAAATCTGAATTTTATAGGGATGTAATGAGTTTTCATATTAGTTTCACTGTGAGAAAAGTGGAGAGAAAAGAAACTCATTGCAAGAAGAGAAGAGAAAATATGCAATTTCTCTCCATCATATATAGGCTGTGTTTGGATTGAAAGAAGTGGAGCGAAGAGAATATAAGGGAAGAGAAGAGAAACTCTATTTCTCTCCATCATATTTGGATCGATAGGAGAGAAGTTAAGGACAACTTTGAAATTGTAAAATAGCTTAAAAGAGATGAGGGCAGAGTTGGTATTATAAAATGTCTCTTCTTCTCTCCACCTTTGGGGAGAAAGAAATCCCCCCCCCCTTTTTTTTTTTTTCTCTCCTCTAATATCTTACCATCTCAGCTGTTTGTTAGATACGTTGGACACTCATATTTTATTTTTATGAGAAATTTCTCCAAAATTATCAAACTAAACTGCCATTCAGGTTCATTGTAATTCTCAAAACATGACAAGCGTAGATTTTTCAATGTACAATCTTGCTTGTGTTAAGAAAAAAGTAACTGAGATCATTGATATTTATTTGAAAATTAACAATATTGGTTATAAAATAACACTCACAGATTCCCACTTTTTAGTGACATGTCACCTTATAAATCAGCGAGATTGTCACTTTTCAAATAAATATCCAATATCTTGTTCCCCATGTTTTGGGAATTAAAATGAAATACGAGTCAATTGGAATTTCATGTTAGACTCACAAAATGAAATTTTACCTATTTTAATTAGGGCGCCCCCCTCTCCACAACCTATTATCAATTACCAATCAAGAAAAAAAAAAAAGCAAACTTATTACAGGATTGTTCTTAATGGATTCAGTACGAGTTCAGCAGATGGACCAATTCGGTGTTATTTTGTTTTTTACGTGGAGTGCATTTTGCAAAGATGTAGGGCAACTAAAAATATTTTAATCTATTTTAAAGTGCTCAGCATTTATCCTTACCATCTGACTTTGTACTCTATCGATCAAGATCTCACAAATTTTGTCCCAGTTTTAATGAGAGAAAGTCTGAAGTAGTACAATAATTCTTCGATCAATGGATTTACGATACCATTGTTGGTTCCATAGAAGATGATGCAAGGTTACCCAGTGAAGCAACGATCCAATAGGGTTGAAGTCGCATTTCCACTCCCACTCCACCCTTTGGTCACTTATAGCAAATCCTGCTCCTAGACAAAGAAACTGCAAGCACGTTGGGGAGAAAACTTAAAATTAACAATGGTTTCAGAATCCTCCACAATTAACTCTTTCTTCCTTGTTGGTATCCCTGAAATAATCTTACAGAAAACCATGGTGGACACAAATAACTTTCACACAAATATTTGATTCCCTGCAGCACCTAGGACGAGCAACATCCAACTCTCTTGATAGCAGACACATTTTCGTCCACATTTATTCTCTCCCCTCTAGAGGGAACAGCCGAGGCAGCTCCCTCATCACCTGTCTCCACTGCCTTCTTGCTCACAATACGGTATATCTGAGTCAGGACCTCAGCAAATGCGTTGTCCACATTGGTTGCTTCCAAGGCGGAGGTCTCCATAAAGTAGAGAGACTCTCTCTCGGCAAAAGATTTACCATCTTCAGTGGTGACGGCAACAAGGTGACGAAGATCAGACTTGTTCCCTATGAGCATAACAACAATGTTGGGGTCGGTATGGTCTCTTAACTCCTTCAACCATCTTTCCACGTTTTCAAATGTAGAATGTCGGGTGACATCATATACAAGTAGTGCACCAACAGCTCCTCGGTAGTAAGCACTAGTAATGGCACGATACCTGTGAGACAAAGAAAGCCATCATCTCCATTATTAACATCATTAAAGCCTCATCCCAAAAAAAATGAACTCTTTTAAGGTAAATTTAGAAAAATTGCAAGCACGTACTAGAAATGAAATCTAAACCAGAACACTTGATATTGGAGGATGTTAGAGTTCTTTATTTTTTCCGATAAAATCTGATTGATCGGATTTAGTAGCCGGTTGATCAGATGTAATTTATGTTTTTGTCGTTTTTGTTGCTAAATAAATATTTATCATTGAGACCTAAACAAGGTTGACTCTCTCTCTCTTCTCCCTTCTTTTCTCAAACCCTAACCCTAGAATCAAATTTCTCAGAAAGTAAAATTGATATAAACCAGATCATGACAGAAGCATGATCTAACCTTTGACTAGGATTGCAATATAAGTATGGAAATATGCCTAGGATTGCACTAATTATCGATTTATCGTCACAACAAACTTATGAGCCACACCATGAAATTAAAGAGAGAGAAAAAAAACAAAAAGATGTCATAACTCATAAAATTTGTGTTTATGCTAGAGTTATCAACCATCGAGGCTATATTTCTATTTAGACAAATGATGAAGAAATTTAGAAAAAATAAAGAGTTATCTCAGCTTTTATTGACTTAGATGGCGTGTACCCAGAGAGTCGATTTGGAGGATATTGAGAAAGAAAGGAATTCTGAGAGCATATATAGGAATAGTTAAGCACACATGATAGAGTTGCGACCAATGTGAGAAAAAATGGTGAGGAGACAAATGAATTCCCATGATCTACATCAAGGATCGGCTTGGAGTCTATTTCTGTCTGGAATATAGTTATAGATAAACCAACTGCTTATATTCAGCATAGCTCCCTTGTTGCATGCTATTTGCAAAAAACATAATGTTAGTTAAGAAAACTAGAATAGAGAATACAAACTAGAACTCTGTAGAGTTGTTTTGAAGTCTAGGAGCTTTAAAATAAGTGGAACAAAGAGTATATGGAGTGTTACTTTAGTATTGACCCATCGAAAGGAAGGACCACAAAAAAATGGATGACCAATAAATACCTCAAAAGTGACCGTTTTCATTATACCTTGGTAGTTGGTTGTCTGGTACACTATATTATCCATAAGGATAAAATGAAGATGTGTTTCTTGTGTGGTATGTGACAGTTGCATCCCAATCCAATTAGAAGGAAAATTTTATAATACCATTTTACGAAGCTAAATGTTGGAATGAAAAAAAAAAAAAAAAAGGTTACAGATTGAGTGTAGCTAAGATGAGGATACTGAGATGGATGAGTGGAAAAGCCAAGAAGATAAATTAAAAAATGATTGGATTCATGAAAATGTATCAGTAGCCCAATAAGTAATAAACTAATGGAAAGTCAATTGAGACAGTTGGGTCATGTGCAATGAAGGCCAATCACAAAAGACGTGGACTTAGGTAGTGTTACAAATATGAACACACTTAAATTAAGAGAAAATATTGCTTCAGGCATAACTGAATGGATGTAACAAGATTTGTTAAGCTTAAAATTTATGGGATAAGAATTTGATGGCGATGAAGATGATGTTAGTTACAAACTACAGAGATTAAAATATTTTCCAACACATCTAGGTGTTGAAGGGTGCCTGTAGAGGGCCCACTTAGGTAGGTGACTTGCCCCGCTATAGTAATTGACAATAAGGTGGTAGTTAGGGTCTGTCTATGCACTTCTACTGCATGCTCTGAAGAATCATCTGATGGAAAATGAGGAGATCTGAAAGCATAAGAAAACGCATTATACCTAAAGTATTTAGATAACATGGATCAAGCAGTCAACATGGAAAGAAGAAAGATAAAAGGTGGGTCAAACAGACTGAATTTCTTTTAGTGACTTCTAAATAAATAATATAAAGTGGGTATTGAAATATGGGAAACTCGTTCTAATTTTGAGGATTATCGAGTCATTTAAGTGAACCCCTTCAATGTGAAACCCAAACGTGGCAGCACCTCAATTTTGTTGGATTCAACAATGGAGGAGGCACACACTGGGAGATTTATTTCATTGGTATTAATAGACTTATACTTTGTAAATGAAAATTAAAACTAGAAAATGCAACATAAGCACTTACCAGGTGGGAAAGAAATGATATAATGTAAATAACTATTTAAGCATATGACATATTAATAAAATAAAAAATATGAAACATATGTCCACGCAACAACTGCACAACTTAACAATAGCAATCTATCATTACATCAAAATCATGAGATACAAGATTACATTGCCCACTGTCAGTGTAATACATTTTTTTTCTTTTAATTTTTATTGTGCACCTGACATTGATGATATTGATATGTTATTGAATCCAGTCTACAGATGAAATATAGAATAAACTACTTTCTTTCAGAACAAATCAATGAACTAAATACCGAAATTTACAAAATGACATCAGAAAACACGAGGGAACCAAGAGATACAGAGTATTTCATATTGTGATTAATATGCATTGTTGTGTGTGTGCCTGCCATCTGTGAATGTATTATCAAGCAACATAATATTGTAAGGATTCACATTAACAAATAAGTGATCCATGTCAATGTTCAATTAGCACATCAAATGGTGGATACTGTTGGTGAACTTTGAACTGTGCCGTATGTCTCATTAGAGATTGCCATGTGGATGAAATGGATCGAAGAGAGATGTTCAAAAGGTGGATCAGCGAAACCCATGTTTTGTTCTTTAAAATTGTGATAACATGGCACATTCATTGTGAAGGTATCAGCTAGCTTACTTAGTAAAGTTCTACAGATTTGAACAGTGTTATCACTTGAAGAAGAATCATCTGATTTTTTCTTTAATTTTTGTAAAAATTTGTTCATCATTTTTAGGGATCTTTAAAAACTCTGTTTTAATTAGTGGTTGGTCAACAACTTACTGCTAGATTTATCACACACGAACTAAGCCTTACTATGTGACTAGGAAACCTCGGACCTAATTTTAAAAGAGTTTGGAAAGAAGACTAAAAATTTGGCAAATTTCCACTAAAATTATAGGCAAAATCAAAAGATAATTCTTGTAAGCAAACAGTTCAAATAGTGAATAGTAATTTTGATTTTTGAATAGTGTTTTTGTAGAATCAAGGAGAAAAACCAGGAGGCTATCTTAGACTACCATATAGATAGTCAGACTGAAAGCCAGCTTCGATCCTAAGGTGAAGGAGCCCTGTGTTTTCTATCTTTGACTGTACAGAGTACAGTGTTTATAATATAGGAGAAATTTATACAAAATATGTGCTTGTGTAAAATATAAAAACTATGTATATTGATATGGCAAAATATTACAAAGGTTTATACCTTGACAGACTTTTGAATTGAACTTGGCTCTGATACCAGTTATAGGAGAAATTTATACAAAGTCCGTTTTCCTCTCTCTACTTAGAAAAAGACGATGGATGGTGCAGGCACAGCAGTGTGGCGATTAGCAAAGACTCAGGCTCTCCTTAAAAGAAGATGATGAGATGCCCTTGACTTTAGTCTTTTTTGGAAGACTGAAGTTATTTAGATAGGACCCCCACATTTTGATAAATATTTGAGAAACCAAGTGTTTTCAAACTGATGATATGTCCCTTGACCATAGTCTTCTATGCAAGACTTTATTAAAATGGCTAATTTAATGTTTTGTAATGTTACAAAATTGTTTCGGTATCATTTCAGCTTTTTCAAAAACCAAAACACCAAATCGAAATGAGATTTTAAACCATGCTTCCACTCGTATATCTAAAAATTTCTCTACTCCCCTTTAGTCTTGGATTCCTTAAAGAAGAGTCGTCTAGGTTTAATTTCAACCAATTATAACCTGATTTTTCCTAACACACCACACAAGTATCCAAGTTTAATTTCAACCAACCATAACTTGACTTTTCCTAACATACCATACGAGTTTGGTACAGTTACACATATTTTTCAGTACTGCACAAGTGTTCAAAACCATTTTCTCATTTTTCTTCAATGATTTCTTAAGGATTGATCAATAATCAATCTTTCGAAGTCATGAGATCACACTCATCTTGACACATCATAGATTTACTAACTTAGGAATTTGCTACTAACGTGCCTTCTGTTAAAAATCATGGAAAGGGGAATGATTGTATCACTCAAAAAATCTGAATCCAATAATCACACATGAAGATAAAAAATCATAGAAAGGGGAATGACTATATAACACGAAAACAGAATCCAATAAAGATACACAGAGATAAATACATTAGATCACTCTCATCTTGACATGTATCATAGATCTATTCAATTAGGAATTTGCTTCTAACGTGTTTTCTGTTAAAAACCATGGAAAGGGGAATGATTGTATCACTCAAACAATCAGAATCCAATAAGCATACACGAAAATAAATAAAAACATAGAAAGGGGAATGATTGTATAACTCAAATATCGAAATCAACAAGCATACACGAAGATAAATCCGCCATTTTCAACACATTCTTAATTTATCATGGAAATAACAAATTTGTGAATAATAATGCAAAGAAGCAGACATCAAAAAATGAGTTTTGAGAGATTTTTACCTGAGATTTCGAGAGAAATAAAAGAAGCACAGAACAGTATAACCAAATGGAACAAAATCGCGAACCAAATTGTCCTTTCAAATTGGGGATGTTGGTATCATCCTCTTCTTCTTAATCGAAAATCCGTTGACAGAAATCGGAGGAATGCTAAAAAAAAAAAATAGGGTTTGTGTTTTCTGTTAAAGGGGCTCTATTTGGGAAGGGAAGAGAGGAAATAAAGAGGAAAACCATGACAGTGGGCAGTTTGGGCAGGTCAAGAGAGAGAAAAAAAACTACCTTCTCTCCTATTCTCTCTCTGCCACAAAGTCTATGAGGGCTGTGAGCAAAAAACTTCTCTTTCACTAAAAGAGAACCAAAATTCTCTACTAGGCAAGATCTACACTGAGCATCTATCCCACCCCATGTGTGTTTTTCTTCTCTTCAGAAGCAAAATTAAGGTGACCCAAGAACAAAGCTCTGATTTTTTCAGCTTCTACTCAGGTTGAGATCTAACAGTCTCCCATGGATCTAAGCTTAACCGGTAAGAATGTAAGGAACTTGAGAAATACCCACCAAACAACCCTAGATTAACACTCATCTACGAATCAAAATAAACCCTAAACAAAAGAATCCCCAAAACCACTTCACTAAAAGCAACAATACCTAAACTCTTAAAATCTCCATCAAACAAACTCATCTCTGAAATTTAATAAGACCTCCCATTTATTATCCATCCAACTCAAAAAAGGCTGACAAACTAAGAAAACCAACCATACAAATACCCTAAACAGAGACCAATCCAAACCCAGTATCTAAAGCTTTAAATTTCCAAAAGAATTCAAATACCCAAATCACAAAAAAACCAAATTTTTGAATATAAAAATACCTCTCTTGGCCTGCTGTGTCCCAAATCTGAGCTTTAATGACCTTCCCATCTACGTTTAAACTTCTGGTAGCGAACTCCACCCCTATTGTGGACTTCGATTCGAGACTAAACTCGTTTCTCGTAAACCTAGACAACAAATTCGACTTCCCCACACCCGAATCTCCAATCAAAACTACTTTAAAGAGATAATCATAGTCGTCTTCAGCTTTATAAGCAGACATCACTACTCTTCTCCTCTGCAAAACCCTACAACAAATCTTCTTGTTTTTATCTGAAACCAACTGAGATTTACAAGAGAATCAGAGAAGAGAAGATGGTTTGGTTTTGTGTTGGATTTCTCTCTCTCATATTTATTTTAAATTTTTTTTTTCGCCCTTTTTGACATGGAATCATGAGAGATTGATGTCGGCTTGTTGTGGACCCCAGTGGCCGAAATCAGAGACAAATAAAGAGACAGCAATCAAAGCCGTGTTGAAGGAAAAGTGGTGGAAATGACATAATGGTACTTACTTAAGAAGCAGATTGTAGGCTTTTTTAAGAGCATCTCGGAGGGCTTATGGGCTAATTTGGTCATTTTGAGTTTGGAGCGTCAACTTAGAAAAGAATATTTAACATAACGATTCATATTTTATTTTACTTTTTGATAAGGAGAGGCTATGGGTCCTTTTTAGGTGATTTGTACGTCCACCACCTCCATATTTTGTTTATTATTTGAGACACCTTTCGTGTTTTTCAAACTGAAGACATGTTCCTTGACCTAGGTCTTGTCTGAAAGACTAATGGAAAAAAGACCTAAATACCATTTTCTTCAATATTTAAGGCCAAAAACCATTTTTTCTTCCAAAAATCCATATCTTCTTGTTCTTAAAAGTTAGTAAATAATTTTTAACCTATAAAAAAAAATGGTGTTGCCATTAGGTATATTTTTTTTAATGAGATCAGTAACTCCATGATGGTGGGGATTGAACCAAGTCGATGCCAACTAGCTTAGTTGGTAAAGTATATGAGTAATGATACCATCAAGTTTATATATACAAAACTTACACTACCCAGTGATTCTCCCTAGTCAAAAATCTCTCGCCTTCCTATACTCCAGGTGAGCCTGCAACAACACCACTCCAACATCTAAGTCAGGATTTTTTTTAGTATAAGAAGTGGAATAGGGAATTTTTATAACGAAATTACATACACTTTAATACCTTGCACCCATACTTTTATAAGGGTTTCTTTCCTTAAATCTTTCTTAATCTTTTCCTTGATTTACGTATGAACGGTTACACCTGTGTAAGGATTTGCCTTGATTTTCATGGATACAATTATGTTCCTTATTCTATGGGATTCGTAACTCCCTCAGAACTTGGTTACAGGCAAGTCCAACCTTTCTTATCCCTTTGTTATTTAGGACATTTGGCTAGTTCAATTATGTTAGCCTATAATTTGGGTGTTCGACTATGTTTCCTTGAGATTGACACATGTCACTTTTTTCGAAAAATATCCTACATAGAGTTCATCCCCCATCATCATTGAATTACTGGTCTTATTGAAAACAGGTTTACCATTTAAAAATTCAAAGAAGAAAAATAATGTCTTCAACCAATTATTGAAAATTCTTGATATTTCTACTCAAAAATATATAATCTCCGTACTTCAATAGTTCTACCTTGTTTTTTAGGTTTGAAGGCTGAATGAAATATAATTTTAAATTTAGTAAGGATATAATCTACACTCTTGATAAGGCCAAAGTTGAGGGATATGCCATTAGTTTTGAAACATGGGTATATTAAATATTAACAAATACGTGGAGGGCCATGTCAAAATCACCGATTTTTTCCAATTTCTTTGAAAAAGCTAGTCAACCTAGCTGGAGAACATTTATATTTTGATCATTTAAAGATGACTGAGATATCATTGCAATTTAAGGTAATCTATAATTATATGGCTCTACTTTTTCATGTGTTCATATATGTGTTGGACACAACTGACCTATGCTCCATGGGCTTTGGCTCGTCCAAATTGTATCAAACGAATGGCTAAGCATTTGGATTTAGTGGGCACTTGCACTATGTTTGGATAGAGCTTCTTGAAGACTTTTGCTCCTATAGGGAGCTAGCAAATGTTTGGATAGTCAAAAATATCATTGGCCATATCACTCCCCCCTTCTTGTTGAGTTTAGTCCACATTAGATACAAATAGTCCTGTCATTTTCCTTATAAGCTTTTGGGTCTCTCTACTTATTGTCAATTGGTTATGAGTTGGACTCCCAAATTTATCATGATATCAGAGTGGGTTTTTCTCTCCTCTTTGTCACCCAATTCATATCTCCACATACTTTCACCCAGTCCAGCTCACACATGGGGAGGCATGTTGAGTTTAGTCCCACATCGGGCACAAATTATCTTGTCTCTCTCCTTATAAGTTCCTAGGTCTCTCCACTCATTGCAGACCCCCAAATTTATCACTTCCCCCTTCTATCAAATTATAGTCTTTACTAATTAATGTTGAAATATGATTTGTATCGTGAATATGTAGGGATGTCAATAATCCAGTACTAAACAAATCTCAAATTCTATTTTTTTATTGGTAAGCTTGTTTTTAATAAGTTTAGTAACTTGGTGTTGACAGGTTTGAACTCATGTTTCTTATATCATCATCCAAAGACTTTACTAACTAAACTAATTGACAATTGTAACAAACCTCAAACTCTTAATCGCAAATCTAGTAGGTTAGATCAAATAAAAATACTTCTAAACAAGTCCAACTTATAAGTATCTGGGTATAATCCATAAGTTTTCTTATACTTGGGTATCATTAGGTTTGCTCTCTAGTTGGTCTCAAGTTCGAATCCCACTAACTATATTATTGTGGTGGCCACGCACTGACTTGGACCAAGTAGGCACTAGCCATGGCCTAGGTGCAGGGCATAGGGACTAGTTAGAATGCGTGTAAGCTGGCACGGATACCCTTCATTATATATATATATATATATATATATATATATATATATCCTGTTTATATAAAATTATATGATAAAGTTATCAGATTGGTCAAGCTACCAATGACTCTATCTCCCAAGATCGGCTCGAGCTTGAGCCAAACTCTAACATAGATCATACCTCGCTTGATCCGACCCAATAACAAATGGGCTTATCAATACTTCCAAAACCCGATCCACAATGGGTCAGGTCAAAGTTAGGCAATTAACAATCTTAGGTTTCCAACATCATTCTATCAAATTTCGAAAAATGATCATTAGAGTTTATAATATTGCTGGGAAGGACATACTTTCCAATAAAATATTATTTTAGGTAAAGACGAGTTTACAGTGGGGGCACTTACCCTCACAATTTTTATAATATTGTTGGGAAGCACATACTTTCCAATAAAATATTATTTTAGGCAAAGACAAGTCTACAGTGGGGGCACTTACCCTCACAATTAATTAATAAATAAATAAATTAATTATTCATTTATTTTTCATTATTAGGATTTCTATGCTACTACAACCGATAATAATGGCGAAAAATAAAATTCAACTAATATTGACAATTTTGAAACATGGGTATATTAAATATTAACAAATACGTGGAGGGGCGTGTCTAAAAATTATGCCAACTGTCCGCCTTAACCAAACTCCATTCTCTACTCCAGACTGATACTAGAAGTAATGAAGTGTAGACACCCACACTGCTCACACTATAATATGATTGGGAGGTGTTCGGCGTTCGGCGTCAGGCTAAATATCATACGTTTTAACAAACGAAATAAGATTGTTGGATAAGACATAGATGAATAGCGCAGATGAGTTCAATTTAACAAAAACGTGTTAACTTAAATTTGTAAAATTGCAAATACCTCGCTGCAAATGCCTTTTGTTAATTTGACCCTCTCTCTCTATACTCTACAAACACAGACAATTCTGTCTCTCTCCTGTGCTCCAACTCTCTCGCTGCTACTCTCTCTCTCTCTCTTTCTCTCTTGTTGCAATTCTCTGTCTATCGAAAGGTTTATTGATCTATTGAACGTCATCCGTTGATCTTCCAGACTTATCGTCACACACATGGGAAAATGTTGTTCGGATTCGTTGATTTCATGGAGGATTTGCTCGAAGAGGAGAAATCGATTATGGATTCTATGGAGAAAGATAGGGTTACTAAAGTTCGTAAGTTACTCATGATGTTTGCGAAGAAACGGATTCCTCTCAACAAGATTTATCGTTGTAGGCTTTTATTTGGGATTTCGAAAGATTTCAGAGATAAGGTTTCCAAATATCTCAATTATTTCAGGATTGTAGTTGAAGATGATAGTAAGAGAATACTGGAACTTGTTAATTGAGATCCTACGTTAGTTGTGAGTACGCTCGAAAGGGATTTCATTGTAGATGAAGAGAGAGTTAAGAAAGCTTTTAAATTTCCTATAAATCATGGGAAATCTTTGGATTTAGATGAAGAAGATTTAAGGAAACTGAATTTTCTCAACATGTTTCCACTTGTTTGACCCTATTCGGATGGGTCGGACTTGAAGCTTTGGTCTGTGGAAGCAGAGAAGTATAGAGTTGGAGTGTTGCATGAGTTCAAGGAGGAATTTAGTCTCACTAAGCACACTTACCAGATGCTTTTGAAGCAACCAAGAATGTTTTATTTGGCTGGAACAGAGATGAACTGAGCTGTGTTCTTGAGGGATGCTTATGGTGATGATAGGGTCTTGATGGAGAAGGACCCACAAGTAGTCCTCAATGAGAAGATGCATCGATATGCCAAGATGAAGGAAGTGGAAAGTGAAGGTGTAACCAACATTGAAAGATTGAATTATTGAATCTCTTTTTGATGATCGACTTAAAAATATGGTGTATGTCAGGTAAAGGAAAATTATTGTTCATTGAGTTTTATGACCAGTGTTTCTATATCCTTAAAAAAAGAGTGTGTAGGAGCATGCGGTGGATTCAAACATCTTTCTAATAAAAAAAGAAAATGAAAGTTGTAGAGAGAGAGAGAGAGAGAAAGGGAATAGCAGCGAGAGAGTTGGAGTGCGAGAGAGAGAGAGAGTTGGAGTGCGAGAGAGAGAAGGTCGAATTAACAAAAGACTTTGCAGGGAAGTATTTGCAATTTTACAAATGCAAGTTAACACGTTTCTATTAAATTGAACTCATCTGTGCCGTTCATCTACATCTTATCCAACGGTCCCATTTCGTTTGTTAAAACGTATGATATTTAGCCTGACGTGGAACACCTCCCAATATGATTAACTTGGGAAAACTTTGATTGGGACAATATAGAATCCTGAGTCTACTTTATTTAGTTATTTTTTTTATTGGGCTGACTTGTTTTAATTATCCCCCCATCACTGCAATTTAAGGTGTCTCATATGATGAGATGAGTTACACTTCAACGAAGAGTAGCAAGTGTGGACAGTGGAGGAGTTAGGATTTTACTAAGTGAGAGTGAAATTTTTTTGTAAGGGCAACTAAAATTGTAATTTCCATTTTGTGGGAGTAATTAGGAGTATAAAAGAATTTTGTAGGGGTAATATAAGAGTGAATTTTTATTTTTTTTGTGCGGGTAATAACGACAGATTTCTTTATCCATCACTATTATTTATCGCAATAGCTCATTGTTCACTAATCGGTTTGAAAATTCTTATGGGAGGAAGTGTTCCCATTGCCCCGACTCTAAATCCGTCCAAGTGTGGATGACCTTTTTGTATATAGATCTATTAAGACATGTATTAAGAGTATGTTTGATTACACATGAAAAATAGAATGTATAGTCATTTTCTATGAAAAAAGTAAGTGGGTGTTTGTTTTCGATTTTTAATGCGCTTTTTTGCGTTTTTGCGTCGAAAATCTGCGTCTCACCTCAAAATTACCGTTTGGTAATTTCGCGTTAAAAAATCACGGTTTGAAAAGCAAATAGGAAAAGCTGCTGAAAGGAGCTTTTACATTCGCGTTTGCGGGTGAATTTAACACCGAAAAACCGCTCACGTTGAAAGACCGAAACACCCCTCTCTTCTTTGCTTATCTTCTTCCCTTCTCTGCGACAGAACCACAACAACTCAACAGATCAGATCTGTTCTCCATCGCTATCTCTTCTTCTCAACAGATCACATCTGATCTCCATCGCTATCTTCTTCTTCTCGACAACACGCAGCTGTTCTTCGGCCATACATTTGTTTTCTCGTTCCCTTCTCTGTCGAAGAACTACACACAGCAGATCTAATTTTTTTCGCACACAGTAGCTCGGTTTTTACTCGACAGATCACAGATCTGTTCTTCTCCTCATATCTTTTTCTCGAAAATTCCTCAAATAACCACTGATCCTCTCTCTCTCTTTCTCTTTCTCTCTCTCTGTTGACAGCACGAAGCTGTTCTTGTCGATAGGACCTCAGACATCTCTCTAGATCTTCATCTCAACTGAATCTTACATACCACAGCCCTCTAGAAGAAGAATCCAACTGTCGATTCGAAATTCCAAGTCAGGAATCTTCAATTTCTCTGTCAAAACAGTGATCGACCCCTTTCTATCAAGCTCTTTATCTGTCTTTTTCTCTCTACAGAGGTAGTTTTCTTCTCACTTTATTCATGTTCTATGTGTTATATTTTTTTTTTTTTTTTTTCTTCTATTTATTTGTTGTCGGTAGAATGTTTGTTGATGATCACTAAACTTGAAAATTGCAATTGGGTTTATTTTCTCAATTTAAGGGTATTTGTAGTTAGATTTTGGTTGTTTTGATTTGAGAGATTCAGATGAACTTGTTTTTGTTGAGTTTTCTCTCTGTTTCTTTGTTTCATTGTTTAGGGAAATATGTTATGTTCTTCAATTTATACTAATCTGTTTTTAGGTATATATTGTTCTGATTTTTTAGAGACTCCATTATAAATAAATATGGGTATTTGTCGGAATTGCAGATTCTAAGAAATATAGGAGTTTTATGGGTTGAAATAAGGGAGTTTTTATTTGGGTTTTTTTCTGATTTTTTTTTTTTTGGAATTTTTTTCTTTTGCATTTTGAAAAATTGATGTAGTTGGTTATGTTCTTGGTATTGTAGAAGTTGAATTTCCTTTAAAAAGTTATAAAGTAATAGTAGTTTTTTGTTTGTTATTTATTTTCTGGGATTTAATAGTCTTCTAAAATTGATTCTATAATGAAGTTTATCGGTCAAGTTCTATCTCATGTGAGTAGGATTCATGTTATGTTTTTTATAATAGTCTTTTGGGATTTTTATCTTATTTAGCAAGTCAAGGTAGTCATTGGTATGGATGTCCTAATTTTAGGGTCTACGTGATTATAGTTTTGTTATTTAAGTAAATTTCATAATTTTTTTTTTTTATCAATTTGGTTCGATTTTTCTAACCATCTAAAGTTTGAATATTTGAATCATGAATGCTTTTCTTTATCTTACACACGCACACACACACATCAATTACTGTACTCTGTACAGTCAAAGATTGAGAACACAGGAATCCCTCACCGTGGGACTGAGAACTGTGCGTTCTTCCGGCTATCTATAGGATAGCCTGACATTGCCTCCTGGTTTCTCTCTTTGATTATACATTGTGCAAAAATCAAAATATATATGGGATCCATCACCGTGGGACTGAAAACAATATTTTTATTGCTCTTACTTATTTCGTTCTTTTTTTTGTGTGTGAACTAAAGATTTTACAAAAGATTGATGATGAGATTGAAGTAGAATATGACATGTTTTGTTCTATGCACTACTGTTGTTATTACCATTGACAGATGGAAGATAACAATTCAAAAAGTGCGAAAGCAGATTGGACACCCAAACAACATGAAGTTTGGGTCGAGATATGCTATGAATTAGTTAAAAAGGGGAGGAGACCACATAAAGTACTTGATAAGATCGGATATGAAACATTGATGAAAGAGTTTAAAATGATAACTAGCGTTTACTATGATAGAGGGCAAATGAAAAATAAGTGGGATAGACAAAAAGGACTTTGGGGACGTTGGAATAAGATTTGCACAAATACTGGCGTCTCTTATAATGTTGAGACGGGTATATTAGATGCAAGTGAGGATTGGTGGGATGGGTGGTTAGAGGTATATATTTTTTTTACTTATTTATTTCACTTATTTAAATTTTTTTTATTTCTTTTATATATAATTTAGAATTTTTATTTTTTAAAGCATCATCCAAAAGATGCAATATTTCGATCGAAGCCTTTGATGTTTGCGAAGCAATTAGATGTAATCTTTGGAAGCACATATGCTACTGGTAGCCGGATGTGGTCGCCTATATCTGGTACAATGCCATCTACATCAGTAAACCAACCAGATAATCTTGGGGATGATCTAGAAGATGTCATGGAGACCTTGCCTCCAGAGTCTCAGACACCTCTAGACTTTACTCTTGATGATGCTGATGAGTTAGGGGATGATGCTACCGCTACTGTACCCCCACCCACAGATCCTGTTCGACGCAGAAGTGGCGATACTCTACAATTTCAGGGTCGTAGGCAAAAGATGACTCCTGCTATGCTAATTAGCCAATCATTGGTGAAGCTCGTAGATGCAGTTAACAATCAGACATCTGCTTCTATCAATCAGTCATCTGTTAAGAAAGGTACTATTCAAGAGTCAATCGACCTCTTAGACCAGCTAACAGAGATAACCCCCAACAGTGATCTCTATCATTTTGCGTTAAAGATGTTTATGAAAAACAAGCAATTCAGAGAGATTTTTTGTGGGTTACGATCAACAGATATTCGTCTTAGGTGGTTGGAGAGCGAGATGACTGATTATCTGGCTGGGAGAGATTGTTAGATATTTTTTCATGTTATTTTTATATTTATGTCGGTTTGATGATGCACCTATAGGGTGCAATATACATTGGTTACTTTTTGCACTAATATGATGTAATATACTATGTTAGATGGATATGTTAATTTTTGTTAAACATATATTATATTTTCCTATAAATGGATATTATTTGCACTATTGGATGTTTATTGTGATTAATATTGTAGATAATGAGTTTTGTTGTATGTGGTGGATATCATTTTATTATGTATTGTAAGTTGGGTGTATATACAACTAATATGGATCCATAAACAGGTCAAATGGATTCAGATGTTGATAGCATCAATACTGTTGATACTGCTGATACCATGGATTCAAATGATGATACCAATAATACTGTTGGGTCAAGTGTTTTAAATTTAGGCACGAGAGGAGCCATCCTAGGTTCTTTATTTTATTGTGCGAATGTCTTAGATAGGGAGGAACATAGTAATTGTCCGTTCAAGGGGATTGATTTTGTGCGAAAAACACTGAATGATAATACAATGTGCCACGCATTGTTTAGAATGGAAAGTCATGTATTTGTGAATCTATGTTCTATTCTTGAGGAACGGGGTCTGCTAAAGATGCAACGATATATTACTATTCAGGAACAAGTAGCGATGTTCCTATTGATAATAGGACATAATCAAGGACAAAGAGTAATTGCGGATCGTTTTGTTCATTCACTTGAAACGGTTAGCAAGTATTTCAACATAGTTCTTTTGGCGATTGTGAACTTGTCAATGTCCTTGATTGTACCTCCCGACCTCAATGAAGTCTCTCCGCACATCCGTAACAATCCTCGTTTTTGGCCATATTTTAAGGTAATTTCTCATATACATACACTTTAAATATATTTGTTTTATTAATGTTTATAGATTAATATAATTAAAAAATATGTAGGGTTGTATTGGAGCGATAGACGGAACACATATTAGTGCATTTGTACCAATAGCAGACCAAATGCAATATCGAGGACATAAGGGATTCACGCAAAATATAATGGCAACATGTTCGTTTGACATGTTGTTCACTCATGTGGTGGTTGGTTGGGAAAAATCGGCTAATGATTCACGGGTTTTCCTTGAGACATTGAATACTCCCAATTTAAATTTTCCATATCCTCCACCAGGTCTGTATTTAAAAGTTTGTCAATTATATATATTTATATTCAAGATTAGGCAATATAAATTTTTGTTGGATAATAGGTAAATACTATCTGGTAGATGCTGGGTATCCGCTCATGGAAGGTTATCTCGCACCTTACCGAGGTGTTCGATACCATCTACAAGACTATCGGAGGTCACGGGCAAATGGTCGACAAGAAATGTTCAATCATTTACATTCTTCACTTCGGAATGTGATCGAATGAACCTTTGGGGTTTTGAAGGCAAAATGGCCTATCTTGAAGATGATGCGTTCCTATAATTTGGACAAACAACGAAACATTGTCGTGGCCTGCATGGCATTGCACAATTTTATCAGAAAACATGCAATTGTCGATGAAGAATTTATTCGATTCGAGGAAGAAGGGGCAATGGAAGAGGAAGAAAACAGGATTATTGATCAAGAGTATCCAGATCCCCCATCAGTAGGTTGTCAGAGTCAACAAATAATGAAAATGCATAGGGATTCAATAGCTGATGCCATTTTTACTGGCAATCATTGATGCATTTTCATATTAATTTTTTTTTACTTTGTATTGTAATTATAAATACTGTTCTTCGATGTTGGAATAAAGATTATAATATTTTTAATTATATTTTGAAGATTCTATGCTTATTTATTTATGTTCTTTGTGTATGGTGAATAGCATTGATGGTAAATTATACGCATCCACCATGTTGTTCATGTGGTCGAGTGATGACATTAATCACAGCTAAAACAAAAGAAAATTATGGGAGGATGTTTTATAGGTGTCCATCTTGGCAGGTAATATGATATTGATATTAATATTGGGTGCATATTTATATTTGGTTAGACTGATATTAATTCATGTGTTATTTTACTTTATAGAGACATGCAGGGTCTTTTGTGTGGGCAGATGAAGTTGACATCATCAATGATAATGTTCCTTAAGATAAAGTAACAGAGTCAAATAAGAAGAATGAAAAATATATTTTGTATGCATTTGTTGGATGTATATTTTTCATGTTTTTATTTATTTCAATTTTACTTATTATATTAACTATGATTATTATGTTTAAATGATGTCGGAATGTAAATTAGAAGTTATGTGGATGTGTTATGTATATATGATGTGATGTGGATATGTTATGTATATATGATGTAATGTGAATGTTGAATTGCGTATTATGCAGGTATTTTGTTTATCAGGAAAATTTCATATGTCCATTTTTAAGAGGAGATGCTGCCGAAATTTCTGTAGAATTATAAAATTTTCTATAATTTTTTTTTAAATTTTAAATATTTTAAAATTAATAAAATTATTTTTAAAAGTTTTTATATAATTTTATTATATTTATATATATTTAGTGTAATTATATATTTATAAAGGTATTCTGGTAATTTTTTATGCATTTTGAGTGTTCCATCAACCTTAAGGGTATTCTGGTCATTTTACCCTAAACAACAGATTCTATAAGCTGTATCAAACAATAATTACCAGATTCTGGTCAACAGCACAGCACTTTCACGAAGCTGTAACAAACAAGCTTTTCAGTGTTTCAGCTTCTGACAGCAGATTCTGACAGCAGAAGCTGACAGCAGATTCAGGCAGCTGAATCAAACGGGGCCTAAATTTTCCTATATTGGATTGATTTTTTAGATGGAAACTAATTTTCCACCGTCTTCAAAAATTCAAACAATGATTTTATTTTTTCATCTATAGATGATTTTAAAACTCGTTCAAGACCAAGACGTATCGCCCTAATTAACTCAGTATCGGAACTGAACAAGACCATCTCACAAGTCACTTTTTTGATTTTTTAAACGAGACGTCTCAAATGTATCGGAAAACTCGTCCGAGACGACTCGGTATCTGACCTGGACGAGACGAGACGGAAAATCGAGTTTTAAAGCATTCTCTACCAAATACCAATCATGGTTTTTAAATTCATTTGAGACCGAGACGTATCGCCCGAGTTAACTTGGTATTAGAGTTGAATGAGACCAACTCACAAAGTTATTTTTTGATCGAGTTTTACGTTCAATTTTTTGAGTTATCTCACAAGACATCTCAAACGTATCGGAAAACTCGTCCGAGACGACTCGGTATAGGAGCTGAACGAGACGTGAAGCGATACCGAGTTTAAAAACCATTGGGATAATATAATTCACCCCAATTTTTTTTAATCCCCAAATCATCTTCTTCCCCACCACCAAAGCCACCTTCACAGTCACCCTCTTCGTCGCCACCATAACCGTCATCGCTCACTTCCCTTCTACGATCTCTCTTATTTTCTGTACGACAGGCCAACCGGCGACTGCAACGACACCACCACACGAACGTCTTTGAAAGAATCTCTAAACCAGATCAGATCTACTCGTAAGTCGTAACCTTATTTCTCCCTCAATTTCTAAGATCGATTGGAAGGAATAAAATCTCTCTTAAATCTCTAATAAAATAAGACCCTCAAACAATCTTGGCCATTCAGACGACAAGGGTTTTCGATTTCGATTGATAGTTTCTGAAAATGGGGGTCGACTTGTTCGGCGATTTAGACGATAATGAAGACATTTCGAAGATCGAAATCAATGAAGATTTCGTTCGGCGATACGAGCACAACAAGAAACGAGAGGAGTTGCAGAGATTGGACGAGCTGAAGAAGAGAGGACTCGTCGCAGACTCCGAAGAAAACTCTTCTTCCGAATCTGATATTGGAGACGATGAGGAGGAGTTGATTGGTTCTGGTAAAAGTGATTTACGGTTCTTAGATGCTCTAGTTAGGGTTAAGAAGAATGATCCAATAGTTAATCGAAAAGATGCGAAATTCTTTGATTCTGAATCTGAATCTGAAGAAGAAAACGATAAGAAGCGTAGATCAGTTAAGGTGAAGCCAATGTATTTGAAGGATGTTGTCGCGAAGCAATTGATGGAAGAAGGACCTGAATTTGAAGAGCAGGAATTGAAATCGGGTGTAAAGAACTATTTTGAAGAACAAGATGAGCTTCGACAGGATTTCTTGAAAGCTGTGGACGAGGCTTTTGATGGTGATGATGATGGAGATTTGCTGATAGAGAACAAGAAAATTAACGGTGGTGATGTGGAGGGGGACGAGGATACCCGTGAAGTACAAAAGAGGTTGGATGAGTATTTTGGTGGGGATGAGAATTTGGATGAGAACGAGAAGTTTTTGAAGAATTTTTTCTTGAACAAAATGTGGATCGACAAAGATAAGGGCAATAAGCCTTCAGGTGAGGATTTTTATGGTATTTCGGACGACGAGGAAGCGATAGAGAAGCAAGAGAAATACGAGTCGGAGTATAATTTCCGGTTTGAAGAGAACGTTGGGGATCGGGTGTTGGGTCATTCTCGGTTCACGGAGGGGTCAGTACGGAAGAAAACAAATGCCCGTAAACTGCAACGGAAGAGTAAGGAGGAGAGGATGTCTCAAGCAGAATTTGAGAGAAAAGAAGAGCTGAAACACATGAAGAATTTAAAGAAGAATGAGATATTGGAGAAGCTTGAGAAAATACGGGCTATTGCAGGTATAACGGATGGCGGAGCTTGCATGCTGAATGAAGATGATTTAGAGGACGATTTTGATCCCGAGGAGTATGATCAGAAGATGAAGGAAGCATTTGATGTGGATTACTATGATGCAAAGGATGCAGACCCTGGTTTTTGCAGCAATGGCGATGAAGGTGGTGATGATGATGATGATCTTGAAAAACCTGATTTTGATAAAGAAGATGAATTGCTTGGGCTTCCGAAAGATTGGGATGTGTGTGGGTCTGGGTCTGGGGATGGGTTCTCAGCGGCTAGAGAGAAAATCTTAAAACGCAAGGCAAATGGAAAGGATATTGACCTCTCGGATGACAGCGAAGAAAATGAGGAAGAGTTGCCCAAAGAGGGTAAAAGAAAGAGGAAGCGTAAAATCCCACTTTTGGAGAAGGTTGCACTTGATAATAACTTTGATGAGTACTATAAGTTGGATTATGAAGATACAATAGGAGACCTAAAAACGCGGTTCAAGTATACGTCAGTTTCGTCTGAAAGATATGGGTTGAGTGCTTCCGAGATTTTAATGATGGACGACAAGGAGTTGAATCAATATGTTTCTTTGAAAAAAATCGCTCCTTATAGGGAAAATGAATGGAAGGTACATAAGCTCAAGAGGTACAACCAGAAAATGAAGAATAAGTTAGTTGCCCAAAACCAAAAAACTGGTAAGAAGCATAGCTTGAAGGGCTATGGCCATTCAACAACATTGGTAACAGGTGCTGCGGAGCAAAGGAAAGCCCAATTGGACGAATTGAATGGTGAAACGGGTACGGTGTCTAAGCGAAGTAGGAGAAGACACCGTCAGGCAGAACTTAAAATATCACAATTGAGACTCATGAAATATGGAAAGATTCCCACCAAATCCAAAAATAAGAAAAAGAACTGATGTAAGTGGTGGTTCAGGCGCATCCAGTAGAGGTAATTACTATAATGAACTTATATTCTTTGTCAATTGTCATTTTTATTGATTTTGTTTTCCTTTTGGATTGATCCTTGTTTGAGATATCATATGTGCTTGGAATTGTTGCTGAAAAAATATTACAAGTTTGAAGCATCTGAGGGGCTTCAGGATTACCAAACTGTTTTGCTTTCCCATATATTTATGCTTTTGCCGTAACTATAGAGCTGGGTCCTTCTTGGAAGTAATCAATATATATTGTTTTGTTTTAATGACGGAGTCTTCTCATCGATTTTTCTCTTCTTTTGTGCTATGAAACATTTTTTTAACCTTTTAGTTTTTCTTTTTTGTGCATGCGTGAGTGAGTGAAAGAAATAATATCAAAAAGCTTGTTGAGATAACCAACACAAGAAAAGAAGAGAACTCTCCCGAATACCACCGACAAGCTAAACACCCGTTGAAAGATTACAAATTCTATCCCATCTAAACATAAAATCTTCAAAGAATACCCCTCTAAGCTCCTTAAAAATTTTACACCAGAAGAAAAGCAAATACAAGATAGAATTAATGATCTCTTCTATGGAGCACATCTTATCCTAAAAAATTCTCCCATTTCACTCCTTCCAAATCCCCCAGACAATAGCGAAGGAGCAAAACTCCAGCGTTTATATTTCTACTATGGTTGAGAGCCATAGAATTCCAAACCACCCCCCCACACCACCCCCCCCCCCCCCCCCCCCCCCCCCCCCCCAACCACCACCACATGCACTCTCAACCCCAAGAAAAAAAAAAACAATTGAGATCTGCTCATCCAATTCTTCCCTTTTCTTCTTCCTCTCTTGCTTCACTTGTTGCTGCATCTTCTCTTTCGGAACCCCACTTTAGCTGATCTTCGATTCTTCTTCGTCTCCTTCGTCCCTATCTCAACTCAACTGTCCTACCATGAGATATTAGTACTGTTTTCCAAACCAAAAACTTCTTGTACTATCGTTTCATTCTATTTTATGAAATCTACACTATTATAAGGTTACATGTTCGTAAAATTTACTTTATTTATATCATTTTAGAGAAACTCTTATGTCAAGAATGATCTCCCTGCCCATGTGATACATACAGCTTACAAAAGGGAGAATGGGAACTATCATGAGATGGGTCCTTCCAAGGAGTTCTATCTTTGACTCAATAGGACTACACAAGTAAGTAATAATTGGTTGTAAAAGAACGAGTACCAGTTAGAATACAGTTGTTTCCATAATCATTGAAGAACTTTGTGGCAAAGTTCGCCTCTAAAACCTGTTTTGCTCCAGATTATTTATGGTTTTTTGTGAGTTGCCATTACGTGGCCACTTAAATATGTAACGTAAATTGCAGGTGAAATGCAATGAAACTGAAAATATTGCCATGTTATTTACAGTACAATTTTATACTATTTGTATATTTATGCTGACAAAACAAACAAGGAAATTAAAGTAAGCATTTAGTACTACAGAACGTGAAGAACTATTGAAGTAGAAGTACACATCCATGCAGTATCTTGTACTACTCCATCAATGTCATATTCTTGTTGATATACGTACACTGTGCATATTGAAGTATCTGGGTATCCTAGGCTAATGTAATTGCTTAAGGGTTTGAGATCTACCACAGAATGGGTTTAGAGACACTAGAGAAAAAATAAATCTGTGACTGCATATCCAATGATGGCTTTTCTAACTTTATGATGGGTCTGACTTCCTGTTTTTGTTATCCAAAAGAATGTGATAGATTCAATGATTTTTACTCATTCTTATCACAGAACTCTACTTTTGACCTCACAGATCCTCTTGAATTGTATGTTCCGATCATCCTGGATGTGTACCAAGTTTCTTCATGCTTGTCAACATGGATGCTACTGTCTTTGTGAGTCCACTCAATATAAAATTAAATAAATCAGAAATAGTGTGTTCTTACTTGCTTTTCTGTGTTTATGAATAATTGTTTTTATGATGGTAAGTCAGTGAATTCTGTTAAGTAGAAGAGTTTACGTGTCTTGAAAAGTTTGAAAGCCCCCTTTTGAAAATATTTGTTTGGATAAAATATATTGATCTCCTGAAATTAATTGACTGAGAAGCATATGAGGGCCTGGCGGGACGTGTCATGGGCCAAGTCTTATTAACTTGTGTTGGACTAGTTCATATGATGATAGCTGTTGAAAGTTGAAATGGAGATTCTTGTGTTATGGATTTTAGTGAAGCTCATGCACCTTTACTGATCTATTATTTGGGTTGAAGATGATAACTTGAATTTGACTTTCAAGGAATTACTTAAACGTTGACGCTTCAGCCCTTTGTTACATGCACCATATTGCCAGGTTGAAGGATAAATGCAAGAAGCTGATGTACTAGGAACTGATATGGAAAAGTTTTGTTCTATATCATTCATTTCTGAAACTTGCCTATTGGATGGGTAACGGGTGTCTTTTTTATTTTATTTTATATAGGTATAGGATTAGTGATTAGCTATGAAGTCTTTGTATTTGTGACGAACGTTTTCAAACATGAAGGGATGGGAGTGGTGCACTTCCCACCTGTAAGACTTCTTGTCAAACTTGGCTTTAATGACTTCTCTGCAGGCTATTGTGATTAGAGCCAAATTGCCACAGCTGCTTCCTGAAAAGTGGATTGTCCATAATCCTCAATCTTTGTAATATATTTTGCAATGTATCACAATTTTTGAAGGGTGACATATTGCAAACTGAAACTGTTTGCTTACTATATTTTGCTAAATGCTTGGCTTGCAATTGTAGCAAAGAATGTAGCCACGAATCTTGTCTCGACAATAGGCTAATGGAATACTTTGCGCTAGGGTAATATTTTCCATCAGTGTTTTAGCAAGGTTTAATACACGCAATTACATGTTTAGGGGAATGTTGTCAATTGTCATTGTTGTGCGACTGTGACCCACAAATAATATTAAAAGATGTTTGAAATAACGTGTTCCAGAATGTTATTTGAATGAACATTCTAACTTGAATAGCTGAAATAACAATGATAAATAATTCCCATTATTTTCAGGAAAAAAAAGCTAAGTAATGCTGTTATTTAAGTTGAAACTTTTTATTCCTTGACAACTGAACTGCCTAAATAACATCGTTAAATAACATCATCGTGGTGGTGGTGGTTTTCGAAAATAACACAGTTATGAAAAATTAAACATTGCATGTGAGTCGTCAGTTTTTTACATTTTTCATGTCCTTCTAGAAAGCACTTTCCACTATTTCTCTTTGTATTAATTTAAGCTCTGTTGTCAATAATGCTAGTGAAACTAACCAGAATTTGAACTTGTGACATTTTTTGTTGTCATAATTTATTGCAGCTTGAGTGAATATGTACCGCAGGGCCAACCAACTGCATCAAGACACAGAATGGTGCGCCGAATTGCCTGTGCTTAATAGACAAGAAGAATCAACAACTAAGATATAGATGTGAACCTGTGTTGATATCTTGAGAACGATATCAGTAACCTTTCCTTCTGCCCTTCCTAGAGATCCGGAGCAGGTGCATTTCGTAAAAAAAACTATTTTTGTGTGTTTATGCTGATTACTCACTCATCCAATGAAGTGGGTGACAATGGGGATTTTAATTAGAGAGATCCAAGAAACCGGTTTATTTAATCCTCATAAATGCAGCTTTAAGTAGTAAAACTCAAGGTGAACTACTTTGAAAATCCACTTTTGTGATGTTCGTAGTGTGTTTGTAGATCTAGTTCTGGAAAATTTTTGGAGTGTCTGTTTTATCAAATTTTTTTTTCTGATCAGGCACTTCATGTGGGGTCAAATGACCTATCCTCTCTCTCTCTCTTTCCACGCTTCACCACCTCTTGAATGGATCACATAAATTATTGGAGAATCTTAACCATCTGAAATAGAGCTAAAATTAGTCAGGAAAGTAGACTCTTACCTTCCCTAACCTCATCGAGGATTTGAACCACATTAGTACACAAATCACTAATACAAAATTCCCTAGATTCACAACAACTACTTAGACTAGCCTAGCATTCTGCTGCTCTGTTAATTTCTCTAAGTACACTTGTAAACAGGATAGAAGAAAACCTTGACATTAAACTTTTGATTCGGTAATGGTGCTTCTCTCTTGACAGGGAATGGTGAAGGTCCCACTGATTGCCATCAAGTTCACATATCCAATTTTGCTCTTTACATCTTCAGTTTCTGACAGCTACACCGAAAGGCGTCTCTGCAATTTTATTCTTAAGAAGTGTGGTACGAAAAACTACCAACAAGAAGTATAAAATTGCCATCAGATCCAATGGTTAAAAATCTTTGATCAAAGCTGATTTTGGTTGTTTTAAAGTCTACAAAAGGATGGGCTTTGAACTCAAAAGATTTTATGTAATCCCAGTAACCAAGTTAGGGTTCTACAATTGTTGGGCTGGGAGTTCAGTTTAGTTTAATTCAAATAGAATTAGAAAAAAATTTCCATTAAATTCAAGGAATTCTGCAAATGGGTTTCTTATAAAAAATACATCATCTTCGATCTCTCTCTCCCCCCCCCCCCCCAAAACAAAAAAGCCCTATCTTGTTCTTGAGATTTGAAGCAAATAGAATTTTGAGACTGAAGGGTTAATATTTTACCCTAGATGTTGAAGCTAATCTATTTCTAAGAAAAAAAAATTAAGATTCTTATTTTGAAATTAAAAAAAAGTTTAATAAGATTTAGTAATTAGGATTAATCAGCAAATAAAGTAAGTGGTGCTGAATTTTTCTGAATTTTGTGATTGCTTTGAATTTTCCAAAGAAGAGGTAAAATGTTTACCTGAAATGTGGAGATTCTCTACAGAAATGGTTTTAACTTCCTCAAGGGAAGAATTGATCCAATAAAGAGAAATAAACAGAATTACTTAAAGTAAGAATAATGATGAATGCCCACGGTTTTGGTATGGGGAGACAAATGGAAGGAGGTGAGGGTGTGGCGTCAAATGGGGAGAGAGGTGAGGGAGTGGAGATAAATGGGGCATGTAATCAAAAGAAAATATAGGATTGTCAATGTTTTGTGGGGGCAATTACTAGCTCTGCCCTTGCTTCTTAGGAAGGTAACACATTGATGCTCCAAATCAGTGGATACTAGATGGTATGATCATGCTAGAGATCTCGAGGCATTGAATTAAAGTAAAAATAATGATGAATACTCACGATTTTGATATGTGATTGACGTGGCAAGGGCACATAATTGCACATCTTTTTCCTGTGTATTCCGATGAAAAAGATTTATAATGATACGTGATTGACGTGGCAAGGGCACATAATTGCACATCTTTTTCCTGTGTATTCCAATGAAAAAGATTTATAATTTTGTGCCCTTGCCACACCGGCCGCATACCAACACCGCCTGCATGCATTCATCATGACTTTTAAAGAAAAAGCCACGCACATTAATTGTTTAAAGAAAAAGCCACTCACATTAAGTGAATATATTTTTGTTAGGTGCGATGGGAGTGGTACTAGAAAGTAATCTTGGCGTAATATACAGCTTGCCACCCACCTTACCACCTTTGTTTCCTTTCATTACAAGGAATGCTTTCCAAGAATGAATCTCTGGTACTTGTGGGAGTTGGATTGCAACTCTACTGCCATTCTCTTTCTTGTACACGTGGTACAATATTTGGGTTCATCCATGTGACTAATACTTCTAACCGTCCAATTTTTTAGCACTTTTTCTCACAACGACCCCAAGCACATGATGCAAACTTTGTAGTCCAAACTACATTGTGATGCATTCTTTTCCCCATGAAATTTTCGCCCCACTATTAATGAACTTAAACACTAATAATAGATTGATTAATGATTTCTAATCATTGAATTTGAACATTTTTATTGAAACTAAGACTAGCATTTCAATGATCGTACTTCCTTGAACTACGAAATCCAATGACTATAAACCATCCATCCATATTGGCCACTAAATATGTATTGGTCAATGGTTGTGAAAGATTGCCATGTTACTTTCTCGTTCATGGTGTTGTTGCCTATCACCAATACACTAACTTACTAGCGCTATCAATGGATCGTGGATCATGTTTTGATTCAGGGGCGGATTTAAAGTGGGTGCACTTGCCCCCACAAGAATTTCAAAGTCTATGAATTAATGAGCTATTATGACAGATTTTAACGACGAATAAAAAAATCTATCACTGTTGCCCTCACAATTATTTTTTTCACTCTTAATTATCCCCACAATTTTTTTTTTTTTTTTAATCTTGGTTGCCCCCATAAGGGCAAAATCCTCGCTCCGCCCCTGTTCAGATTGGATCTGGATTCGGTCCGGATCAATCCGATGGGAGATTGAATAGGATATTAAATTGATCCGATGTGACTTTATCCAAAAGAAATGTTTGTTGTGTTGAACAATTGGTGATCAAAGAAAGGTTGAGATGAGATAAGATTTCGGATGAAGGTTTTACTATGGGGTATCTCTAGGAATATCGCGAATGGTGTTACCCTTATTGACTTCTGAAGGGTAGTTCTGAAAATAATTACTGAAAGAGGGGTATTTATAAGAGTAGGACCCGCGTGGATCCTTTCACTCGTAAGATTTTACCCTTCTACGAGACTACGATCTCTCTTATTTTCTGTACGACAGGCCAACCGACGACTGCAATGACACCACCACACGAACGCCTTTGAAAGAATCTCTAAACCAGATCAGATCTACTCGTAAGTCGTAAACTTATCTCTCCCTCAATTTCTAAGATCGATTGGAAGGAATAAAATCTCTCTTAAATCTCTAATAAAATAAGATCCTCACAACAATCTTGGCGATTTCAGGTCAGTCGATCACGGTTTGTTCATCTCTATTTGAGCTGAAATCTAAGAATTTCTCCACATATTTATGCTTTGTTTCTTAAAAAATGGTGTCAATTAGATCTTTTATGTATTATTGCTGAATCATATCTAGTATTTACGTTATTGATAGATTTATTTATTTTTTTGAGTTTGAGATCGAAGAATTTTGATGTTTAGCTGCTGTTCATGGGAAATTTATTGAAATAGTTAATATTTATAGATTTTGATTCAATTTGAATGAAGTAGTGAGAAGATCTGTTTGATTTGTTAGTTAGTGGGTATTGGTTCAAAAAATAGAAAATAATGGGTTTATACAAATAGAAAACTTTGATTAGTGTATCGTTTCAAGGAACGATGAACCTCGCTCTCTTTAAGATGATATTTGCATCCTCTATGCAAAAGATTACTGAAAAATTGGATTCTTCGCTTGATGATACAATGAAGCTGATAACGCGCATAGTTGCATAAATCAACTTAATGGACAATAGAAAAAATGCTCAAGTATGGAAATAAGAATTTTGTTTGTTGCACATTGTTTATGTAGTGATAGATGGGAGACATAGAGTCCTCAGGAAGCTAATGCACACCATGAAGTTTGAATTTATCACCTTTCTTGACATATTCCAAAGCCCATTATTTATAGATTTTGAAGTACCCTTTTATGGGTTTAAGTGACTTTTTTAATTTTGTAATCGAGGGCCCTGATCGATCCAAGCAACATCTATCATGATTTGACTGTCAAATTGGAAAGTCACAGTTTTTGAAAGTGAACACCAACACCAATGGTCAATGTGAAAGGTTGCACCCTTTTCCTCTGACCAACAGTCAACATTTTCAAATGTGGAGGTTGCACCCTTTTTGTTATGATCAGCAATCAACATGGTTTAATGGGCAAAACCTGTGACCAATGGGCAGTATGGTCAAATGAACAGATCTTCTCTCTCAAACTATCTAGATCACGTTGGCCAATAAGTCAAAGATCTCAGTGACTGGTAAAAATTAAGAAGGGTTCCTCACGATGCATACATGTGAAGTGCAGAGTGCACCTCTTAGACACTCAAGGGAACTTCATAGGCGTGTGGCACTCATAGGCTAGTTTCTCTCTCTTAGAGGAACTAGAGAATGAGAATGGGGTCTATGTATGCTTGATAAAACTTCTAATATCCAATGTTGGACTGAACATTTCAAAGAAAAAAAATGTAAAATTAAAGGTAGGTTTGAAATTTCATTTCCCACCAAAATTCACTTTGAAGGTTGTGGGTTCAAACTTTGTCAAAAACAACTTAAAACTAATCATTTGTACTAAAACATTACGTCAAACATATTTTTGTAAATTCTCAAGATGAATTCGTTTTTAGTAGCTCACTTTTATTTTTGATGGGTAAATTGGACTTGAACTCAAGATCTCAAAGTTGTTTTGTAATGTGTCAAACTGACTGAGATATGGGTCTAAGCCCAATTAGTAGCTCACCAGTGGATCCATTTGATATTTGTTTCATTGAATTGAGATTTAAGATTTAATTTTTATGGAATATGGTAAATCCTTCGTAAAATTGGTGAATATTTCTTGCATTTTGAGATCAAGAGTTCTTGGTGCATTTCTTTAGTTGCTCTGCTTGTTTATTGAATTGAGATTCCAAATTTAATCTTAATGAGATTTAATTGGTCTTTTTTTTTGCTTATCGTGAGTATCCCCACCCTTCGGGTGAGACTAATCCCACGGTCACATGCACCACCCCCTTGGAAAGTCCTACGTGCAACTGGTTGAGTCAAGGGTCAACTGGACCTAGAGGGTGGCCCCAAGGAATTCATTGCTTCGTGGGGTTTCAAATACTTGACCTACCGTTCCTAAGGAGCTTATCAAGGCTCGACTTGCCACTAGTCCAACCCCTTGGGGTTGAGGTTTAATAGGTCTTAATTGAATTGGGGAAGATTTGGGAGTTTTGAAATCAAATTGAGTTTTTTATGCAATATAATATATTGGTAGTCTTTTTGGTTGCAGGAATATAATTCCGCAAAATTTGAAATTATTTCCATATTATGAAGGAAATTTGAAGTCGTCATTGGGGTGGATTTGACTAAAGATGGCTCTTAGTTGAGCAGGGAAGGAGATGGTAGAGAGTAATTCAGAGGTTGAAAAGGATGACCAAAGATTGGTTAATGAGGTTCAAAACAGAAGCAATGTTCCGATTCTTCGTAAGGAGCCGTCTTTTTCACGTTGGTGTGATGAGAATGGGAACATCTGTTTAGAAAGTGGCTTGAATAATGCCGATGCAAGTGTAGAAGAGTCTGATTTTGAATTGCCCTTGCTTCAAAGTGCCGGGCTAGAAAATGGGTCTTTAGAGAATGGTAGACAGCAATTGAATAGGGTTCATCATAGAAGCATGCATTTAAATGGGAATCACACGATGGATGTTGTATCTAATTGTGTTGAAGAAAATGGAAATGAGATCAAATATGTGCCTTTCGATATCGAGAACCGGTCTGCCAGGGAACATAACTTTTCGGATGTTAATGTTGATGTCTCTGGTCCGAAAGGAAGGCTTGAAACAACACCGGATACTCAGAGCTCTGTTTCCATGGCCATTGTGCTTAAGACATTGTTTTTCATAGTTGTATGGTACACTTTCAGCACTTGTTTGACATTGTGAGTACTGTGCTTTACTCAAGCAGTAATCATTTGGCTAAGTTCTTCAGTTCACTTTATAGTTGGTCATCTCTGCAAAATTAATGGTTTTTGTCTTTCATTTAATAGGTATAACAAAATATTATTAGGAGATAAATTGGGAAAGTTCCCAGCTCCAATGTTGATGAATACTGTCCACTTTACGATGCAAGCTGTTTTATCAAAAGCTATCACGTGGTTTTGGTCTCGACGGTTTCAACCTAGTGTAAGAATGTCGTGGAGGGATTACTTTATCAGAGGTAATTACATCCTCTTCATGTCCCTCTCCTTTGGTTTACTGTCGATAAGTTGGCTCGGTAAATCTTTTTTACGTTATCACAACACAAATACATGCCTATTTCTTTTGGTTTCTGAGTTTATTTTCTTTGATGCTTTTTATTACCTATTTTCCCTGGATAACTGAAGGCATATATGAGCTTGAAATCATAGCTTAGGATAGCAGATTGAGTACTCACACTGCACGGTATTACATCCTGGTTGCTGGCTGTTTGTAAATATAGAATTATAAATAAGATGAAAAAATGTCAGAGAAGCTAGAAAAAGGGATAAAAACGAGAGGTTGAAACATGGGAAAAGAAAACCACCGTGTTTTGTTGAGGAAGGAGTAGATGAATGGCCCTTCTTTGTGTTTGTGCATTAGTGATATTCATATATTCATTATCATCGGATGTTTAAGTTGCCTCAGTTAGTACTTATTTATTTATTTATGTTGTAAAGATATAAATCTCTGTTCTTTGAGTTCTCATGCTCGAATCATGATAAATATATGAAAGCACGAATTCTATCTTGATCATTCTGAAATATGAGAAATGGCCTGCACACCTAAAATATGAGAAAGATTTATGAACTTATCCAAATATTCTGATTGGATGTTGATCCACCAGAAAGTGCTGAGTAGAGAGAGAGACTCCAGCTTCAACACCACCGGATGGAAATTTAATACCTTCAATCATAAATTTCACTATTAATCTCCTAATTGAAGTTTATATCCTTTGATCAAATCTTTTTATTCTATTGTATTTTACCATTCTTTATTGGCAATTGATTTTCTTTTTCTTCTTACATTTTAATCATGTCAAATTTTGGTTACTGCTTATTTTATTAACTTCTCTAACAACTAATGCTACAGATGGACTTTGCCTTTATTAACAGTTGTGCCAACGGCTCTTGGAACTGCACTGGATATAAACCTGAGCAATGCCTCCCTTGTTTTCATTTCTGTCACATTTGCCACTATGGTTGGTTTATTTTCCCCTGTTTACTTAATGTAATGATCATTCATTGTCTTGCTTGCTTTTGCTACATCTTTTGTTTAAATTATTAATAGGCAAAAATGAGACTATTTTGCTCCTTATATTTCATTAATTTTTGAATTGATCATGCTTTTCTCTTTTGCAGTGTAAATCCGCCGCTCCTATATTTCTACTTGTATTTGCTTTTGCATTCAAGTGAGCTTCTTGTCAATTGGGCATCATATCTGTATCAAATTCTATCAAGTTTGCTTAGGACAAATAAGATGCTTTAGTTGCTGACATACTAAAGTAGCATAGTGTTTGGCATTTACAAGAGTCCTTTACCTTTTTTGTTATTAACGCTTCAAGATTCTGTTTTATCTTGAAAGGTTGGAGAATCCAAGCATTAAACTTATGGGAATCATATTCATCATCTCTGCTGGAATTTTATTAACTGGTATGTACCTTCATCAGTTACATTTTTGTTGATAAATTATAGTTATTCAAATATCCAAATAACATATTTCTTTTATATCCATGCTTACATGACTAATATATCAATGTTGTAAATTCGGAGTGATTTATTAATGTTGTAGGTTGAAAACCCTTGCATTTTTTTTTGCTAAGTAGGTTGAAAACTCTTACATGGTCATACATAATTACACATGAGCAGACACCTTTTTAAGCACACTTCTGCTTACGTACGCAAGCAGGTGTTAGCACATGCCAGATGTGAGGGCAATGTTCACTTGAAGGTCCTACATTGCCTTAATTAGTTAAACATATTATCAAAGTGATGTCCATGTTCTTAGATGTTGCAAGGCTTTGACCCCCAAGCTTACCCACCAAAAGAAAGTAGATAAGATAGACTACCCAAATGATATCCTAGTATTACCTCCACTTTATGAATAGGACGTACTAGTGGGAGCGATCACGACAGACCCATTTCTACAATGATGCCCTAAGACAGTTCTTATGTGATTTTGTAAGGAGACTATCTTTTGAATCCTATAGTAACCCACTCTTTGACATAGATGATGAAAAATTGAGCATGTATCATAATCTCGTTTCTAATACAGTGGCTACGATAAAATGGGATCCCTTTTTGTTGACTTATTTGCCCACAACTTGCTAGGTAGTATGATTATTGAAGAACAAAATGATGTGGGTTGTATGCTGTTTCCAACAGTTGCCTCTATGCTACTCACAATACTGGATAACCAACAAGGAAATCTCAAATTGCAAAGTTTTGAGCTCCATAGGATGTGATCACTGAAGGAGCTGTTTTGTGCAATCTGACAGAGGCTTGTTGGGATTGAACAAGATGCGTTATGCGTGCCATAAAATATAAATGTTCCAACAACTTGCTTTTTCTGAGTCAGATTGATGCACAAGTTATTTGGCTTTTTGGGAATAGCAATCTACCAATGTTGGAGGCACAAGGACAAAACTCAAGGTCGAGTTTTGTTCAAACATGAGAGTTGACGAGGTGCAAAAATGTGGGACTCTATGCGCTTAGAGCTCAATTTGAGCAATATACAATAAAAACCTTTCTAAAGTATTTATGTAGGGAGTTTCTGCTTACTTTTATGCGGGTGTGGGTGTGGGGGGACTTGTTGAAGTTGAATGGTTGGGATTTGTTGAGGGGAAGTCCTAGTCTCCGAGAGTTAGGATTGCTCAAGGTTTTTAGCTGTTTCGTATAAGTATCCCCTTGTTATGAATTGTAGGAATTTTGTTTATATCTTTTGAAGAAGTAACCTCTTTGGGGTATTGAGAGTTAAGCGATGAGCTTTTTCTCCTCTAATAAAGGAGCTTGAGTTGTGTGAGTGAAGTTCTTTCCACCCCTCTCTATTTGCCATTTGATCAGCTCCGATGAGGGATAATCATGGTAGGAGTCCATGTTGACAATCTTGATTTTTTTTTTAATAAGTGAAATTTTATTAAAAGGAGAAAGGAAGGGGGAGGAGGAGGAGGCCCGAGTCTTCCAATAGCAAAGGAAACTACAAAAACATCTCACAAAAACAAGTTGCTTGTCATCTAAATAATAGGTTTTCAAAGAACACCCCCTTTAATTCTTTAAGATTTTACACCGAAAATACAAAAGACCAACCATTGTGATGATGACATCTTGGAGGTAGTGTTATTTCCCCTCAAAAGGTCTATTGTTTCTTTCCTTCCAGAGGCCTCAACATATGGATAAAGGAACCATATTCCACAAGATCCTTTCTTAGATGAGAAAGCAAAAACATGCCAACTTTGTAAGAGAGAGAACAGAGCTAAGAAAGCACAAAGAAGCTTGGAATAATGATAGGAAGAATGACTAAATCTCGTGGGAAAAGCTACATTGCATCAATAAATGTTTAATAGATTCACTACTGTACTTGCATGTAGAACAAAACTTGACATGAATTATACCCCTAACTATAATTTAATTGAAGGTTTCCTTGGAAAATGTTGGCAACAAGATAAATACTCTAATGGCAAGAACTCATTGTTTTAATTGTGATTTTATTAGAAAAGCCCACATATGGGAGTTGAGGATTGTGGTGTTGGAGAATTGGAGATTTTAAATGTTTGAAATGTTGGTTCTTTTAGGTTACTATAGGAGGGACCTATAGAACAACCCATTTGTGTCTCACCTTTGATAGTTTAGCAAGAGAGCTCCATAAAGAGAAGAAGGAGGTATTTTTTATTTTCTTGAAAGAACCTCAACGTTTGAAGGGTCAATATCAGTAGAGAAAAAGAGGGAGTAAGGAATGGTGGCTAGCAAAATGAAGTTACAAAGATGTATGAATGAACTTGGGTAGGCTTGAGTTATGCTCAAGGTATTAAATTTTGGTTTCAGTCTCAATTTCAATTTAATGCCTTCTCAAAATAAAAAAATATTTAAAAGATACCAAATACCTTTGTCACCTTTTGTAATATTTAAAGGATACCAAATACCTTTGTCACTTCTTGTACTTTACCTGAGTTTTCCAACGCCTACTACGATATATTTCAACGATTTGTGACGGCAAACGATGAACGACATATTCACCATTTTGAAGATTTAGTCTTTTTATTGAAAAACATGGTATCTTGTTCTCCAAAAAGGTAAGTTATTTATCAAAAGTTACATCATGATTTTAATCAGAGCAACTTTTGATCTAGGTGTCTATTTATATTGCAAAGATATATCCAGTGGCGAAATTGTTGTTTTTGTGTATTTAAAAATGGTGAAATCCAACTTGATTTTAATTATTATGTAATTTTTAAACTGGTAATCCGTTTGACTATTATTATTTATGGATTTTGGGTATCTCGCAATTCATCTATTAAGTGGTAAATTTGTCGCTTTTGACAAAACAACGAATTTGCTATTAGATACTTTTCGCGAGATACTCAAAATACATATATAATAATAGTCAAATGGATGTTTGGATCAGAAGTTATGTTATGATTAAGGTCATGGTTGGATTACACCACTTTTGATATGAGCGTCTTATTATTATATATGCATTTTGGATATATCGTGAAGACCTACTAGTTGGAAATTGCTACTTTTCAAAAGCACAAAAATTCCTTGTTTTTAAATAAATAAAAAAGTAGCAAACTTGTTGCTGGATAGATCTTCACGAGATGCTCAAAATGCATATACATGGTGTAATTTTTTTAAATAAATAACTTACATTTTTGGAGAACAAGACATTATGCTTTATTGTAGAAGACTAAGTCTTCAAAATGATGAGTATGCCGTTGGTCGTCGCAAATCGTCGTAATGTATCTCAATAGTCATTGGAAAACTAATGTGGGGTAACAGAGGTGTGAAATGATATTTTGGGTACTTTAAATCATTATTAAGGTAAGGGGGTATTTAGTTGTAAAAACTAATTAGATTATTAAGTTGCTGCCCACAAATTAGGAGGCATTTAGCAAGAAAATCCTCTATTAGGGTGTGTTCAGTAATTTTCCCTTCTTTGTTTCAGTGGGAGACATCCAATGGTTGATACTTGATACATGGTGGTCAAATTGAATTCTTTGCAATGATATCGAAGGGGCTTCTTACTTCCCAAATAGATCCTCCTACATGTATATATAAACATTGGTTCATCAAGAATACGCAAGAAAAACACTCTGAATTGTTGATTCATCGTCAAAGATGGCTTAAAACCATCAGTTCATTATCTAGTAGATCTTTCTTTTCTATTAATATATCCATGAGTTATCAGTATTTATCAAAATCTGTTCCCATCTAACATAATGCTATTGTATCAAATGACAAAGACATTGTTGAAACCTCTTCTCCCTGTGACCCACATCCCCCGTAGGGAGGACATTACGCCCCTTGCTTTGTTCTCCTCCCTTGAGGGGAGATTCGGCATTTTGATATGGCATACACAGAAGCCCACCAATAGCCACTTCTTTAGGGTACTACTGATATATTTACTTCCTTGTTACTGCTAAAGCAACCTACTTGGATTACTCCTTCGGTCTACTCAAGCGTTAGGCTTCTAGCTCCAGCCACTAAGAGCAGGAGACCTCTTTGCTTCGCTCCATCTTATGATAATCCAAATTCTGCATTTATCCGACCCAGTTACATATCTGCTTCCGCACGATATATATATATGGTTGTCTCCCGCCCCACCCCCAATCAAAGAGAGGTTCAGGTTCAATCTCACATGCATCTTGAGGATAACTTTCAACTTTATTCTTTTCTCTCTCTTACCTTTTTAAAGAATACTCCTCCAACTTTATTGTCTTTATTCTTTTACCCCATTTCCAAGTATTCCTCTTCAACTTTAGATATTTCCTTTACTCTTCTCTCCCTTTTCCAATAATACCCCTCTAATTTTCACATCTTTCCTCTTCTCCCCCCATTTTCAAATAATACCCCCTTCAACTTTATTGCCTTTGCTTAACGGTAGGCACAAGCAAACTCTAGTGTATGTGTATGTATATATCTATATATAAGAAAAATCCCTGTTAGAATTCAAATCTTCACCTTCAGCTCGCATTCATGTTTTGGTCCTTTCACCCCTTAGACATGCCATGAGAGAAAAAGTTCAATGTTAACTCAGTGATAACTCAAGCTTTCATAGTGTCACCCTTCTTGAAGAAATGTAATACCATGAGATCTTCAATTATCAATGATGAGACTGAATTTTTCCATGCTGGTTGCTCATGGCTTCAATTCCAGACTCCTTTGCTTATACATGTGACTCTTATGAATCTTTTATGATCACTTTTTGTATTATTTCTATGCAAAATCTAGGATTCTAGGCAACTTTTACTTTCAACTATCAAGATACAAGTTTTGAAGAACACTGTCAATAATTTACTTGTTTTAGTGCAGTCTACAGACAATTATTTTCCCTTTGTTCAAACTTCCTAAATGCATTGAAGTTGTTATACTTCTGAATTGAATTAGGTGTTTCATGTTTTTTAAAATCCAAGTAAAGGGCAACCTCATCTGCTTGAATCGAACTATTTTTGTTCCCAATCAAAGACGTATTAGGACATTTCTTTAATTGGCTGATAATCATTGTCTGTTTTGTTCTGAAAATAAATTTGTTAAACTTGTCATGCATTGCCAGTGTCTCCAATCGTTTGTTTTATGATGTAGAATGACTTATCCAAATCTGTGTGGCAGTTGCAAAAGAAACAGAATTTGCATTTTGGGGTTTCATTTTTGTTATGCTCGCTGCTGTTATGTCTGGGTTTCGCTGGTGCATGACTCAGATTCTTTTGCAGGTATGGCTTCTTGTGTTTCTGTTTTCTTATCTATTTCTCTGATCTCATGATCTATGGGGTTAGAACTATTTTTCCTTCTCACTCAAGCTATTTAAATATCCTTTCACAATTTATCAATTTTTTTGTTTGTTTATCTTTGTGATTCAGAACCTGACTTATCCTTTCTGTTTGTGTTCAATGCTTCCAAAATTGGCATGAAGAAAGAAGAATACGGTATGCTATCAAGTTTATATTTTGATGCTTGTTAAACTAAGTTTGAACGGAAATTATGAGATTCATTTATACATGTATAAGCCTTCATATGCATGTACACATGCACATTGTGTGGAACTCTTAGTTCTGACTATATTTGACATTCTTTTTTCTCTTATGATCACAAGGTCTCTCTTTAGTTGTGTATCCTATACAAATGTCGATTCTTGGAACTTCAAGAAAATGCCTGAGTTGCTTCTATTTGAATGTTGCCAGGTTTAAAGAATCCCCTTACTTTGATGAGTTATGTGACTCCAGTGATGGCAGTGGCAACTGCTCTACTCTCTCTTCTTATGGATCCGTGGGATGAATTCAGAAAGAATGATTATTTTAATAATTCATGGCATGTCCTTCGAAGTTCCTTGTTAATGTTTATTGGTGGAACCCTAGCCTTTTTTATGGTAAGCTGTCTGTGTAAAAGTCTTATTTTAATTTGGACACTTGATATGTCAGGGTTTTCTTATTTGTTCAGGAGTTTGGGATTTTCACAAGCCATTAGAGGGCTATAATCATTCTTCAACACTGATTTCATATTCTTTCTTTTTTGTAGGTTTTAACTGAGTACATTCTTGTCTCAGCAACCAGTGCGGTAACAGTAACAATTGCAGGAGTTGTCAAGGAGGCTGTTACCATTTTGGTATGATGTATATTGTCATAGTCTTGATCATAAAATGTTTCTACAATATGCTGGCACTTCTATACTTCCATTGAACCTTGAACTCCCTTTGCTGTGGCTCTTTTATTTGCATATGCTTACCTATATGTTACAGTCTATGTTCTTAAAGCTTAATATATGCAATCCTTCATAAACTCTGCCATGATGATTTTCAATTGTCTTTTTCTAAACTTTTTCTTCTCTATGGGTGCTAATGCAGAGGTTAATAGAGAAAAAAAATGGAGCAATAAATATCACCTAGTTAATCTTCAGTTTCAAGCAAACCAAGTGGATGGTGAATGTGTTTATAGGTGCAGAAGTCTGTGTTGCACATTGAGGATCATAATGATCACTATGAAGTTTAAGATAAACTAAGCTAGAGTAGGAGTCGAATGTCAAATTTACAGTCTAAGTCGACTAGTGTTCTCTTTCACTTGATGTATGATAGGTTGTCTATAGATATAGGATACATAGTCTAATAGTTAGGGTAAATGCTAAAAGCTTTTGCATAAATATCTAAAATTTGAGAGCAATCTTGTGGAAGGAACCAAAAGAGGGGACAACTTGTTTCTGCATTTTGAAAATATTAGAGTTAGAAAGGAATGGGGAAGTCAGTAATTTTTAATTAAGCATATCATCTCCAACCTAATCAGCTCATTACAGTAGGTTCTAATCTGAAGTGAAAGGGAAAAGTAGAACAGTCCTGCAAAGGAAAAGAGTCCTGTAAAGAAAATGTGGCACGAAAGTAGGGAACATTTTAAATAAAAGTAACATCCATAGAATGTATAACACAATGAGAAACAAGATCATAACACCGATTCCCCTTTGACATAGATGAGTAGTCCAAGAAAATACATTGAGGGCCATCATGTTTCAATATTACTTATGAACATGCATGCCTCGAAGTATACAGCGAACAATGTTCATAAGGTGGCGATTCTTGCGTTTTGCCACCCCATTTTGTTCAGGGGTGTAGGGACAAGTCAATTGGTGAAGCATACCATGCTCATGAAAGTGGGAGCGAATTCCATCAGAAATATATTACCCCCCTCATTATCAGACCAAAGAGATTTTACAGTAATGTTGTACTGTGTTTGAATCATTTTAAGGAAATTAACAAAAATAGGAATCACTTCAGAACAAGAGCGCATCAAATAGACCCTAGTACAACAAGGAAAGTCATCTATAAATGTAACATAATACCGATGACCAGTAAAAGCAATAACAAGGGAAGACCCCCACACATTAGAATGAACTAAATCAAATATGATATTGAATTGATGCATGCTAGGAATATAAGAAGTACAAGTATGTTTAGAAAGCTTACACACAGAACACTGAAACTTATGACCACTACAAGAAGTTTTTAAAGCAAAAAATAAATAACATATGTGTTGAAAATTAGCATGTCCTAAGCGCGCATACTACAAATCTAAAGATTGAAAGGAACAAGTATGAACTCCCAAATGAGGATAGCATAGAAGCGGGGGCAGCAATAGGTGGAGATCCAAGCAGGTATAACCCATCCTTCTCATACCCCTTGCTAAAAATCATCCTCAAAGTTAGGTCCTGAAAAATACAATGATTAAGAAAGGTCATTGAGCAATTTAGGGATTTAGTAATATTACTCACAGAAAAAATATTAAGGGATAGGTGAGGAACATGAAGCACAAAATCAAGAGAAATATCAGATGAAAACAGGATGGTACTCTTGTTGTGTATAGGAGTAAGGGACCTATTAGCAAGACGAACCTCCTTATGAGTAACAGGAAAAATAGATGAAGTAAAGTGGCTAGACTCATCGGTCATGTGATCAGAGGCACCAAAATCAATAACCCATGTTAGGGGAGCAGGACTTGATTGGTGACATGAAATATAGACGATATACCTAGAGGCGTGGTAACTGAGGCCACAGTCAAAGATGATCGAGTATGAGCATGAATCTAATCTCGAACAATGGTGACAATCTGGGTCTAAAGTTGCTATAAATCAATAGTGGCAACATGGGGAGCAAAATGCCCCAATGAAGGAGTGGCAATAAATCTCAACAAATAAGGATAGGGGGGAAAACATTGAGCCTTCTCATAGTTAGTCTTCCCACAATGACTACAAATAAGACTACTCCCTTGACCATGACTACGCCCCCCTCGGCCACAACGAGTACTAACAGTGCTCAAAAACCAGTCAAAGTTGCTTCTACTTCCCAAATATGGTCTCACAAACCAAGACCAAGGCTGAAAATGTCGACCATCCAATAGAGCACTTGTAATACATTAGGCCGAGGAATTTTGCCCAAAAGTAGTATTGAATTCCTTATTCTTTTGGTTCGATGTCATATCTCACAAAAGATGACAAAAGGATAAAAAGGTAATAGGGTAACAATCAAATGTAGGAAGAGTACAATTTGATGAAGAAACAGTGTATGATCAAATCAACATACATTTAGGGTGCAGAGAGGAGAAGAAAACAAGAAGAGAAACAGCTGAGGCATAAAGATGAAGCTTTGGCTTGAAGGGAGGTCTTGCGATCATCTAAAGAGCTAAAAAGAATTCAGCACAATTGCAATCGCGTAAGTGCACAGAGTCTCAACTCAGCAGCACGCATAAAACAACACAACAACAGTAATTGCAGCCCACAACAGCAAAGCAGACAGCCCCAAACAGCAGCACTAATTGTAGCCTACTACTAACAGCGCTATCGCACAAAGAACCGATCCCACAAAAAACCAGCACTATCGCAGAAGCAGTTATCACATAACCACCTTATCGCAACACAACAACATATCAATACTGCCTTATCGCATAACCAGCCAAACAGCCTAACTATCACAGCAACACTATTGCAGCAGCACTAACTATCGCCGCACTGTCCTTGTCGCAGATGGCCAGCCAGCAACACCTCTACATACCAGCAACCCTATCCTTGTTGCAAAAAACAAAGTAATAAAGGTAGCACCTCTGCATACCAGCAGCACTATCGCAGCCTGCAGCACAGCCCAACACAGCAACCTTGATTGCGGACAGCAGCCTGTATCCCAGCCAGAAGAACAGAGGAGGGCAGCTCTTATTGCAGCTAGCAGCAACACAGTCCAGCACTATTGCATGGAAAAGGTCTTATCGCAACATGCGATTGGGACCAAAAAATAAAGAAAAGGAAAACTCCTGAAGGTGAGACCCTCTAATGAAGGCTGCAGCTAGGGTTTTTGTCGCAAAGGTCTAAAGGGGTGAATGGGAGGAGAAGAGATGGAGGTGGTGACGGTGAAGCTCCAAGAGGCCCAAAAAACAAAGGAGAAATCCCAAGGGGGGCTGTCGATGGATCCTCTCAAGCTATGATAACAAGAAGAATTGTAGAAGAATAATTGTCAAGTCTCAATTAGAGTTTGGCTAAGTATTTATACTAATAAAAGTGAATGGACATAAATGCTCTTACAAAGAGAAGAATAGAAAGCTGGAAAAAGTAAAATAAAGACATAAGACATATTTCCAATACTGTACACATTCTAAGCTCATACTCTCCCACCGTAATGTCCACCTCATGGTTATATTTATCTTCTTATATGGTATGTACAGTTAATTTAATGTGTCTCTTCATGTTAATTATACTTTTCCAGTTACTTATAAAAAATAAAAATAAAAACACAAAAATTATACTTTCCCAGGATGAACTTTATGGATGTAGTCCTTACCAATAGGATTTTCTCTTCACATTTTCTTGAAGAATGGTCTATCTATGATTTGGAGAACAGTTTTACTGATGTTTGCATTGACTTATTTTAATGTTTTTTTTTCCCTTACTTTCTGTAGCTTTTTTCTTCTTTAAGTGGATCTTCATTTGTGTTTTTTTTTTCTTTGGTGTATTCATTTTCAGGTTGCAGTGTTTTATTTCCATGATCAATTTACCTGGCTGAAAGGGATTGGACTTGTCATAATCATGGTTGGTGTCAGTTTATTCAACTGGTACAAGTAAGTCGTCACTCCTTAAACCATTTTTGATAGAAAATGCTCTGTAGTTTATAATGTTCTAAAGTATGTTTTTTTTTGTTTTTTTGTTGATATATGAAGTAAATTCAATAGTGTAATAAGAGTCTAAAACTTTCTTGAACTTGGATAGACGGGGACTCTCAGTTTGGTGAAGAAAGACAACTGATCAAGAGATTCTTAAACTCGGCTAATTTTTAAAACTAGCTTTAGTTGCCCCTAACTCTGGCCCTTCATTTATTAGACATGCGGAAGTAGTGACCATATCAAATGGATTGCAATATTAAGGCCTTGTCATTATATTTACTTGAATGTGATAATATTTCACTGTAGTGATGAATGCTCCCTACTTTTCGGCCCGTATCCATGCGGAGGTAGTGAACATATCAAATGGATTGCAATATTAAGGCCTTGTCATTATATTTACTTGAATGCGATAATATTTCACTGTAGTGATGAATGCTCCCTACTTTTTGGCCCGTATCCATGCAACACAGATAAGTACGGATTGGCCTGACCAATTGATTGCTTGGAACATTTAGATCAACTCTGTAGTTGCAACCATAAATTTGTTTCTTCCAGTGGACTGAAGAGTTAATAGGGGAAAAGGACTAGGGATTGTAAAGTAGAAATCTAAGCTGACTGTTGAATAATGCCGGCACATTTATTGTGTGCCCTTGATCTCAGATTGTTATTTAATAATATAACTCGTTTAGTTTCTATGGATCACTTTTTTTCTTCTTCTATCCCACAAATGCTGTTAGAGATCTATGTTCAGTTGTCTAATACCGCTGTATGTTAATCACTGTCAGATACCAAAAGCTACATAATGAAAATGAAAAAGCAGTGTCATCAACTTCCAACATAGCTGCAAAATATGTTATCCTCGAGGAAATGGATGATCAAGATGTGGATGCTTGACAATTTTTGTGATTACATCGACCGAAATTTTGTTAGCTTTTTGGTAAGTTTCCTACTTGATGTTTCCTTAAACGACTCTTTGGGCTCGTAATTATGTATTTTGAAGGTGCCAACTTGATAAGTTGGTAATGCATATGAGTTGTAATGCCGTAGACCTGGGTTCACTCCTGCTTTCTCACCAACATATGTGTACATTATAAGTTGTATTTTACATGGGTCTATGGGGTCACATCGGGAGTCTAGGGATTATTTTTTGTCAGTACGATCTCATTATGGAGATCATAATGGAAAGCTCCAAAATACTTTTTGATAAGGTTAGAAGTTTCAGAATTTGCTTGTTCTTATATATATATATAGGGAAATGCTAATGTCCACGGCCTCATGGGGTTGTCTGCATTCTCCACCACATTTTTGTCCAATAATACCTCTCTTCATTTTGTCTTTTAGTGAAAAAGACAAGGTACGTTAGTCTTTTACATAATAAATACATTTATTATTCCCTTAATAAATGCATTTATTATGTTGGCATTAATTGCTAAAGCGTTTACTATAAAAAGGCATTTAAGTCAAACGACTAAAATGCCCTTAATATTTATTATATAACCAATGATTTATTACGTAAAAGACCAACATACACTTGTCTTTTTCACTAAAAGACAAAATGGGGAGGGGTATGATTGGAAAGTTAATTTGGTAGACAATGCTAACCTCCCCCATGAGGTCTTAGACGTTAGCATTCCCCATATATATATGAATGATATCCTAATTATGGAGATCATGTACATAAAAATTTGTACCAGACTCATCTCCATGTGGGCCCTACAGACCCATTTGTGTGTCAAAACTGTGTATGAATATCCCAGTTCACATCTATCACACAAATATTGTGCCTTTTCATGTTTCGACTTGTCTATCGATTTGGAACACCCATATATGGTTTTGGAAGCAAATAAGCTCATCAAACTTCATGGAGATAGTCTTAGAAAATAAAAGGAGGGCAGAGAAAGATCTAGTCTCCTTATCATTGAAGCGTTAGGCCAAATATTTGGGTAGAGATGGTCTAATGTATTTAAATCCAATGTACTTTGCTTCTCACATGGGGTAAGTTAATTTGATATTTAATTGTAACATGTTTGCAGTGTGGCATTATCGTTGACGCTCAAGTTCAAGTTTTTCACCTTATATACGGGTACAGATGAGCCCTGCCTGTGTATTTTGGTATTTAGATTTCTTGGAGAATTGTAATCAATTTGTTTTGCACAGACAAGCTTGTGAAAAGTATAGTTGCACGGAGAAGCTTCTTGTTCAATCTTTTTCTCTCTCTCCTGTAAGCTTTGTTGACATATTTCTACAGTTTCACAATGAGATTTCTACGGAGGAATCGGAAAGATTTTAAGCGTCAAGGGAGCCAAATTCAATTACTCAAGGATATTCATTAACAAGATCAGCAGAGAACCCATTTGCTATGGAAAGTTTTCAGAAGGCTTCAGTTGATTTAATAGCATTTATATGCAAATTGATTATAGGCTTTTGGATATATATGGTTCATCTATTCCACATTTTCCTCAAATGTTAGTTGAAAGCTATAACGGTTTGAATAATATTTTTCGTTGAATATGGATTTTCTCTTCTCCGGGTTCTTAAAATCAATCTTCAAGGACCCAATCTGAATTGTTACAAGTTCTCTTTTTTTTTTCTTTCTTCAATTAGTTATCAGGTTATTGCTTATTATTTTACTGTAAAGACCTGAAAGTCAATATGATATTTACATGTTTATCCAAAATTACCGTGTTAGTAAAAGTGAGACAAATATGTCCCAAATGTTGCTCATTGAACCCACCTTCACCCTGATCATTAACCATTGCTTGCCTAGCCAAAAATAAAAATATTATAATAATAATAATAATAATAATAATAATAATAAAATAAATAAAAACTTTGCATTTTCCATTGACTTCGGACTAGGTCCACACATTGGGGTTGTATCTGCGATTTGATGGGTTTCGCCTAGCCTTTTGATCCCGAATTTGACTCGATCAGACTGTTGTTACTATCTGATCTGTTCTTTTGGACGAGCAGAACAAAGTTGGAAAAAGAAGAAAAAAAAAATCCTATTAAATACCACAACATATCATCCAACTATATTTGTTTTTCGATGGTTTCTTGGATGGAACCATGGGCAATCAAGGTGGCTGCTGCTGCTGCAAATATTGCCAATCATTATAATTATCTATGCCTTATCACAAATATTTGGGTTGGCAGCATGAGTTCTACTTCACCAGTCCAACTCTTTATCCGAGTCAATTATCTTCAACCAAGGAATTTTTTAAAACTGCATCCATTTAGACCCAAATGCATTAAAACACGTAGGGGTTTGTTTGACTGCACTTGGAATTTGGATTTACGCGAAATGCATGGGAAACACATTTCCCCTCCAGAGGGGTGAAAAAATGATTGGCGGCCAGAATGCGATCTCTAGGATTCCCCAAGCAATCAAATTGGTGCAGCCAAACACGTCCTTACCATTATTATTATTAAGTAATATAATTAGATACCTAAAAGATTCTCATTAGTTGACAATTGACATTGTTCTAACAGGCCCCTTTGGGTACATCTAGTGATCTAGAAAGGCCCTTAGAGTTGGAGACTTTGTATTCTACAATAGTTAACACTATGGTCAATTAATACGAATGGCAATTTCAGATGTGAGATGACTACAATCTGTTTTAAATGACACCTTCCCATCTCAACTTATAGATTCGATTCAGAAAAACAAAGATAATAATAATGCTGAAGTTAACTAGAGATTTTACCTCACATTGAACAATCCTCACAAGAAAGTGTATAGGAACCATGGATACTTTTCATCAAGAAACGAGTGAAAAACATCTATGGTTCATATACACTTTCACCTCTGGATGTGCACGACTCCAAAACAGAAGGAAAGAAAAGTGACCAACCCACGTCACACATCCAGACCCCGTGGAAATTCTCCGACGGAAAACAAGTTAAGTCTGGAGACCACCAAGTTTCGAACACACACCCAAAGAGAGCAAACCCTTGTCATTAGTTTTATTGTTGAGCCAATTCCCTGGAGCTAGAAAATAATATTCAGACTCTTAGCCTAACGTATTTACCTTCAAATCACATTTATAACACGTGAAATAATTTTGGTTGAGTTTTAACTTGATCAGTTCATTTGAGGAGACTTGGGAACCGAGTCTCCTCGAAATCCAATTGAGTGGAGTCAACTCAATAAGTGCTAAAACTATGGTAGTGAGTTAAGAATATTTACAAAAGAGTGCCTTTTGAATATTTGTCTTGGCATGTTAAGGTTGTTTCGAGAAAATATAAAAGGCTTACTTTGAATGGAAGAAAATTGATTCCCACTCCAAAATATCATCCCCATCTAGATTACAAGTAAGAGGGTGGCTTATAAATAAAAAAAAACTCTTTAACTTCATTAGGGATTACAGAAGTATGAAATTGGATTTATTCTCTTAATGAAGGATGAAATAAATCCTATTTCATCTAATCTAAATCTTAATCTAATCCAATCTTATTTTTATTATGAGAATGATTTGATGCTTCATTTTAGTATGAATCAGCGTAATACTCTTAACAAGGATTACCAATATAAGTGGATTCAAAGCCCATGATAAAAACTCTCAAATGAAATGGCTTAAAAATCACCAATCAAGTCAATGATTGGTGAGGGTTCAAAATAGTGATCAATTTGGCATCTTTTAGTGGGGTATCATCAAAATTTGATGAGACCAACACTCAGCAAATTCATTTTTATATTGCATGCATATAAAATTGAAAAACACTTTCCTCACTATAAGGTAAGATAAGTTTCCTGACTGCACACATTGTGGCATCCCAAAACATGATTGGATGCCACGGGGACATAGAGTAGAAATATTTTAGAATTTAATTCTTAAAAAATAATAAAGTTATATTTACTGTTGAATTTAAATTTTAAATGCGGGAGTTTGGTGACTGTTTATTTCCAAAAAAGATTTATTCTTTTAATTTTATTTTTAAACTGAGTTTTTCCATTAAATCTAGAGGGATGTGGCGTTGGATTGTCAATGCAGTAATCCTTGTGTGCCCAATAACCCTTAGTAAGATTATTTTTTTATTGTGACCCTTAGTAAGTTAGTCAGACTAACCCTACTCTTTAAAATTATAAGTAGTGATGATACACTGTAGAATATTGCAATTATTTACCAATTCTAATTAATCAAAGATCAAAATTTCATATAAATTATGTTGAAATCTCTAATGAAATCAATTATATAAATCACCAAAATCAATTTTATAAAGTTTTTTTTTTTTTTTTTGTGTGTGTGTGTGCCTTTCACCTTCCTCTACCATCAAACTCATTTCTCAAGCAAAAATGGAGAACAAGGGGAGGAACTCATGTTGGTTTCTTTCTTCTTGGGTTCTCTCTTTATGGGTTATTTTGTGTTTCGGTCGCAAGTGGATTACGTATCAGCAATTGGAGATTCAGGAATGAAGAGGGATGGTCTTAGAGTAGCAATTGAGGCATGGAACCAGTGCAACGAGGTTGGTGAAGAAAATCCTAACATGGGAAGCCCTAGGGCTGCCGATTGCTTCGATGTCTGTCATGTTGTTTCGAAACAATGTGAGCTTTGATTCATTCAAAGTCTCTTTGTTGCATTGTTTGGTTTTTTGTGAGGATGATCCCTATGATGAGGACATCATCCTCACCAAAAATCATCCCAATCCGAAACTTCTAATCCAATCAAAAGTGATTTACAAAAAATGGACAGTCTACGATTCTTCAACTTGTAAACATGGGGTTAGAAGTTTCCAAATGGGCTGATTTTTGGTGAGGATGATCTCCTCACCGTAGAGATCATCCCCACAAAAAATCAGCCCATGCCAAAACTTCTAACCCATGTAAACAAAATACGTTGGCTCTTGAATACTACTTTTATATATATATACATATAGGTCAGGATCCCTTGACTCATAAAAACACATGATCCCAACCCTTTAATGCAAAATCCAATGGTTGAGATTTATCTTCGAGAGTGGCAACATGGACACTTACACGGCTAAGTGCCCTGAGAATGGCAAGAAGGTTGGACCCTATGAGCCAGACTGTAGGTTCCCATGCTTTGGTAAAGGTTGCATGAACCAACCATTGATGTTACACAATTACACCGCATTGAAAGGACCCAACATGACTACACTTAGGGGAAGTTTTTATGGGTCTTGGGACTTGGATGCAAATTTAACTTAGGGATTGGTAACAAGTATCCATGGTTGATGCTCTACTTGAGATCTGATGCCACAGTAGGATTTTCTGGTGGATACCATTACCTGACACGGGGGATGTCGAAGATCGTAAGTACTAGTATTAGATCATTTTGAAGTATCACTTTAGGTTTTGCTGCAAATTAGAGATACCGCGCGATTTCAAAGTGATGACTTATCACCCTTACCAAGGTCTTCCATAACGCATTAACGTAAATGACCAAAATGCCCTCAACACCAACTTCTAGAGTAATTCTTTTAACCTCTTCATGAAATCCTGGTCTTCAAACTTTGGCCATTGCCCATAGTCTTCGACGTCCCCACTATAATAAATTGTTATAGAGGTTTGAAAGTTGAAGGGGGTAGAATCTTGAGCTTGAAGACAAGAATGTAGAATTTTACCCTAAACGTTGAAGACGGTAATTTAATTGTTATTTTGGTGGGGATGTGGTGGGGGATCAAGAATTTTTTGCGAGAGGTTAAAGATGAGATTTTTGTCATTTTTGTTAGTCTTTCATAGAAGACTGAAACCGAGGGAGTATGTCATCAGTTTGAAAACCAACGGATATCACTAATTTTCACCAAACCAAGATGGGTACAATAAAATCAAACTATTAATTTTCATTTAAATTACAAAACCAATGAACTCAACTAGTACTAAATGAATTGAGAATTGTTGCTCATTCCAGAGTCACCAAATTTTAAGGTGAAGCTCACACTAAATGTGATAAGAGGAGGAGGTCCTAATAGCCAACTCTACCTAATACACATGGGGAGCTGTTGGAAGAACAATGGTCAGCCTTGTGATGGCAATGTGACTTCCGATATTACACGATATAGCGAGATGATCATCAATCCTAATGTGGCCGCTTGGTGCAAGCCCGATAACCTTAACCTTAACGCTTGTCCGCCTTACCATACATTTCCTAATGGGACTCGAGTTCATCGTAGTGACACCATGAACTACCCCTACGAGGCATATCACATGTATCTCTCCCAGGAATGGTAAGCATCTCGAGGAACTGGACAACCTATGTGATCCATTCAGTAATCCGCAACCTCAGGAGATACTACCTCACCCAGTTCGGGGAGAATAAGGTTACCCTACAAAACAAGGTGAGGGATGGATTGGAGATGCAAGGACTTGAGAGCTGGATGTAGGAGGGTTGTCCCAATTACTCTATTTCTATCAGGTTTATATTCTTCTTCTTATTCTACATCATAGTTATAGGTTATCTTTAAGGGTCTGGATACCTTGACTCCTAAGAATGACTCATGAAAAAAACACATGATCCCAACCCTTTAAATGCAAAATTCAATGGTTGAGATTTATCCTTGAGATAAGTATCTCCGAGATTTGTGTATCAAGATACTCATAAATCTCAAACATTGGATTTAAATTTGTGTTTAAAGGGTTGGGATCATGTATTTTTTCGTGAGTAACGGATCCCAACCCTATTATTAAATGCTTAAAACTGTCATGGTCACTATCAATATAGACACGACACATGACATTTCTAGATGTGTGCACGAGGCACCCAAGAACTATACATAATCTTTATTGCTAATTATAAACTGTGCATATGTATTATGCAGGATCCAGGGACACATTACCAGCAACAAGACAATGGATGTCTATCGGCTTGGGAATGGAGATTTACAAAACGCCCATGATGTAGCTGAGTGGACTGTTAGCGATTTTGATATTATTGTGCCTTAAACAATAAAGTTAGAGAGGGAAAATCAAATTTTCAAATCAGAATTGTGTTTTAGTTTCAACCCTAAGAATACAATATTTAGCCAAAGATTTTGAAGATTTTATTTTGGGAAAGGGTTGAATTAAACCTTAAATGTACAACCTAAATGCGATTATCAATTTTTTAGTTAAAGTTCAAGTCTTGATTATTATTCCATGAGTACTACACATTCGATATTCATAGAGAAAAACTACTAATGGGTTCCACATTTAACATTTTTTCAAAAGAGGCATTTGAGTATTAGAAATCCTGTGTGACAGGTTCTTCAAAGTTATTGCAAATTTGAGAAAATATACAATTTGCGAATAAACTGGGTTTTGTTGTATCATGAAGACAAATTCATCAGAAACCCAGTTGCATCTTTGTTTCCAAGCAGAGTGGGGGCATCTATGTCTATAAAACAACATGCCTCAGAGCAATTTCCATTCTTCTAATTCTCTCCATTTTTTCTCCATTTAAATTAAACAGTAGGGTAGATAGAGGGTCAAGAATTTATGTTCTAGTAAGGTTTTCAACACTTCATCAAAGAAATTGACAAATGATAGAATTCTTTTATTTCTCAGTCTACGTTGCGCTATTTCAATTAGAATTGGAATGACTCCAAGTATCTTTAGAAATCCAAATCATGTTGGACACATATTGGAAATTCTTACAAGAAATCATTATGATCAATGGATAGGAGATTCCTTGATGTGACTGTTTTAATTATCACTATTTATTTATTCATGGCAAGAAAGCTAAAGTGGAAATTGTTGAGTTAGTCCCACATGGGACATTCATTGTCTTGTCTCTCTCCGTATAAGCTCTTGGGCTTCTCTACTCACTGTCAATTGGTTTTGAGTTGGACTTCCAAATTTATCATGGCATCAGAGCAGGCCTATCTTTCCTCGACGTCCCTACGTGTGTTGAGTTTAGTTCCACATTGGACACTCATTGCTTTGTCTCTCTCCTTATAAGCTCCTGGACTCATTGCCAATTGATTTTGAGTTGGACCCCCAAATTTATCAAAAATATGCTATTGGTATGCTGAGTGTTGACACATGATAATCAAAATAAATAAGTATTATTCCCTCTATCACTTAAAAATGTGTGAAGATATATTTACCTGCAAGACAAACACATGTATATAAAATGAGTGTAGTCGCCATGAAGATGGAAAGACAAGGAAAAACATATAAATTATTAAACGTATCGAAAAGAACATATGAGTAACCCCAATATATGGATATAAAATAAAGGAGGGTCAGTAAGATGGTTTGATCATGTACAATGAAATTCGATGATATCAACAACTCAATGAACTACCATCTGCATTTGTGAAACTTTCCACGTGCACGCATGAATGCACATCCATGCTTGCACGGAGAGCCCCAATGTGGAACGTGTGACACATAACCATCCTTCCATGACAGGATGATGGAGCGTTCCACGTTGGTGCAATCCATGCAAGCCAGACGGTCCCATTCATGTACTTGGAGGGTACTAGTGCCGTTACGAAGGGTAATTTATCAAACATGAATGTGCTAGGGAGAAAATATTTGTAGACATTTGCCTTGTGAAAGTCTCTATAGAGAATTGAATGGAAGAATAATGTGGGTGCCATGTGTTAACTAAACCAATTCAAGCCAGGATGGGCTTGAGCTAGTGCTTGGTCCAGTCCCACCAAAAATTGGCTGAATCAAGTTGGGCAGGGCTAGAGCTATAAGCCAAGCGTGGACCCGCTTATTTTTCTAAATACCCGGCCCATGATGGGTCCCAATAAATAAATAGGTTGCACTTGTTCTAAATTTTTTAGACCCATTTAAGACTAGAATAGGTTCTTATCAAATTTACAATGGAATTGGATTCCTTCCTTGATCTTGTAAGGTACCTTCTGGGTATTTTGTTTCATTGTCATGGCCAACAAAGAGCATCAAGAATGATCTACAAGGATATAAAAGACTAAAAAGAAAAGAATAGCTTTATCTCCACCCAAAAGGAATAAAATGAGACCAAAATAAAAATCAAAATCCCACTCTTTGTTCACTTGGTTATCATCTGACAGGAAAGATGAGTAGTAGCTCAGGCAACAACCTCACATCGGTCCCCGGATACCGGCCAGGTCCAGTACGTCAACCCATTCTTCCATACAGACCAGTGGTAAGTATTGCTTGTTGTTTCATAATTTCTCTATATTAATTATGATCCAAATCGAAATCCACAGAACTTGGATTGGGTTTGGATCTAATCAAATCCGATTTTTATAAACAGATTGTTTAGCATGTTTTCTCTTGTATATATTATTGGATCGGGAGATAATTGATCTATAATAGATTCTATAAGTTATTAGATTGGATCCTTATTAGAACCCAAATCCCATTATTAATTAGAGTGATCAATGATGAAGTCCTCTTTTTTTTTTTTTTTGTGTGTGTATGTGTGTGTCTACATCCGAAGTTATTTGATGTGTCTATGCTTTTATTATGAAAGAATGGTGATTATTGTTGATTGAAATCCATATTAAATAAATTTTTTAAAATACAAAAATTAAGACCTTTAAATAGATCCATTAATCATTTGAAATAATCTTCTTTTCTTTCTAAGCAAGCAAAAAAGACATATTAAAAATAAAATATTGTATAGCCTCATAAATATTTAATTCTTGAAGAAGGGAGCGATCTAACTCATGATCATAAATGAAGCTTCTCTAATAACTTCACGAGGGAGGTCCGCTTCTAAGTGAAAGTCATACAAGTGTTTAGAATGCGATACAAGAGCTGCAAGAGAATCCGTCAATATTCTCGCTTACCTTCTTGATTATATTATTATATAATAATAAAATAAATTTTACCTTTAAAATTCTCTTGGCAATTAATAAAATGTGCAATGGAAAGAATTCATGGTTTTGAGGAGTCATCTCTCAAAAGTAAAATAATTGAGCTTTAATACTCTACATGTGATCATGATAGAATAAGATTTTATTTCATGGCTAATTTCAGGAAGTCATGAGAGGAGGTGGAAATGATCCTAGAAGATTACTTGAAGATGGAGCAAGAACAAGACCTTATGGTTTAAATAGGTAAACCCTAGAGCTTTCCTTTAATATTTACACTTTCATTCAATGGAAATCCAAAGCTACATGTCTTGGGGGACCATGACTCCTAAATTGTGTTAGAGCTACTAAAAGCATGATAAAGTGATCACAAGCTACTACTTTTAATCATAAAAGAACAAATATTAATTAACATTCTAATGTAATGTGCTTAATTTCAGTTTCATAATCCCACCTCGTCTTCCGATGCGTACTATCGGTCAGAATAACGAAATGGCCCAAGGAATGAACCAAAGGTTTAGAGTATTCGATCGAGATTTTTCTCCGAGGATTAGGAGTCAAGGTCAAATGCAACTTGTTCCCGAGGAAGATGAATCCTTGTTGACCGAAGAGGAGCAACGTAACGCCTTAAATAAATTGAAGAAGGAAGTTTACTTCCCTAAGAGTAAAGGCAATAGATGGTGTTTATACTATAGAGACAATGTAAGTAATAGCTTAGATACGAAGAAAGATGAAGATAGTAAAGGATGCGCAATTTGCTTAGAAGACTTCATTCCAAGAGAAGAAGTTTTTATCACTCCTTGCAATCACATGTTCCATGAAAGTTGCATAGTTCGATGGGTGAAGAACAATGGCCAATGCCCTATTTGTAGATTTACACTTGGCGAACGGAGAAGAGAAAGAAGGGAGACTACATTTCCTTTAAACCATAATATTGTTAATTTTACTGCTAATGATCTTATGGCCAATGATATTTTCTCACTTATAAGCGCTATGGAAGAAGCCTTTGAGTTGGTTAGGCTCCCTCGCTAATATACTACCAAGCGAAAAGAGAAGAAGACCATGGTAGAAATTGTTATTGTGTACTAATACTGTGATTTACTTTCAAGTTTAAGACACTCTTAGTTTCAAATCCAACACCTTTCTTACAATCTTTTTTCTTTTACTCTATGATTGGTATGTGTTGGTCACTCAACTTTAATTCCTTGGGCAACATTCTCATTAATATCTCTCCTTGTGGATAATAAAATCAAGATAAGAAAAAAGGTCTCTTGCATATGTTTGTCCCTACTATTATGGTTTATATATTTTATTTGACTTTGATTTATTTTAACAATTGCAAAGCAAAATCTTCGAAATTCAATTGTAGTTTTCTATTTGGGGGCAGCTATTTGCACACACCGAAATGACTCATTTCACCCACTTTCTTGCGATACCCACCTTAACTTTAAAATAACTATCTACACACACACCTATTAACCATGCTTTAACCTAAATTGCTAATTTCTCCCACCTAAAGGTACCAAATCATTTTTCTTCTTCCTCATCGATTTTTTCCTCTTCTTTCTCTCATTTCTTTTTCGTATCTGGAAAAGTTTCAATGAGGGTGCTAAGCTTTAATCTTACTTATTTTTTTTACGCTAAACATGTTCAAACGAGTCGAATTCGTTCACATGATAAAGTTTTGTTTGGTGCCCTATCGAATTTGTTTGTAAGATTCAGTAGGTACATACTGAATCAATTTTGTAATGTTCGGTAGGTACCTACTGAATCTGTTTCATAATATTCGATAGGTACCTACTGAATGCGCTAAAACATGTTTGGTCTGAACCTATCGAACATAATTATCAAAAAAATCTTCGAATTCTTCATATCAAAATTGTCGTTTTAAGGTTTTAATAGTAGTTTTCCATATTCCTTGATGATTAAATGAAAAAAAAAAAAAAATTAAATCAAAGAAATAAGATAACTTGAAAAAAAACCTAAAACCTAATCTCCATTGATTTACCTCTCACAAACCCTAGAAGGAGATGAATATGAAAAAGAAGAAGAAGAAGAAAAAGAGGAGGAGGAGGAGCAAGGAAAGAAGAAGAAGAAAGTGGGTTTTTGTTCGGTAGGTGGTGGTGGGTACAATAAGCCAAATGAAAGGGTGAAATAGTAATTTGATTTTTTATATACAAAAGTAACTTAAGTGAGTGCATTGAGCCATTTCGATGTGTGCAAATAGTCACCGAGGACACAAGCATGCACTCTTGTTTGCTAGGCTAGAGACTATACTTTGACTATTACCGTCTTACTATCATCCTTTGTATCAACCAATTTTAACAATAAATCGTCGTTTATTTTCACACCTGTCCTCACTTTTTCATATATGTTCTTAGTAATGATTACACTCATTTGAGACTCATTTCTTTTTTAAGCTTACCAAATTGGTTCTCTCATTACTTTTTTTAATGATTTTTCTTTGAGTCGTGATTTTTTGACGCCTCCTTGAACATACATATGCTCCTTGACATGGCATGGGTAAGAGCCATAGATTATTTTCGTCGAGATACACAATTGCACATATTTATGGGGATGTACAATTATGTATCCTGAGGAAAAAATCTATGATTCTAGCACATGCCATGATAGGGGGTGTATGTCAGAGGGGGGCATAAAAAATCATTATTCTTTTTCTTTAGGTCAGTACGTATGAATGTATCATTTTGTTTAGCTAGGGGACTAACAGTACAACAATTAAACTTGGGCGATTTAGACATGGCCATCTAGATTTTGGTGAATATTTGAAACACCCCTATATTTTCAAACTGATGACATGCCCCTGGACGTAGGTCTTTAACTACATGGTAATGAAAATGATTTAAATGTCCTCATCTCTCCTCCCCCCCTTCAATATATTATTTTCAAACCCACATAGAAAACCCTTGATTTTCTATCTAAAATTCCAACACCTTACACTTCTCAAAAAATCTTATCATGTTCTCGAATTTTGATAGTTGAAGTAGATAAAGTATCTTTGAGGTTGAAGATGAATGTCAATACATCTATCCAAGAGGAGAAACATGATTGGTTTGGGGAAAGAAAAAAAAAAAGTGGGGCGAGGGGAGAGGGGCTATATGTTGAAGATAATGGTATTTATATCATTTTCTATTAATCTAATAGGAAAGAACAAAGTCAAAATAGGGATGTTGTTAGTTTGGAAAGATATACTCACAAAATGTGGAGGGGGATGTATAATTCTCTCAAGTGTATAAGATCTGACTGTTTTGGTGAATATTATTATTGTTATTCTTGGATGGTAAGCTAGACTTGAACCCACAACCTCAAAGTTGCTCTGCAATATGTCAAACCAAACTATTATGGGTCTAAGCCCAATTTTGTGAATATTAGGATACTTGTAGACCTTGGCCTACTGTGGTAGACTAAGGAAATGACCTAAATGCCATCATCTTCAACATTAGCAGCATCAACAACAACAAAATGAAAATAAAAATAAAAAAATTAAGAAAAAAAACTTTTTTTTTTTTTCCTTCTCAAGATAAGTCATCTCCAATCTCTTGGGTACAAATTTTATCCTCATCTTCAACCTTAAGATCATACCTACATCAACCCTTAAAAATAAAGTAATTTTTTTACATTATAAATAGAAGATAATAGAATTTTGGATAAAAATAATTTAGGTTATCATTAAGGTATCATGCTCTTATTATTGTAACTAAGCAATCGTTTCTTACAAATAAAATTTCCAATCTTCAATCGACAACGAATTTGGGTCTTTTGTCGAAATGGAATGCTCTTACTATATTACTAAGTATTATCATTTATCGTGAATGATTCCATCATCAAGTATGGCATGCCCGGCCCTAGAATAGGAGTGGTGTCTATGTGGCATATTTTGGTTGGAGAATAAAACACACCGGACTCCTGACCAAGCTGTTTTATACGAGCTAGACATTCTATATTAGTATAGGAAAGGGACCAACTCTATATTAAGGGGAGGTGAAAACGATTGAATGAAGATGTGGTTGAAGTTGGATCAGATTAAAAGAATTTACTATAAATTAAGGTTGAAAAACTTGAAGACAAAGGTGTTTAGGCCATTTTCAATCAGTCTACAAGAGAAGACCATTGTCAAAGGGTATAGTATCAATTTAAAAACATAAGAGGGTATCTCAAATATTCATCAAAATGTGGAGTGTTACGTCTAAATCACCTTTAATAAAATTTGAGACCAACTAGTTGCACACCATCCATTACCAATTGCACTCAATCACTTAAAAATTCTCATTTGCACTCCAGTTAGATAATTACACTCTAAAAGTAATTAAAAAAAATGTTACATTCTGTTGTTTTTTTTATTTATTATTTGTTTTCGTCTTCCTCAACTCTGCTCATAGAAATTATTGTTGAATCAGTAACTTTTGTAAGGAATGCTTGGTTGTTTTTAAACCATAATCACAAAGTTGCATGTTTTGAAATCATTTTGCAAGAAATACTTTGATTTCAAAGAAAATATGAGTAAAATCAACCACGAGAAAAATAAAGCACGAATAAAGATCATGAGCAAAGTAGAGCATGAGTAGAGAATACATAATTGCAGGAAGAAAAATAAGCTTTAAACCCTAAAAGGTTATGTATTGAAATGCAATTAGGTTAAAAAAGTAGAATAAAAAACAAAAACAAAAACAAAAACAAAAAAAAAAGGAGAATTTTTTTAAGGTTGGTGTGCAACCAACGATTGGCGGTGTGCAACTAATTGGTCCCTAACATTCAAGCTTGCGGACGCCCCTTATCAAACTAAACCCTACGTTCTGCACCCATTGAGAGGAAACTGAGGTTTTAGCAGAAATCGCTCACAGTCGTTAACTGCGCAGGAGAACCACCTAAAACTCGCTACAAATCCGAGACACACCGCAAAAAACAACCCTCCAATCAAGGTTCGTTGGAATTTATACTCTTTAAAGTCTTCGATTTGATGTTCACTCGGTCGATTATCTGTCAAAAATTTTAAGATTTTAATGAAATGTAGGAGAAGAAACTCGAATTTTCTAGAATTAAAGTGAATAATGAAATTCAATCTTTGTTATTGCAGAGAGCTAAAAATTAAGATTTTTTTTTTTTTTTTTCTGTTCAAATTTCAACTATTGTGCTTTTGGTTGGTTTAGGGTTTTAGCGATAATGGTGATTACTTCTGGCGATCAAGAACAATCTCACAAGTCCCACAGATCTCGTCAATCGGGTCCCTCTGCAAAGAAGAATAAAAAATCTGATAAGAAGAAAGATGATGGTTCCCAAGATAAGAAACGAAACCCTAAGGTTTGTTATTTGCATTGGTATTGTTTTTTATTTGATTTGAATGATACATGAAAACTATGGTGTTGGGTTATAGATTTTAGTTATAATGTTGTTGTTTTGTTTTTGGTAGGCATTTGCTTTTAGTTCAAAGGTGAAGGCTAAGCGGTTACAATCACGTGCGACGGAGAAAGAGCAACGCAGGCTTCATCTCCCCACTATTGATCGTTCGACTGGAGAACCAGCTCCATTTGTCGTTGTAGTGCAAGGGCCTCCCAAGGTATTATTTAGGATTGGATTGTAATCATTGGTGAGCTATAGTGTTAAATAGTAGCCCATGAGACGCCACTTCAAGACTCTTAAGATTTAACCTCTAATAGGTGACAAAAGCGCTGCTTTGTTTAATTTTAAGTCTAATTTTAAACAAAATAAAACATCTTTTTTTGTGTGCAATATTTGGACCTATAATGTGAGAAACTCAAATATTATTAAAAAAATGTTTTATTTTGTTTAAAAACATAGCTCACCAACTGAAAAAAAAAGAAGAAAGATAGCGTTTGGTTGTGATTTAGGGGTGTCATGTGATGAGGATCAAAATTCATTCTTGAAGAATTTGTGAAATGATTGATTGCAGGTTGGAAAGTCTCTTTTGATAAAATCTCTTGTAAAGCATTACACCAAGCATAATCTAACAGAGGTCCGAGGTCCAATTACGATTATATCAGGTGTGCTTTTTTACTATGCTCTTAAGCAACATGATAACTGTTGTTTTATTAATTACTTATTTTTAGAACTAAGGCTTTAGTTTTAAAGTGGTCGTGGGCTCAGTTGTCTTGCAACGTCTATTTCCTTTGATTCAATCTTTCATCTACTTGCTTACTGCTTGGACATTTATACCAGGCAAGCAAAGGCGCTTACAGTTTGTGGAGTGCCCAAATGATATTAATGGCATGATTGATGCAGCAAAATTTGCCGATGTAGCATTGCTACTTATCGATGGAAGTTATGGGTTTGAAATGGTTAGTTTCACAATAGTTTCTTTTGGGTTATTATGTGAATTGCATTAGATATTTTTTGTTTTAATTCCTTGGTATAAAGTTTTGCCTCAGAGTCTGCTCTAAATAATGGTTATGTTGGATAGACTTACATGGAATTGTCCTCATTCTCTGAAAATGAGTTAAAGCATGCAGATAATTCTATGAACATGGCTCTATATTTACCACCAGCTATCACTAATATAAGGTAATATTGAAAATGGAACATTCTAAGTCATGCGGCATGTGGAATTTTTTTTGTCACACGTGCATTCAACTTCCTGTTGGATTTCGACATAAGCCAATAGATGCACTAACCAGGTCAAACCCATAGTTTGACACACTTTTCTGACTAGATAGAGGATATGGTTTGGTAGTCGGGGAGGAGACCATTATGGGTGCTCCACAATGTCATGAGACCTGTTCCTCTATTAGCACAGTATCTATGTCGAGTCTACCGTAAGAAATGAACTGATGGTGTGTCATATTTAAGTGACTAGTTTGACATACTTGCTATGTGTCATCAACTCAGTTATAAAGAACTATGGACATTATAATCCTTTTGTGTCATCCTTAACTTCTATAAATAGGACTCGAGGGTCATTTAGAAAAGACATGATTCAGATAGTCAGAGCCAGGATTAAATCTTGTTTGAGGCTATTTTCATTTCCTTTTCGTCATATCCTCTCCATCTTCCTTTACATTGCCCTCTTTTGTTTTCTGTCATTGACACACAGATTTAGAATGGCCATAGACTTGGTTTTTAGGTGGGAATCAGAGCCACTTCGCCCCACTACTCAATCTGATGTGTACACTCAACTGCGATTGGCAATCATTGTGTATCTATGGTTTACCGGATCAATTATTAAATGCTTTTATGGTAGTTTCTTTTCAATTAAATGTGCTTGGTTATGCATCTGGTTCAGTTCACTTACATAGAAAGCTTATGACTATGATGTTGGCAGCCATTCATTGCTTCTGAGTACTAGTCACATTTAGTTTTCTAGTTGACATTAAACTTCTCCTAGTCTTAGATTCATATTCAAAATCAACCTAAGTTTTTTTGTTTTCCATCTATGCTGCTAATGATTAATGACGATACTAACAGTTTTTATTTGGATCAAGTATCATTGTTTCACAACTTCATGTTGTTGATGTCCACTTGTTCTGTCAAAGGAAAAAAAACAACCCATTTACTTGTAAAGCTTATTCATATCCAGTCCTTGTTATCAGTTTGTTAATCCTATTTAATCATCCTTCATTAGGTCAATCAAGTTTTTTTTGGCTTTGTTCATAGTGGCGGAAGTATCTTCTTACTGTCAAATGGGGTTTGTTCATTGTGCAGGAAACTTTTGAATTCCTTAACATCTTGCAAGTTCATGGCTTCCCAAAGGTTATGGGAGTCCTTACTCATCTTGATAAGTTTAAGGATGTAAAGAAACTGAAAAAAACTAAGCAACGTCTCAAGCATCGTTTCTGGACTGAAATATATGATGGAGCTAAGCTGTTCTATTTGTCTGGTCTTCTTCATGGGAAGTAAGTATAGCTTTAATATCCTTCATTAAAGAACCAAATTCCATAGGTACTTCATAAACAAATGAATATTATCGCAAATAATGTTTGCTAGATTATTTAACCGAAATAGATGATTCAAGGTTGCTTCTCTCCAATGGTTTCTTATCATTCTACCAAATAATCAGGTATCCCAAACGTGAAGTTCACAATCTTGCAAGGTTCATTTCAGTTATGAAATTCCATCCTCTGTCATGGCGAGCTTCACACCCGTATGTATTGGTAGATCGATTAGAAGATGTTACTCCTCCTGAAAGAGTGCAGATGAACAAAAAATGTGACAGAAACCTCACGTTATATGGTTACCTGCGAGGTTGTAACATGAAGAAGGGTACTAAGGTACAATTAGATATTATAAATGCATAAAGCTATATGAGATAGTATTCTAACGGAAATGTTTCAATACATTATTCATATCATGAAGCATCATGACTACTGAATTGGTACCCAATGGAGATATGATTTTTCAGTCCTTGAGGGAAAATTAACTGTTACTTTCTGTAAAACATCTGTCAAGCAATGTGACTGTAAACCTTAAAATTTTTGGGTTTGGAGTCACATTTTCTCCAGTATCTACTGGTAGCTATATGCTTTATCTTATTTTTCCTGAAAATTGTATGTTTATATATCTAAAATTTATGAACTGAATTCAGTTACTGCACCAGGTACATATTGCAGGTATAGGCGATTACAATTTAGCTGGTGTGACAGGCTTAGCTGATCCTTGTCCTTTACCCTCAGTTGCCAAGAAAAAAGGACTGCGTGACAAAGAAAAACTTTTCTACGCACCCATGTCTGGCCTTGGGGATCTTCTCTATGACAAGGATGCTGTCTACATTAACATAAATGATCACCTCGTTCAGTTTTCTAAAGTTGAGGATGAAAATGGTGGAGAGACACGAAAAGGTATGAACAGTTTGTTTATATTTTATTTATTATATTTGTTTCATAATATTCAATGAGTTATCTCTCCTCACCAACATTTATTTTTTCATCCGCTCTGACTTGTTGATCTTTTCACAAGAAATATTAGAATAGAAACTCTATATGTTTTCATTTTACGTACCATTTAGTTTCAATGCTCATAAATATTATTCAAATGAAATGAAGGTTTTGGTGAGGAGCAATAAAACCATTCCTTGGTTAAATTACCTTTTACAAATTTGTTTTAAAAATGCATGTGTTCTTGTGTTATCAGGAAAGGCCCATGATGTTGGTGAGGTTATGGTGAAATCTCTTCAGAATACAAAATACTCCATTGATGAAAAGTTAGAGAAAAGTTTCATTAATCTTTTCAGTAGGAAGCCTCATAGTTCACCGGAAGACAAGCATGATGCAAATGATGATTCTGAACAAGACAAATTGGAGGAAGAAAAAGAAACTGGTGGATTCGATGAGGAAAGTGATGCAGACGATCTTGATGGTTCAGAATCTTCAGATCTAGATAATACTGACAAAAAAGATTCAATTGTAGAAAATATAGGTGATGGCTTTGATGGTGAGAGTGATGATGAGTCGGAAGGATGTGGGGATGATGAGCACCAACCTTCTTTAAAATCCGATGTTAAAGAACAAATCGAGTTCCACAATGGACGGTTTAGGAGAAGAGCTGTCTCTGGAAGTGATGTTGATCAGAGTGATCTGAAGGTAATCACTATTAGATGAACCCGAAACCTAAATCTTTGCTGAGTGTAAAAGAATTGTCTTCTTAGTGTTTGAGTTGCTAGAAGTTGAAAAAATCTGGATGAGCAGTGTAATGACTTCTCTAGTTTCCTAACATCTATGATATTTCATTGTTGGTGAAATCGTTCTGTTATTTTCTGTGGTGTCACTTTGTAGAAAATTCCAATCTATTTTTATCCTTTTTTATTGGAGCCGTGATAATCTGACTACCCCACGTGGCACACTCAATCGACTCTCCTGACGTGAAAAGTTCCAGAACTGTAGATCTGTATGTCTCGGGATACACAGTTCCCTCGGGACACATTTTTATGGGGAAATGCAGTTTTGCATCCCAAGGGCGTACAGATCTACAGTTTCTGAACTTGTCACGTCAGGAAAATCGATTGAGTGTGCCACGTGGGGTAGTCAGATTATCAGGATTCTTTTGATTATCATATTACTGCTGCTGTTTAGGCTGATGTAATTGCTGAAAAATCTACACTTATTTTAGAAAAATAGGATATTCTTCTTGATTATTTTTTACTTTCTAGAACATTCTTGTAACCTTCTACAATAAGATAGTTTTCTAGAATATTCTTGTAATAGGATAGTTGGTATAGTTTTCTAGAATATTCTTGTAATCCTCTATAATAGGATATTCTAGAATATTCTTGTAATAGGATAGTTGGTAGAGTTTTCTAGAATATTCTTGTAATCCTCTACAATAGGATAGTTTTCTAGAATCTTCTTGTAATAGGATAGTTGGTCTATAAATACCCTATTAGGGCATTTGTAATGTATATAAAAAAGAATTATCAATAAATTCAGTTTCCTACAGTAATTTTACTTATGTCATCGTCATCATCAAAGCTTATACCAAAATGTGGATTGGATGAATAGTCATGTTCCTCCTCTCAATTTTGTCTTAAAGCAATCGCTTATGTTAATTCTAGTGTGTTCATATCCACTATTTCTATCTCAATGCAAATTCTTTTTGGTCTTCTCATTTAGAACCCTTCAACTTGTACATACTTTCTAATTGGTGCTTTAGTCATCTGTCATTGCACATAACCCATTGCACTTGAATATATGTTGTTGTTGTCTCTTTATTAGCTTATGGTGTAGGTGTCTATTTTTTATTATAAGTAAATGGTGTAGGTGTCTATTGAAGTTCACTCACTTATGAATGGGACATAAGTCCAGATCCATGCTTGGTCCATATGCAGCATTCATGCCTTAAAAATGCTAATCATTGCATATGTTCGTTAGACATCTTTGTGCAACTAGACTAGAAGCTGCATTTTCATTAAATGACATCATGGACATAGTATGCGACCACTTTGTCTTATTTGATAGAGTCTACAATTAAGTTCTTTCGTCAGTGTGCTTCTTAAGACTAATATATAGTAGTGGATGATTTAGTTAAATGGTATGAACGTAGTATCTGATCACTTAGTCTAGCTCATAGAGTGAAGCCTAGAACTAGGGTTGTCAATAGAATGGATCAGATCCGAAATCTGTAATGTTCCAATACCATAGCTTGGATCTAGATTGAGGATTTGGTTCCAATAAGGATCTGATTTTATAATCTCATTGCATACATCCTTATTCAACTATACTAGAAGCTGCATTTTCATTAAACAAAATTTTGGACCATGTCCCGACTAGGTCTGTCAATGGATTGGATCAGATCCAAAATCCGAAACGTTCCAATCCTATAACTTCAGATCTAGATCGAGGATTTGGTAACCTATCGAGATTGTCTGGATCAACCATGTCCCAATAGGGCCCTGACCCAAGAAAATTTGGTGAAGTATGTAAATCAAGTTATGTGTTTTGTTCCAAATATATAAAGTTTATTAGCATTCGTATATCGAATGGAATTTGATCCAATTCGGACTCAATATGATTGTTGTTGGATCGGTTTTGGATCTTAATATTGAGATCCAATTAAAAAAAAGCTTGATCCAATAAGGATACGATCTCATACTTATTGGATTCGTCACAGATCATCCCCAATTCCAATCTCGATCCCAGCCCATTGACAGGCCTATACCTAGGACATGCTATTTTTTAGGGTTTTTTATGCATGTTAATGTGGATTTTCTTCCATTATGCTTGTGCGTGGGATCTAAGTGATGCTCAAAGAATATCTTTTTGCAAAGCACATTTTACCTATGTGATCTATGTTACCTTGGCACTTTTGGAATCTGTGCCTTGCCAACACTTGGTGGCACTTGAACAATCCTCAACATGGCATGATACTTTTGGCCATGTATGGAAAAACATTAAATGGTATCATCAAAGTGGCCCTTATTTGGCATTGTAAAATGAAGTGTCCTTTAAAGGAAAAACTATGTAGTGTAAAGTGTCACAAGTTATTAACAAAAATGGTTGGATCCTTAAAACTATTTGTATGATATTGAGTAGTTTAAATTAAGTGCCGAATTCATAGTTCAACTTTTTATCTTTTTGTCAAGTAGGTTTTCCAATCAGCCTTTTAAGATTTCCATGTAGTTTTGTTCTACTAATGCATGATTCATAGCCAACACTTCGCGTATCTTCTTGTTTTTGTCTTCTTCCATTATGCTTTTCTTAGTTTTTTAGGGAGTAATAGGTGTCCGTTTAAGCGATATCTCTAAACTAGTTTTTGGATTCTCTGTCTGATTTTTTATTTTTTGTACGGTTGTGCCACAATATTTGCATTTCCAGAAATCTCAAACACCAGTCGACACTTTGACACTTTGCACCCGTGCCACATGTCTTGTTAACACTGTATTTGACACTTAATTCTTTAAAATGAAACATGATTAAACTATATGGTTGGTTTGACTCTATGTTACATGCTATTGGCTTTTACGGTAATATCGAGCCGTACCTTCTTGTGCTATACAACTTATCTCTCATTGTTCATTGCATGATAGGATTCAGACTTTTCTGAGGAAGATGACGAGGACCATAAAATGGAAGGTAGATTATCTTACTTTATTTTTAAGCTGTCATATATGTTGGTGTTAGTTAGTGGACACAAAGAATATTTCATTCCCATTCTGTCAAAACTTTTGCTATTGGGTGCTTTAATAATTTGAAATCAGAACCATTTATGGTCATAACTGGAACAATGTAATAGAGAACAAGAAGTTCACAACTAATAAGAAGTTTATGTCAGCAATTATTATTATTTTTTAAACAAGCAGGACTGATTTATAATTTTTTTTCTTCTGGCTCTAAAGATTGATTTACTGTTCTTTGTTATTGTCTTCATAGAAGATGAGATGGGAAATGCTTCAAAGTGGAAGGAATCCTTGGTAGAAAGAACCATATCAAAACGAGATACTAATCTCATGCAACTTGTTTATGGGAAATCTGCGTCAAAGTCAACAACTTCAATTGATGAAGCACAAGTTAGTAGTGAGGATGAAGAAAGTGATGATGATGAATTCTTCAGGACTAAAGGAGAGAGCAAAAAGGTGCCCATCCAGAATATATTTTTGCTCAATTTTATACTTCTTTATTCATTTTGGCTGGCTATCCTTTTTCTTAAGAGAAAATATTTAGGTTGATGTTGATAGATTAAATGTATCTTACATGTAATATTGTTCTGTTATATAACAGAAATTGAGCGATGGAGTAGACGGTTATAATTTAAATGCTGAGGACTGTTCTAAATATACGAATCATGTGAAACTCAAAGACTGGAAGGATGAAAAGCTTTTTGAAAGCATTCGTAATCGTTTTGTTACTGGCGATTGGTCAGTGGCTGCTCGCAGAGGTCAAGCCCTGGATGCTAACAGCGAAGATGATGATGTTGTCTATGGTGAATTTGAAGATTTAGAATCCGGAGAGAAGTATGGTAGCCATCATCAAATGGATGATGGTGCAAAGGAGGATCCAGAAGCAGAGGAGCGAAGGCTTAAAAAACTTGCCCTTCGTGCGAAATTTGATGCTCAATATCCTTTTTTCAAACATTTTGTCATTGTGTGTAATACACTTTTATTTGTTCCAGAAGCTTTAATAGGTTGCATAGTATGACCTTGACTTCAATTATACATATAATGCATCTGAGCTTCCAGATGATGAAGAAACTGATAAGGAGAATGAGACAAAGTTTCACCGAAATCAGGCAAATGATGGTGGATATTTTGACAAGGTAAACTTATTGCTGTTTATTTATTATATTTTTTTGATAACTAAATGTCATTAATGTATAAAAGAGGGAAGTCAAGATGGCCAACCCAGTACCACAGGCTCGACCCCCTGTACCAAGGTCGTCTCAAGATGTGATCAGCTGAAATACTATGGATCCCATCCCATCCACCTAAAATCTCCTCAAAAAAAACACCAGAAAATTCCTTGAATTTTTTTACATTAAAAAAAATAGAAATCTCAAAATCAATATAATTATCTCGTGAAGGCGATGCTCCTAATCTTCAAAAACATGGTAGTTCCTTTCCTTCCAAATTCCCCAGAAATCTATGAACTGTGTTAAATTCCCCATGAGACTCTTAAACTCATTGATTTTGATCCTTGCATTTATTTTGAGTTCAGGGCTTTAAATAGTTAAATTGTATTTTGCAGTTAAAGGAAGAGATTGAACTTCGGAAACAGATGAATATAGCCGAACTCAACGATCTTGACGAGGAAACTAGAATAGAGATAGAAGGTTTCAGAACAGGGACATACCTGAGGTTGGAGGTTCATGATGTTCCTTTTGAGATGGTAGAATATTTTGACCCTTGCCATCCTATTCTGGTTGGAGGCATTAGCCTTGGGGAAGAAAATGTTGGATACATGCAGGTTAGTATCTACTGCCTGACTTTTTTTTCTCTTTCTTTTTCCCCTTTTTTGGACTACTAGAAAAGGCTAATCATTTTCACAGATATTAGACTAAATTGCTGTCAATGGTATAACTAGTTGTGCTATCTTTTATGTGCAAAATGAAGCATCTTGATATATTATGTGTTATTCATTTTAACTATATTAATGTACCAAAATGAAAATGTAGCTTTCAAAAACATGGTTTTAAGTCTCAAGCAAGACTGAGTATATAGAAAGGATCAGAAATTGTAGATAGTTATTTTAATTATTATTATTATTTTTCCTCCTTGTCTATTTTTTTCCTACCTATATTAATGATTATTAGTCAGGAAGACTCTATCAATAGGATAGAAGTGTTAGTTATAATTATTCCATGTTCACTTCTTATAAACTCTATAGATATGAAATATTTCAAATATATAAAAGATAGAGCAGAAATCTTGATCTTGCATATTTCTATATCTCCTGGGAACTCCCATTTCTACTAGGAATCCTTGTCTGATCAGATTCTAACGAGTCCTTTGGTAACTTGTAAGAAACTCTTTCGTTCTTTATTAGAAATTAGAATTAAATTATAAGACAAGAACAAAAAAACTAGAATAATAAAGTTCTAGACCATTATATTTGTATTTTTATATGTAAAGCCGTGCACCATAGATGCTTGGGAACATCTAAATTGATTTATGCTCACAGGGTCCACATAGAGATGAGACAATGGCTTATTTTTGGTTAGGGTGATTTCTCAAAAGAACAGCCCCATTCGATACTTATACCCTATTAATTATAGAATTCAAGTTATCAGTGAAATGGGTGGTCCATAGTAGTTCAACTTGTGTACCACTTTTCATAAGCCTAGAAATATTGAAGTGGGCTGATTTTTTTATTATTATTATTATTTATTTTTATTTTTTTGTTTATTTATTTATTATTAATTTTTTTTTTTTTTTTTTTTTTGGGGGGGGGGGGGAGGGGGAGGGTGGTGATCTCCATGGTGAGATTGTCATTCTCACATTTGGCCCTTGACTCGTCTCCATTTGGATCCTATGAGTATGTACCCATTTTAAATGTCAAATGAATTTTTTTTCTGTGCTTGGAAAAATCATCTAGTCAAATGCATGCCATTAGTTTAAAAAGTCAACAACAGCACTTGGTCTTTTTTGGTGAGATATTCTGCCTCTTTCTTGCAGGTTAGACTAAAGCGTCATAGATGGCATAGGAAGGTATTGAAGACTAGAGACCCACTTATAGTTTCAATTGGTTGGAGGCGTTACCAGACCACACCTGTTTATTCCATTGAGGACGCAAATGGTCGGCATCGTATGCTCAAGTACACTCCCGAACACATGCACTGCCTTGCTATGTTTTGGGGTCCTCTTGCACCTCCCAACACTGGAGTGATTGCAGTTCATAACTTATCAAACAATCAGGTTAGATATTTCTACGTACGACTTCGTAATGTTATTTTCATTATCTGGGTACAGTTAGTTGATTATAATATTCACATCTTTTAAATCTTTTGGGAAGTAAAATATTCAAGTTTCCTAGTCTTTATGCATACAATTTTCAATTCACCTTATTTGCTTTCCTTAAAATCTTCTTGAGGTACTCCAATTAAAACTTGAATAAACAAATAAAAAAGAAAACTTCCAGGTATTTTTTATTTATTTTAGGCAGAGGCAAAAAATTTGGACCATTTCTCGATTTTTGTGTCACCTCTGCGTATGGTTCATGCGAAGAGTCTTTGTATCGTTCCAATTTTTTTGGATATCTGCATAGAGATCTTCCGAATAAGTCATTTGCTGTGAAATACTGTTAACTGATTTTGTGAGTAATTGGCCAGTGGAAATAACTGATTTATTTATTTTCTGTATGAAGTTCCTATATCAATTCTAGATATTTGTTTAACATGGGCTGACTTTGATTGTAGCCATTGATAAGGAAATACACTCTTTGATATCTAATTTTATTTTAAGTTCTCTCCCATTGAAGTGTTAACTGTCGATTGTATTTCTGTGAAGTACAATGGATTTATCTTTCGAATTTTCTCCCTTTTTATTGTCATTTTAAAATAGCAAATATTGAACTGTAGAAGAAAAGGTGGTGGGTTTGGGTATTCTTGTCAAATGCTATGCTTGAAATTTAGCTGTGGAATGATCAGAACCCATGTGTAAGTTTTTTTTAAGAAAATTTGGTGCTTTTCAGCTGTAAATGGGTGTCAATCAGACATTAAAAAAAAATGTTAAAAATAAATTGAGGGGACTGAGAAACTGTGTCACTGTTATTATTCCCTGAATGGCTAGCATTTTGTTCCTCAGGCATCATTTAGGATTACAGCCACTGCAGTTGTACTTGAGTTCAACCACGCAGCACGGGTAGTGAAGAAGATCAAGTTGGTTGGTTACCCTTGCAAGATCTTCAAGAAGACAGCTCTTATCAAGGATATGTTTACATCGGATCTTGAAATTGCTAGGTTTGAAGGTGCAGCTATTCGTACTGTAAGTGGGATCAGGGGACAAGTTAAGAAGGTACATATGCTAAATATACCAATACATTCACATTGTTTTATTTTTTCCTACTTTATTTTCCATCTCTCCCCAAGCAGAATTATTTTCTATGTAGTTATCAGAATTACTGTTTTCCAAATCTTACTCTTAAGTATGAGGGTTGGGCTCAGCGCTTTAAAGAATCCATGACTGCGCATTTTTTCACTGATTTCTTACGTGTAAACACGTCAGATTATGGCTTTAATGGGTCAGGTTTGGGCCGGATATGAGTATATCCATATCTTTATCCAAATCTTTTATCCGGATCCAACTCAACTCTTGTTATCCATATCATTTTGTTTTCACGAAATCCAGATCTGGATCTGACCCGACCGAATTACTTGATTTGGGTCGGTCGTGTTGGATAATTCTATATCGTTCAACTTTCTTTGCCATGTTTCTTTTCTAATTTCTATACTATTCTATTTTACCATTATAATTCTTTTATTTTATAAGAGTTCATGTTATATTATAGTAGTAGAAGAAATATTTTTTAAAAACATAAAAAAATAATTTTCAAAGTAATATATCATTCGGATCCTGGCGGATTTAGGGATGGATCCATATTCGGCCCGTATCAAGGGATATCAATCCATATTCGACCCACTTTTATTTGGATCTATTCCAAGCGTCCAAAACGTTAAATTTGGATTCTGATGACTCAGATTTTGGATAAAATGCAACCCATTTTATGTCCTACGTCAGATACATTATGCACCTCACAGATGTGCTGCTTGTGTGCATCAGTGCATTAGGAAGGATTGGTTTTATGTGCTTTTCTTTTGAGGTTTCATTTCATTTTCTTTTTTGTTTTGATCTTTTTATTGAACAGGCTGCAAAGGGAGAGATTGGTAACAAACCCCAAAAGAAGGGAGGGCAACCTAAAGAAGGGATTGTGAGATGCACATTTGAGGACCGAATTCTGATGAGTGACATTGTTTTCTTGCGAGCATGGACTCAAGTCGAAGTCCCTCGCTTCTTCAACCCTTTGACAACTGCCCTCCAACCTCACAATAAGGTCTGGCAAGGCATGAAAACAGTTGCCGAGCTAAGAAGAGATCACAACCTGTCTATTCCTGTCAACAAGGACTCACTCTACAAGGTGATATTTATTGTTAAAGGTGTCGTACGCTCCAGAATTATTTTTTCTTAGGTCATCTCTTATATTTCTTGTTTTCTCATTGATCAGCCAATCGAACGTAAGACAAGGAAGTTCAATCCATTAGTGATCCCCAAGTCTCTACAAGCAGCTCTCCCTTTTGCTTCAAAGCCAAAGGATAAGCCTAGCAGGAAGCGACCACTGCTTGAAAACCGACGGGCTGTTGTAATGGAACCTCATGAGCGCGAAGTCCATGCTCTTGTTCAACACCTTCAGTTGATAAGAAAGGAAAAGGTACACATTGACAAACCTCGTCAAGCCTAGCCTCGTGTCCACATAGACCACCTACCAATCTATCCAATCAATTTGGATATTTATGGATGGTTAGGGTTCACCCGTATTTTTTTCTATTGGTCTGAATGGTTCCTCCATCAAGATAGTTGAATTAATTTGAATCTCATACATTTGGAACCAGTCTAATTGGCAGCTAATTATATTTAGATAAACATCGTTCCCACCTTATTTGATGTATGGCCTTCTACAGATGAAAAAGCGAAAGTTGAAGGAAGAGGAGAAAAGGAAAGCACATGAAGCAGAGAAGGCCAAGGATGAGCAGCTGTCGAAGAAGCGACAGAGAGAAGAGCGACGAGGGAGGTACCGTGAGGAAGAGAAACTTAAGAATAAGAGAACCCGAAGAAATGTGGATGCCTAATGATATACATCCTAGTAGTTCCCGGAAACATTTTTTCTGGTAGGCTCAAGCCCTTGCTACAGGAAAATTAGGTTATCAGTGTCAGATCTGATTCACAATTTCACGAGGAGAGAATGACTTTGGAGTTTGGCCTCAACAGTCTGGGATGTTTTTGGTGGACTCAGAATGTATTACGAGGTGACAGTTACAGGAAAGAGTTGCTACGTTTTAGAGTTTTAGATTATTTTGAAGAATGAAATGAATCAGATTAGGAACATGTAATAGATCATATTCCCATACTGATCAAAAGATAAGATCCCATGTATTATTCATGTTTCCTTATGTCAAGAGAATTAGTGTCAACTAACTTTTTTTGAATTGTTTCACTATTTGTTTAATAATAGAGAGAGAGAGAGAGAGATGGGCTATTTGATCTCTACTATTCATTACAACTCTATTTTTTTGTTATGGTCTCATGCATGATTATTATTGTGTTCCCAAAAGTGGGGTCTTTGACGTAAGATATGTTGCACAAAATTTCTATCAGATGGAATTATTTCATTTTGGATGGATTTTTCTCCTCTTAAATCGTTTTAAGTGTCAAATTTTTTGTTTCACTTTGTTAACAATTTAGTGAGTAATTTGGTCACAAAAAAAATACATTCTGATGTATCATTTTCTCATAGATTTGAGGAATTCGAGTAAAAACATTTCCAAATAAAAATCAAAAGGGTGGTGATTATGTATTAGTCAATGGATGATGTCCATAACCATAAACACTTGAATAAAATTATTTCAAGGATAAATTGAATCAAAATTTATAATCTACCAGTGTTACGCATGGTTTTAAAAAGCATCCACGATTAAGATAACTTTGATCAAGATTTTTATGTTATTCTATGAAATTTTATGTTTTTCACAAAGAATGATCAATATCTGTTTATCCTTCTTCTAACAGAAAAAATAATTATTGTTTATATATTATCTAAAGATATATTTATGAAAGTTAAATAAATCAAATTTTAACACGAAGACTCAGGTCAGTCAACTAGGTTTTAGGTGCTCAGACGAGAAACCAGGTTTAATTGGAATCACGGGACGATGAAATGAGAACTAATTCCTGCTTCCCAGCTTCAGTTAAAGCTATAGCAATGGTTCATGAAAGAAACATGGGAATGCAAGTCTATGCGTTAAAATACACACAAGTGTCCAATTCATCAACTCATCCAAATCAAAAGAGAGCTAGATAGATAACCCAAAGATGACATCAACGAGGTGCACTCAGAAGTTGTAGAGATTATCAGAATTATATTTGCTCCTGAAATTATAATGGTCGAACTTCGGATCACCATAGTCTCCCAACTTACTCTCAGCAGGTTTTGGCTCCATCCCTGCAGCTCCAAAAGCTACCTCTCCACTTCGATCACGGTGACGGTGCCTACTTCGTTCTTTCATGCTCTTAGAACCAACTTGAGTATATGGAGGAGGAGGAGCCTCACCTGATCCATAGAAATCAGCGTATTCTTGTCGCTTTGAAGACCGATGCTTGGTTGACAATGAAGGATCCTTCGTAATGGCCGATTTACTCTTTTGGAGTTTGTGTTGGATATAACCATCACTAGCATTTGTAGTAGGAGAATGCCGTGTTTCGGAAATTGGAGTAGCGGTTCTCTGCTTTTGCACAGGTGGGGTTGGTTCAGCTTTATCTTCAGGCATCACAAGAGAATCTTGAATTGGAGTGAGATTGTTCTTGGATCTCCCAGACTTGAAATTGAGAGGAACAAAGTAGAGAAAGACACTACCAAGTGCTTCAAATGCAAGTTTAGCCAAATCAATCATAAGCCTCCCAAAAGATGGCCACCCGGCATCTTGGTCCTCTTTCAGGCTCTCCACAATTAGAGTGGGCTTCTCTGTGGTGGGCTTCTCTTGAAGTTCGCTCTCAAAGGCTTGCTGCTGCTGCATTGGTACAAAGATGGGATTTAGCTATCAAAGCATAAAACAAGAAAGAAAAACACCAGTTTTCTTAACCAACAAAGATTCCCAAGGATTGAAAAAGATGATCAGCAATCATCTTCCATTGATATTCATTATAATTTAATTCACTAAGAACAAAACAATAGAATCCGGAATGATTTTCCCAATTATGGAATGTGTCTACAAACTATAACAATTCTCCGTTTCATAATACACTCTAATCCAATAGTGAAATAAATAAAATGTTTCCTTGAGACGGAAGTTAATCAAAAGAGTATCTTTGTCGCCCAACAGTTCAAAAACTGATGGTTTCTAGCAAAAACGTATTTGATGGATACACATCAACACACCACCAAATGGATAGGACTAGTTCATAGTGCAGTAATGACAATTTATTGGTCCTAACAATGTGAACGGTAAAGAGAATGACTCACCCTAAAAGGAGTTTCCAAACATGATAACACTCTATACCATCCTCTTTGAGTGGTATTTTGCTTATTAAGATTTTTTTGCTGTTGGTAAGTAAATGCAATCAATATATTATATAAGTGGTTGAGGTGGCCAAAAATAAAACTAGGGGTTAGACCAACGTCACACATGAGCTATTCTACAGACCAACTCCCATAGCCCCATGAAATCTCAAAGAAGACCCCTTGAATTCGAGGGCACTTCACCACATTAAAACAAAACCCAAAATAGACACTAAGATATCCTGCAAGGACAGCTCGATATTCTCGAACATTCTGCAATTATACTCCTTTCAAATGCCCCCAACCAACCACCAGAGGGATGAGGACCATAAAGTCCTGTCTGATAGTCTAAAGGAAGCACCCAAAGCCATACAGGACTCAAACAAGCACAAGACCGACTCAAGAAGGCATGATGAAACTACAAACAGAGATAAAACATAACTCCAAACATCTAGGGCCAACGCACAATGAATAAACAGATGATTCCATAACCCATACGAATGAGAGGATCCATCATTAGGCATCCACCCAAAGCCAGTCCAAACCAAGATTATTTTATTTATTTTTTATATGTATTATAATGTTATTTTTTCTAAACAAAAGAACATTGGCGGCATTTTACCAGAAATTCATAAAATAGCATGGTATGGGATTTACCTTCCTCGAGAAGATGGAAGATCCAAATCCCTGCTGGATCATGCATGAAACATATCCCACCAATACTGCACCAACAACCATAGCAATATCTGCTTGAAAGAATCCAAATAACATAGCAGTCAGATTTTGAAATTTGAAAAAATGTCATTTGCAATTGAAATGTGCCTTCTATGATGCTAGAACAGGTTTTACGTGATTGATTTTTGGTGAATATTATAACTCCTTCCAGTGTTCAAGCAACATAAAATAGTGAATTGGGAGCACTAAAGATAAACTAGAAAAAGACTAATCCTTAATAGCCACCATGAGAACCATAAAATCAACAAACCTTACATATCTTCCTACTCCTGAAATATCAAGAAAAACCATAAATCTGTAACTTCCCATCTTGATATCCTCCAAACCCTAAAGTCATAATCATTGATTGACAACTAAAACTGATATCTATTTATGCACCTTTCGCATTTTCTGTGATCTCTATTTTTTAAACTTCCTAGCGATCACAAGAGTTGTAGTTTAGATTTGTTGTCTTGGAATTGAGAAATGTATTAGTATGGTAATCATATTAGGATTAGTGTTGTTATCTTTATTATACTTCATGGGCGATGCAATCCTGTGGTTTCATGATTAGAGGGATGATTTAGGTATTGGAAATCAGTTCAGATAAATCTAGGGTTTAGAAAGGAGGATAATAGATTGTTTGTGTGTTTTGTACACATGACCCCTACTCACTTCTTATTTAATTGAAACAACTTTCATGGACAATAATGCCCTTACAAATCAACTTAAATGCTGAAGGGAATAAATATAAGATATAACAAAACATCAATAAGAGGATACCCATTCTCGTCATTTCATCGATGATTCTGATCTATAGGAGTGTCAATAGGCTTGGCACCAAGATTATATGTGACTTTGAAAGGATCAACTATATATTTTCTTTGACAGATAAATATCCTATTTCTTGATCTACCAAATTCAATTCCAAGAAAGTATCTGAACACCCCTAGATCATCAATTTCAAGTTCTCTTCCCAAATACTCATTGAGTTATTGGATCTATCATTGATAATGTCCTATAACAACAATGCCATCAACTAATCCACATACACTATAAGAGCTACTATTCCACTCTGCGAACGCTTGACAAATGACATATGGTCAGCTTGAATTCTTACGTAAACCATATTTTTTGAGGAATTACTATATGTGTCAAAACATGCCCTTGGCAATTGATTCAATCTATATCTTGCCTTCTTCAGTCAACAAATTTTCCTTTCCTATCAGGAAATTGCAAACCATGCACTACTTTCATACAAATCTCCTCCACTAAATCTCCAACAAGAAAAACATTCTTGACATCCAACCCATCTGATCCTACACAAAACAAGTGGGAAGGAAAGTATTGGAATGTGATGTCATGGCTTTTCTATACAATGCAAACAAAGGTCTTTTCTATTCTTTAAGGAAACGAGAGAGACCTGAGATGCACATGGTCAGCAGAACAAACAAATTAAGTCTAATCTACGATTGATGGAGTCTTCTTGTAAAGCACATCTCCTTTCTACTCCTAGATGTCAATAACTATGGTTGATATACCAATTAACCCAATGAATGTGATTTAATCAATATATCTATGAAGCAAAACTAAATGAGGTAACCTTGGACGTGCTTATTTCTTTTGCTTCTATTTTTCAGTATTTCACTCATCCATCGCACCAACCTTGCCTCAACATACATGCTACCTTGATTGCTAAACATTAAGTTCCATAAAGAATGGCTGAAATTATTGTCTTCTCACAAAAAAAAAATCCATAAACCAGAAGCACATTTTCATTTTGGTTACACAACTTTAACTCTATGACATTTAGCAAAAAAGAAAATTTCTATGAGCAATAACCACCTTAATCTCTCATTATTTATGGGTAATCGAATGAGGTCATAGCTCATAAGAAATTATTTATGGGACTCATCTGTCTTTCTAACAGTTGTTCTACATAGTCGAACAGTTACTAGTCCCTCAAACATCACTTCAAAAGGAAAAAATTTCAAGTTCATAAAAATCGTGAAGTTGTTGATTACTTGAGCAACTCATTTTATTGGTTTCTAAATACTAAAATACATACTTTCCATGAATGTCAACCAAGCCAACTCAACTAGCCGAGTTCCTCGAGTACTCAATAGCATTCTTAAACATTGCGAGTAAAAGTAAATGTTACAGAATTTATCCAAAAAAGGAGTAAATTTAACAGAGAACAATCATATAGTCCAACCAATTAAGCATTGGAGGCAATTAACTCCGTTTGATTGCTACCATTAGAATATATATTAAGATAATCAAAATATTCAAAACATCGACACAATATATACCAAGTTCATTTCATCACCGTATAAATCCTCCAAGACATGGTCCAATCGTTGTATCTTTTTAGTGCATTGGCTGCCTCAACATTATGTTATAGTGTAAAGATAGTAGTGTGCATCAGTATTCATATTGTGCAAATAAGATGGAGTGAGAGAACAAAAAAGGGAAATAGGCCTATAAATGGCACTTTTTGGAGCAAATATGATCTACATAGGGATCATATGAACTCCCAAGACATCAAAAATAGCCAAGATTATAAATTTTCCTGACACCAAGATTAGTAGCATAACATCTCCAGATCAACATTAAAGTTGGACATCAATTTCCAACATTTTGAAAGTCCATGCATTTGTTTATAGACTGCAATGGAAGGATTTATAGCTAGTAAAGCCAATCCAATAATTAACCGTACATGACTGAACAGGAGATATAAGGCCTACAACAAAATTTGGGTAAGATTGCAAATGAAGTTAGATCTTCATCACTTGAAAGATTAGCACACTTGTATGCAAGCAATATCCGAAACCTGGCTCATAGATGAAAAATCCTGAAACTTAATGATTGTCCTCATCATGTTCAGAAAATGTGCAGGGCAACACCAAAATTGGTTGGATGACTATATTGTCTGATTAATAATATTAGCAAAAGTATTAATACAAACATAACTAGGTTCAACCATGGACTGAATAGTGTAAAGTCACTAACACAGTTAACTTTGAACCAGTGACCAGAACTCTAGCTTTCCCACCATTCAAAATATACTTCTCAAGTCAGCTACAAGCATCATTTAATTAATTTATTCATATATATCACATAACAAAAAAAGAAATCATCCTAAGAAATAGATGATAACTGATGGATATATGGATACGTCAAGTATGACTAAACACTACTTCCCTACCAAACTAAGCATTATGTATGAAATGGGGTTATGTGGACCGAATGATCACCTGTCTATATGCTCCACATGTCCATGCGGAACCCAAAAACACGATCGGGTACCACATGGTTATAAAGCAGAAAATTCTAAGAACTTTGAAAAAAAAAAAAACTAACTTAAAATAAGACTTTGTTTAACAATTAGATTTTAAAATTTTGAATTTTTGCGTTCAACAACCGTCCATTTTATCAGTCTTAGATCTAACTAAATATATATATGAATTTTTTTTCTTCAAGCCTGATCTTAACCACTAATTGTAGGGGAATAAAGTGTCATTTGAACCAAAGTAGCAGTCCATGTGACCCTTGGTCCAGGCTTTACATGGTCCTTCAGTCCATACAAAACTTTTCCCTGTATACATATATGCTAGAGTTTAGAGTTTGCTCGTGCCTATAGCATTGGGGGGGGGGGGGGGGGGGGGGGGGGGGGGGGGGGAGGGCAGAGGGAAAAAACAATAGTGTGGACCACCCTCCATTGTGACGGAGGGGATGTTTATCTCTCACAAAACTGTAGGTCCAACGTTGTATTTTATTATTATTATATATATGACCATAGAGGTTTTGTTAGTAGTATTTTTACAATCATAAGCTGAAGTTGCAAGACGTTTCTCTTTAATCTCGAGTGAGCAAGCAATTAAAAACAATCAGTTTGGAGTCACAACCTGTGGTAGAAATCGAGCTATGCTCGAAATCACAATCCTCTTGGTTGAGAGCAATTTGCCGAAGAGCAGCATTTCCTCGATCAACAACTAACAATGAACAAGTACGTCCAACATATACCACGTCAAAATCGGTTGAGAATTTCGCATCCTCACTAGGTCCATCCCTGTATCCTGCAACATTAGATTTCCCTCCAGCAATCGTTGTCACACCTGCAAGCAATGTCCAGATTTAAATATTTTCTTTTAGCAGTCCCAATCCATAATTAAAATGCCCATTGTTGTCCCCCTTTCGAAACAACTTTGAACTAACAAGTGGTTAGTATCACACACCAGCTTCTCCTATTTTTCTGATGGCTAGATTTGAGGTGTCTGCAACATACACGTTCCCTTTATCATCCATGGTAACGCCTTTTGGATTTTTAAAACGAGCATCACTTGGTTTTCCATCAACATGCCCTGTGTAACCCTGAAATGACCCAGCAACCAATCTTGCCCTGCTATCTGCAAAACAACTCGAAGTCTAAATATTTAAAAGAAAAAAGCACACCCATGGATCACAATGATGAAGTATTTCCAGCTGACCCATATGGTAAACAATATCATATTGCAGACTTAACAGCTCATAAGAAAGTACACAAGACACCAACCTATTCTAACAAAGAAAATGGACACAATTACTCAGTATAGAAGTATCACCAAGAACAGGAGAAGATTCAGTATCACACTGTTCGAGGAACCCTAGATGTTGTCGGAGTAAAAGATCGTAAACAAGTAAACTACTGAAAAAACAAAAAAGAAATAGAATTGAAATCTATTTCTATTGACCAATCAGAAATTGCCTTCCAAAACTTATAACTGCATTAAAAAGTCCAATATATATGGATTATTAGACCTTTTGAATAAGAGTCAAGAAGATCTTATGAAAATTGAATATTTTTGCATATCAACAGCGAAAACAACTCACAAGTCTAAATATTAAAAAAAGATGCACATCCAAGGATCACCAAGATGAAGTATTTCCAACTGACCTATATGGTAACAAAATCAGATTTTGGACCTAATTGCTTATAAGAAAGTACACAAGACAACAATCTAACGACCTCCTAACAAAGAATACGGACGTAATTAATCGGTATATAAATATCACCAAGAACAGGAGAAGATTCCACCTTTTCAAAAAAGATATTAAAATTAAGAAAATTCCATAAAACAGAAGTAGCAAGCTTACATTGAGATAGTGGTGGAGTAATTCGAACGATGTTGCTATTCACGGCATCAACAGCGAAGAGTTCACCATCCTGGGATACTCGGATTGAATAAGGCACAACACCAAGTTCATTTCCTTCCACAACTGTCTCAACTAAATACCCATTCTCAAACTGAAGAACATTTCCATCTGTGCAAAAAATGACAAGCACATTCTCAGCTTCCCCAGATACCCATCAAAGTAAACCTTTATTTAATCACAAACAATATCTGGGTATAAAAGAAAATAAAAAATTTCAAACTGAAGAAATGTCACATACTCCCATACATACAACAAAACAACAACATAATATCAAATTCTTCAGATACCCATCGAAGCAAACCTTCAAATAATCACAAAACAACATCTTGGTACAAAAGAAAATTAAAAAAAAAATCAAACTGAAGAAATGTCCCCTATGTACAACAACAAAATCACAAATTCTTCAGATACCATCAAAGTAAACCTTCATATAATCACAAAACAACATCAGGGTATGATAGAAAACAGTAATTCAGCTTCAAACTTACCTGTTTGAGGTGCTTTTGGAGAAGATCTTGTCCATTTGAGAAAAGACGACAAGTGTTTGATCAAGGGTCCTAAAAAGGGAGGAAAAAAAAAAAAGTAAGATCAAAATAAAAACTGAATAAAAGAAGCAAATGTATTAAAATGAACAGATCAAAATAACCACACACACACAAAAAAACAAAGATTGGATTCCTTAGCTACTCACCTGCAGGAGTGGCTTCAGCTTGAAAATCAAGAAAAGGAGTGATGAAGGGTGTTAAAAATATAACAAAAAGCAGGGAATTTCTCATGACTCTCTCCAACCCAATTTCCAAAAGAGAGGAATTTTGTGAGTTAAAGAAGATTTAAGAGGATTTGTGTCTGAAAATCATGAGGGGGTGATAGAGAAACACTGTTTTGGTTTCAGTAGAGATGCAAAGTTATAACTTTTGTCACTTATTTCTCCCTACTTTCTTTCCAGCTGAGGTGAAAGGATTGCTTTTGATTTAATCAGATTCTAAGATATGTTCTCTCGAGAAAGGCAAGAGAACGAAAATGTACTTTGGGGTTAAATTTTAGGGAAAATTACTTAAAGGACCCTGGCTGAGGGACTTTTTTCTAAATTACCCCTGAGTTTTGGATGGTTTCTGAATAATCCATTTAGTAAAACTTTTTTTAATCTTTGTCGAGCTAGAGCTCACCACTTTTTATTTATCGTCAATATCAACATTTTTTATCGTAGAACTCAACATTTTTTTATTATTATCGAGGAGCTCACCAATTTTATTTAGAGAACCACTTTCCTTGCTAAGATAGCGAGGAAAAGGGGTTGCGAATCTTGATGACTTATTTTACAAATCTCGATGTCTTTTTTATGATGGATGAGACTTAATAAGGCCTCTTTTCCTCACTATCTTACTAGTAAGGATAGTCTAACTCTCTTGTTTATTGTCAAGCTCACCACTTTTTATTGTTGAATTCAAAAGTTTTTAAAAATATTGAACTCGACAATAAAAAATTGTGAATTTGATGTTGGTAAGATTCATCCATCTCGTTTTTCAATTAAAATACATGAAAAAATCGACTAAAAACTTGAGATAACGACTTGTCTAAATGATTTCAAACTAAAAAAGCCATCCTTGATCGATTTTTATCCAAAAATGAATTTTTTTTTGAAAAATCCCTAATTTTTACGTACGTCTTAAAAAAAACTTGAAAATGATTTTTTCTTCCTTCTTAAATCTTTTTAATGGAATGGAGTCTTCGAAGATCAATTGAGATATCGAAAATCCAATTTTTTGATTGAAAACGGTGAGATCAAATGATTGGGGCATTCAATCGTTAGAAATGTGGTGAATGAGGTTCAAGGATTGATTAGAAAAGAAAATTTTAGTTCGAAACTTTAAATGTATGACAAACATTTAAATTCATAAAAAATCGATATAACAATTGAGTAATATGTATTTACTATGAATAGCCCATGACATTGACTCATCCAAGACTTTGAGTCGTCTCACTTTTGACCGAGATTTAACACTATTTTTAAATGAACATTCCAGTAAGATGGAATTAATTTTTTTTCCCATATTCGATTTCATCTGTTTATAGAACACAAGTTATTCTCTCTATTGGACTTGTGGTTGCATGAATAAGATGTTGTGTCTAGTATAGATTTTGAGTTCAAATAGGATATTGAAAACAGAAAGTAGAACAAGTTAGAAAGAATTTATCAATTTGATTGGGTGACTGAAGCATGGAAAAATTATTGTTCTTAAAACTAAATTTGCCCCTTAGGATGATATCCATAGTGCAATTGGTCTCAGACGATTAGTTTTCAATATTTAACAATCACAAATTTGTTAATCGTACACTCGAAAGTAACACTACCTACATATTACATGCGCACAAACGTACTAAGATTTTTTGACAGGTTAACCCCAAACACAATGGGTTACAGTCCCATGATGCCTAGGTCCCATTAGTATGAGAGACTCACTCTCTTTCTCATTTACACTCAAACAAGTAGGAGAGTGAGAACATTTATAAGTTGAGCATAAGTCTTATATTTATCTGATGTGGGACTAAAGATTTAAAAAGTTATCTCTACAACTCTCAAGAGAAAATAAATCAAAGAATTTTTTACTTTTCAATAATCACAAATAAGAAGAATGCACTTTTAGTAAAGGTTTCACCAAAAATGAAAAAACACTACACCAACCACACTCAAAAGAAAAAGAAGGTCTTGAGTTCAAATTTTGCACCCAACAAAATCTAATAAATAATAGTAACTATGAATCCTATGACATAAGATACTTAAAAGACTAAATTATTGAATGAACAAAAAGTAGAAATAAGATATAAAGTTATTTGTACTTTTACATGTAAAGCCCCTATCGATATCATGTTAAATGATCCAATTGTATTTTTTGATATAACCAAGTATCCTTATAGACCATGGTTTTTAAACTCGGTATTCCGTATCGTCTCGTTCACCTCTGATATCGAGTTGACTCGGACGATACGTCTCGTTGAGTCGAGTCGTCTCGTTCGACATTGAAACAATGATTTTTAACCATTTAAAAAATCTGTAAAAATCTGAAAAATTCAAGAAAAATTCAGAATTGATTCTTATTAAAAAATGAACCCAAAAAAATATATAAAATTAAAAAAAATTCATAATTTACATATCAAAATAAATAAATTAAATATTTACATTGTTACGTTGCTTCATTTTCATTGCACAAGTGCAATAAACTTGTTTTCCAAACACAATATTTAAAAAGCACCAAACTTACCATTAAAAATATCAATTAAAACACTAATTTCAATTCGATAAAAATCGGTATTATAAAAATTGGATCGACCCTTATTGGAATTGGTTTTTATTCAATCTCAATATGATCCAAATATGTTTCAATTGATTTTCATCATATTATAAGTGTGATTTGACATATAAAATACAAAGAAGCAACATTCCAAAAAATAAAATACAAAGAAACTTTACAATTATGTAACACAATTGACTTATTTTCTCACATTTTATCGAATAGGGACACGATTGATCCATATTCCATCCGATAGGTTACTGCATCAAATTCTTATCGGATCTAATTTTTATTGGAACCCAAATCTTTAATCCATGTATGAAGTTATCTAATAGGCACAAATTGGATTTTGGATTGACAGCCAAACTATTTTCAGAACCCAAATCTTCAATCGAGATTTGAAATTATCGAATTTGAATGGATCGGATTTTGGACCCATTGATTGCCTTACTATTGAGGGGATCATAGTAATTTATGATCCTAAGTATCCGATTACATCAGTAATTAGCAGTTGAGAAGTATCCTATATTTGCGATTTAGGAAATGGCCCACAATTTAACGGTGTTGATTCAATGTGCATCATTGGTCCATCATTAATTTCAAAAATATTCGATAAAACTCGATTAACTCGGTTAACTTGGACGAGATTTTGAAAATCTCGTCCGATACAACTCGTTTGTCTCGCGAGTTAACGTAAAATATGTAATGTCTCGTATATCTCGTTCGTATCGTCCGAGTTTTGCGAAAATATTGTTCGAGATGCTCGCATATCTCACGATACGCGGTCGTCTCATGACTCATTGTGAGTTGGTCTCATTAGGCTGCGATACCGAGTTAACTCGGGCGATACGTCTCGGTCTCGGATGAGTTTAAAAACCATTTTATAGACAGCATCTGGCTTTGCCTAATCCATAGACCATGGTTTTGTCCAAGGATGAGTCCCGAGGCATGTGCAGCACCGGCACATCACACGCACCAGGTAAGTGAGAGAAACAATCCAATTGTACATATAAGTAGGATTGTCAATAGATCGGATCAGACCCAAACTTTGATCCATTGCGATTCAATAACTTCATGTTCGGATTGATGATTTGGATTTTGATAAAGATCCATTTCCAATATCTTGATGGATTGGATATATATCAACTATGTTCCGATCTGATAAAATGTTAAAAAAAATATAAATAATATTATTTGTTTGTTTAAATATATGAAGTTTATATATAGAGAGAGAAAGATAGGGAAGCGTTGGGAAGTCCTAAAAAGAGCCAAATATTGTGCCAAATATTTTTCAAAATAGGGGTTACAAGTTTTAGAATGGGCTGATTTTTTGTAAGGATGATCTCTATGGTGAAGAGACCATCCTCACAAAAAATTATTTCATTCCAAAATTTCTTAACCTAGTTTACAAGTTAAAGAACCGTGCACCATCCATATTTTGTAAATCACTTTTGACGGTGTTAGAAGTTTCTGAATGGGCTGATTTTTGATGAGGTTGATTTCCTTGTCATAGAGATCATCCTCACAAAAAATTAGCCAATTTCGAAATTTTGTACCCATACATTGAAAAAATATTTGCTCTCTTTTTAGGGCATCCGAATGCCACCCATATATATATATATATATATCAAATTGGATTTAGTTTGATCCGGACCCAATTTGATTGTTATTGGATTGAGTATGGATCTTAAATCCTAATATTGATACTTGATCCAATGTTTATAAGATCAATACCGGGTCGAATCCAATCCTTATTGGATTGGTTCCAAATTGGCTTTGATCCGATACAATCTAGACCCGATCCATTGACAATCTACATATACGAAAACAATGCAAAGGGCCTAACTTTATATATAGCCTTTTCAAACAGAGCATAAGTCTATTATGCAATTGAAAATACTAAAGAATAACTTATTTTTTGTCTGCATGAAAAAGAATCCTAAAATCATCAAAAATTTTGTAAGAAATTTTGTAAGGAAACAAATCATTTATAAATACAAGAACAATAAGCCAGTTCGGCACTCTACGCCTTTCCCAATTATCTCAAAGTTCTTTAATCTCCATGGCGAATTTATAGTCATCTATTCAACCAATCTTCAATCTATCAATTGATTTACTACGATTTTTACATTTTTGATGTGATCGCGAGGAAACGACATCTACGGTTTTGTGGGCACCTCTACGTTAGAAATGTAAAAAACCACAATAAATCCAATGTCACCCCAACACGACTTTATTTCTAAATCCAAAATTCATACCACTATGTGAAACTTGGAAAATTCGACATAAAAATTTGACGGGCCAAGGCTCACGAATTTTAAAAATTGAATTTTGACGGTTTAGGATCGTCGAAATTCTTGATGTTCCCAGATTTGATGGCTTAGAATTGTCAAATTTCTCTCATTCTTCATTAATTTGACAATTTCGACCCGTTGAAAAATAAAATTTGACAAAGAAAAATTCAATGCCAATTCAATCTCTTGGTCCGTCGAATTTTATGAAATTTGATGGTCCAAGATCATCAAATTTGGGTTTTTTTCACATTGTGTACATAGTCTTTCCACTTCTCAAAAAATCATACAGTCTTTGAGGTTTGAAGGTTTAAATGTCGCATATTGAATCTTAAGTTTGAAGATGAGTAATCTTGAAAATGAAAATTAAGAGAATTACTATTGGCACCCCAACTTTTAATTATGATATTCAAATATCTTAAATTATTTATCACACCCCAATTAAAGATTTTGACACTCTTCAAACAATACAAAAGTTTGGCTTAAATTATAATCTCAACCAGGGCTGGAGTCAATGACGGACGAGTGGGGGCTACAACCCCCACTGAACTTCCTGAATCTTTTTATATATTAACTCCCTGTATTTTAATTGATATTAGGGTACCTCCTTGGTTTTTCAAATGGACAGCATGCAAGCCCCCATTGACTTTAAACAAAATAATTTTAAGGCTGCAATTATAAAATTGCCTTACATTATCAAGTTTGTTATTGAACAAATCTTACTGATTGAATCATGCTAGCTTGACTAATTTAGTAAGATTTCAAATCTTACTTAGGGTTGTTGGGCACACGTGGATTATCAAATTGGCAATCCACCACCATATACATCTAGATTTCATGGAAAACTCATATTCAAACAGGGAAAAGAAAAACTTTTTAGTCTTGATCGAAGTTGTTGAAACTCGTCCAAGATCGAGACGTATCGCCCGAGTCATCCCATTATCGGACATGGACAAGACAGACAAACAATGCAAGTTTTTGACAAGATTTAAAACCGTACGTTCATTTTTCAAAATTTTGAACGAGACATCTCAAATGTATCATAAAACTCATCCGTGACTACTCGGTATCTGGCATGGATGAAATAATATGCGAAATCGAGTTTTAAGATCATAATGAAATTTTTTTTTTTTTTTTTTTCTAGAATTTTATTCAAATTGATGGGGTTAGTATCTACTTCAAGGCATGTTAAGTAAAAAAAATTAATTGCATCAATTTGAATTTTATGACATGAATCCCCACTTGAAGGTTTGCTAAATAACAAACTTGATAAAGTAAGGTTTGATGGGTAACAAGGTAAGATTTCTTTGAAGTTGTCAAAACTTCAAAGAAATTTTTTATAATAAAAATGCAACAATTAGGTGTGGCCGGTAAATCTCTCAAAAGATTAAAGAGTAAGGCTAGCCTTACTAAGGGTCATTGAGCTCACCTTATCCCATCCAAAAACAACATCCGATGCCATAGGGATAGAGAGGACAAAATTCGATAAACTTTGGGAAAAAAAAAAAAAAACTTAAAAAAGGTTATCTTTTCACTGTTAAATTTTAATTTTAAATTCAAGTATTTGGTAGGATTTCTGTAATTGTCCATATTCAAAATCTTATTAGAACCTCAAAAAATATTATTTTTTTGAAGAAAAAAAAAAATTGAATCTATCTTTTTCTATGAAATCTAGAGGGTTGTAGTGTTCAATTGCTAATTTGGTAATTCATCTAAAATCAACGATATTAAAATCTTGGGAGTGTTATAGTATTGTACTATTGGAGTATGGGATCATCACCTCAACCAATTCAAATCTATTATTCAAATTTCAAATAGTATTATTCTTATGGAGATTATTGGTCAATCATATTTTGTAGTAACAAGACCGATTGACCATTATTAGCACTTAGCCCCCACTGACCAAAAACTATGGCTCCGCCCCTAATCTCAATGTTACAAAATATTATAACACACGTTCAAACAATTTTAGTAGTTGTTTATAATTACGATTGGGTTGCTCGTATAAATTCAAAACCCAAAAATTAAAAATTTAGCAGAAAAAAAAATTGAGAAAGCTTTTGGCACCCCAACTTGTACATATTATCAACCATTCACTTATTTTCTCAAGTGAATATCCATTTTGTGTGTTGAATATGACGAAATTCCGAGTCTGGTACACTGTTCTTTTCGCGGTTGCACATGTTTTGGGAAATATTTTCATTATTTTTAATTGGGGTGTAGTAAGTAAAAGTTGGGGTACCAAAAGCATCTCTCAAGATTAAAGATGAAGATGATTAAACTTGAGGAATAAAAATCAACTAAAAATACATGATAAGTAGTGTTTAATTTAAAATATATAGTTGATATTGCCACGTCAACTGTTGCTTACGCCACACCAACTGCATGCAATTAAGAATTGGTGTGGCAATAGCAGGTTTCTTTGTAAAACACCAGCGTCAAATTAGACGGCTGACGTGGGAGGCAGTCTTCGCATCAATCACGAACCCTATTGAGATAGTTAAAGACCTAATTACCCCTCAAGAAGTGAAATGTTTTAGAGCTATTGAAGGATATTCTATGTACAAAACAAAAGTCTACAGAGGATATTTTATGGCTAAAAGAAAAGTCTCACGGTGATTTGTTTTCTTATATAAATAGTAGAGGATAAAAATAATTTGGTTTGAAGAAATTTTAGATCAGGAGAGATTTCAGATCTCCAAATTCGGATTCAGGAGGGTAAGTCTATGAATCTTCTTCTGTTTTTTTATTTTATTTGTTTGAAGGTTTTCAGATCTGATCGAATCTGCAAAAAATTTATTGAATCACTCACCATTATAGAGAATTTATTATTTTTTTCTTTAATTTTTGTTAGGTTGAATAAGATTGATTGATTAGGTTTTAGATCTGGAAATCGATAGATGTTTCAAATATTGAGTGGATCTGTTGAATAAGAAAACACCGCTCGCATGTAGATCTATGAATTGGTTCCCTTTGAATCCCTTTGTTTTCTTTTTTTAACATAATAGTTTTCTTTTTGAAGAATTTCTCTTGATGTCTGGTAGGTTAGGTTTGTTTTGTTTATCGTTTGATGGTGTTTTAAAAGTTTCTCTCTTATGGATTCTTTGATGGATGTGTATGCTTCCCTGTGACACGCTCCTTGGGGGATTAATTGGGCCTTTTAAAGGATTCAGTTAAAGGCACAAACAGAAACTTTGATCCGCATGCTTATCTGCAATTATAGTAGGAGTCGTCTATTAGAAGTAGAATTCTTATTTTTGCTGCCTTTGTTTGTTAGTAATTAGATTAGGGTTCGGACTTTGACGTGGTGGGTTCAAGTCCAACTTAACCATAAAATAAAATAAAAAAAGAAATAAAAAATAAAAGAGTTCAAATTTGATTCAGTTTCTATTTCGGGGAATCTATATAATCGTACGAGTCAGTTTATTTGAGTATTAGAAAAAAATTTGTTCTCTCTTCTCCCTTCTCCCTTCTTGATTTCCAGCAAGGTATCAAGGTCCTAATAGTGGTTCTGAGATTAGGACAGAAACATCAAAGAAATCTGTTGTATAGAGAGAGAGAAGTGTGGTAATTGTTTGTTGTTTACCATATGGAGCTATGTTTTTTTTTTTTGCTTATTTTGATGTGTTTTTCGTATCTTTTGGTGGTGTGGATAAGATTTTTGTTATTGTTTCTTTACTGTAATTTGAATTTTTGCCCCCCGTACATTGATTGAATTCTCCTACTTTGCCAGCTTTTACCCAGTAATTTGATTTCCCCAGCATTGTTATCTGCAGAGGAAATCCCTTACAGAGAATTTCTTGGCAGTTTCTGATTGTCGTATCTGGCCAAAAACTATTTTTCCTGAAAAAATTAACAATAATAATATGTCTTCTTGTGTGGAAGCCAATCCGAACAGGCCTTTTTCTCTTTTTATTTTTGATGATGATGATTTTGTTAATAAACCTATAGGTTATTTTATTTTTGTTCGTGTATTGAATTGTTTGTAAAGAGATAGCTGTCCTTAAAAGTATTGAGTTTATACTAATTAATAGTTTTCTCTTTAAATTGATGACAACAGGTTGGACTGATTTGATTTGGACTTTGGAAAATTAAAAATGGGAGGCGGATTTAGATTGTTGCATCTTGTCAGACCATTTCTGCCATTTCTTCCTGAAGTTCAGAGTGCGGACAGGAAAGTTCCATTCAGAGAGAAGGTGATATACACCGTTATCACCCTTTTCATCTTTCTGGTGTGTAGTCAGCTCCCTCTCTATGGCATACATTCCACAACAGGTGCAGATCCGTTCTACTGGATGCGTGTTATCCTCGCCTCAAACCGTGGGACTGTCATGGAGCTTGGTATCACCCCTATTGTGACATCTGGAATGGTGATGCAACTCTTGGCTGGTTCAAAGATCATTGAAGTAGACAACAGTGTGCGTGAGGATCGTGCGCTTTTGTAAGAATTCCCTTACTTATCTATGTTTTACTTAAAGTTCTGGTCCTACTTCCAAGCAAAATTCTAGTTATCATCCATTGTCGGAGTGGAGTTTACATGTTACTTCAGTTCTGATATTAACTGAAAAGCACTGGAATGCATAGAAGATGTAGTTATTATCATGTTAATGGGTTTTGTTAATATGTGCCCTAAACAAACCCCATGTTAATATTATATTTTTTCCAAGGTAAGGATATATCCATCTTTTATCTTCTACAACTACAATAGTACAAGTAACTTGTTTTTTCTATAATGCATTCTGCTTGACGTTGTCATCTTTTATCCTCAGAAATGGTGCGCAGAAGTTATTGGGCATCCTGATTGCTGTTGGTGAGGCGGTTGCATACGTTCTATCTGGAATGTACGGTAGTGTCGGCCAACTTGGAGTTGGAAATGCGATTCTAATCATCGTTCAACTCTGCTTTGCTGGTATTATTGTGATGTGCTTGGATGAACTTCTTCAGAAAGGATATGGTCTAGGATCTGGTATTTCCCTGTTTATCGCGACCAACATTTGGTAAGCTACTGATTCTTTTTCTCTCTCGTCACTTTTTGCATATGTATTTGGACCATGGTTTTAAATCTCGTCCGAGACGGATGACTTGCCGTAGACATCTCAGTATCGTCCATGAATGAGACGGATAGACATGGCATCCCACACCCATGGTTTTAAAACTCGTTTTGACGTCTTTTCTTGTCTTGTCCATGGACAAGACCGAGACGTCTCATTCAACAATGAGAAGAATGATCTGTGGTTTTAAATCTGGTTGATACGTTTGACTTGCCTATCTGTCTCGTTGGTGGACGCTACCGAGACATATCAGACGAGCTGTCTGGGTCTCAGACGAGATTTAAAACCATGCCCACAGCTGCAGAATCTTGCGAGATAAACGTGTGTTGACTGGGTCGATATTTTGAAAATCTCGGCGGAGTCATTAAAACTCATCCAAGTCAACTGAGATTTTGTATATTTTAATGAAAATAATTATTTTTTTAGAATTTTGAACATTTATTATCTAAATAAAATATGATTTTACAATAAACATTTGCTAATCTACCTTATTTTATAAACAAATTTATAATTATTTTCATGTAAATATATATGAATGAATAATTATGAATGAAGTTAAATGATTTATCTTGACCGAGACAATTCGGTCTCGTCCATGGACAAAACAAGATGTCAAACCATGATTTGGATGTCAAGTATCTAAATTTGTTTTTTGTTCTTGTAGTGAAAACATCATTTGGAAGGCATTCAGCCCCACAACTATCAACAGTGGGAGGGGAGCCGAGTTCGAAGGTGCTGTCATTGCATTGTTTCATCTACTAATTACTCGAACTGACAAGGTGCGTGCTCTTCGGGAGGCTTTCTATCGGCAGAACCTTCCAAATGTGACGAATTTGCTTGCTACTGTCTTGGTCTTCCTAATCGTTATATACTTTCAAGGCTTCCGGGTTGTTCTGCCTGTGAGGTCAAAGAATGCCCGTGGACAACAAGGATCATATCCTATCAAGTTGTTCTATACCTCCAATATGCCCATCATCCTATTATCTGCACTTGTTTCCAATCTTTACTTCATTTCTCAGGTACTAGATCAGAATTTTCTACTCTCTTTGTAACATTTGAAATTCAAATCGAAATTGAAATTTGAAATATCTGTTATCATTTCTATATCTATGCAGTTGCTGGATAGGAGGTACGGTGGTAATTTCCTTGTGAATTTGCTGGGTAAGTGGCAGGAATCTGATTACGGTGGTCAATATGTTCCTGTCGGTGGTCTGGCGTACTATATCACTGCACCGTCAAGGTGACTAGAACCTCATGCCTTCCCTATGTTATTATTTTTTGGGGATTATTGTTGGCGAGAATATAAATTTATTGTACTCACATTCCAGTGTTCTATTCTCACTTTGTGTCGTGAACTTGTGATCATTCTTTGCAGCTTGGCGGATATGGCAGCCAATCCTTTCCATGCTTTGTTCTATCTCGTGTTTATGCTGTCGGCTTGTGCTCTGTTCTCAAAAACATGGATTGAAGTTTCTGGATCCTCTGCTAGAGATGTGGCTAAACAGCTCAAGGTATTTTCATTTTTTTACCTATACTTTTGTTACATTTCATTCATTCCATCACGTTAATTGATGATTTTCTAGTTAAGTCAATTTGGTATTTTATGCATTAATTATTTTAGGGTCTTCTGATCACTTGAGTGCATAGACAAAGGTGCTCATCCTATAAAAAAATGAAAACTAGGCACACAAAGGGTGACATTTCAGTTCCACATAAATACCCATTAATAATTTGCTAATTTGCTCAAAGTGAATTTGGTGATTAAGATCGGTATTTTTTTCCTAAAATATCTTCTTTTAAAGAAATTTCTGTATTTGAAAATTCCAGAACAGTAGAAATTTGTCCGTAGGCCCTAGAAACTTCTACTAGCAAACATCTACTAAAAAAAAAAAAAAATTCAATTCAAAAGAAACTCTTACTAGTTTGAAGTTATGCCATGAACCATTCTCCCATAAATTATTATTATTATTTTTAATTATTTTTTGGTGTTGGTTGTACAGGAACAACAAATGGTAATGCCTGGACACCGAGAGTCCAATTTGCAGAAGGAATTGAACCGATATATTCCCACTGCAGCAGCCTTTGGTGGTATGTGCATTGGTGCATTAACTGTGTTGGCGGATTTCATGGGGGCTATCGGTTCGGGAACTGGAATTCTTCTTGCCGTCACGATAATATATCAGTACTTTGAAACATTTGAGAAGGAAAGAGCCACTGAGCTTGGCTTTTTTGGGCTTTAATTGCGATTAAGATCAAGGTTGCAGGGTATTTTAGCTTTTGTTTACTTCTTGTTTTCCAATGGGGAACTAATAGTTTGGAGAACATAAGGATTTAGATGGATACGGATGGGCGGCCTTTTCAGGGAAAAAATTCAAAAAGAGAACCTATTTTGTTCCCTTTAATTTAGTTGTTTTACTTATGAACACTGGAGACTTGTAGAGTTCAAACTCATCGGAAACAGTGAGGATCTTTTTGTGTTTTCTACATTTCTTCTTTCCTTGTTTCTTTTATAAAGATTCTCATGTTACTGCTTGAATTGTATTTCTTTATTTAGTGTTTGGAGAGCATTCCCCAAGCTTTTTGCGCTCAACAGTGATTTTGGAATTCAAATTTTAATGTTTTGTAATAGTTTGAGAAGCATTTTCTGATGTAGGATTTTTCCAATCCTAACTAGAATTTTAGTAGGATTTTTATTACATAATTACGTTAAGAGCATAATTTTTTTATTTTTTTATTTATTAATTTTTAATATTTATTTATTATTTAAATTATAATTAAAAGTATTTAAAAGTATCCGATTTGAATTTTAATTTGATTAGAAAGTAAGTATTATTTAGTATTGTTAATTTTTAATATTTTAATATTTAAATAGGATTCTAAATTAAGATGAACTTATCTATATAAAGAATTGTAAATCCAAAAATTAATAAACAATCAATCAATTTAATTATTTTTTCTCTTTTAATTATTTTTTAATTTTATATTTTTTTTCTTGTGAATTAATTGTTTATTTATCAATTGAATTTTATTAATTAAAATTTATTGATTCAAATTGATTATGAATCTTTCATCGATGACAATATCTTAACTTTTATCGAATCCATTGATTCATACATTTTCATTAAGTCACTTTCCCGTTAAAGTTAAGAGTCAAAAATAGAGGAGGAAAGCAATGGTTTCAGTGAAAAATGTTGTGGGAAGGGCAAACGTTGGAGTTGATTGTCCTTTCTGTTCTTATTGGATCAGATGACTATGTAGAGTCTAGATTGACGTCTTTATTTGGTCCAATGACACATCAACCTTATGGATGTCTTACATTTGTTTTTATTTTTAATTTTTTTAATCCTGAATTTAAAAATACAAATTCGTGCATGTGTTATTGAAGGAGAAACATTTTCCTTATTTAGTAAAGATTTTTAAGCTTTACTTATGGTCGTTTTGTTCAAATGGATTACCACATTAGCAATCCAATGCCACAGACCTTCTAAATTTCATTGAAAATTTTGGATAAAAAAAGAAAAAAAAATAATTTCTTTTGACTTAATCCAAGATTTTGAAAATTGATAAATACAAAACTTTCACCTTTGTCCTCTACAACCCCTAAGCGTCAGATCGTGTTTTTTTTTTTTATGTCACAAGCCTCATTAAGGCCAGCATATATGGAATCCCGAGTGTAAATTGACTAGTGGTGCATCCTCTAAGCTAAACTCAGAGGCAACCCGTTTGGGACCACGAGCACATATGAAATCCCAAGTTTAGTGTAAACTGACTACCGGTGCATTCTCTAAGCACAAGTTGACAAATATCAACATCCCTGTGGTGACGAGGACAGCTATGGATTTGAAAATCTATAAAAGTTGGGGTGCCAATGGTAGCTCTCTCTTAGATTTCTCTTCTTTTAGATTAGGATTTTATATTAGCCTAGTCCTTATTGTAAATTGTTTGAATTAGTGTTAATTATGTTTCGTTACTTCGATTAATAACTTAAGCCAAATCTTTGTAATGTTTGGATAGTGTGTTCTAATCTTTAACTGGGGGTGATAAGTAATTTAATAAATTGGGGGTGTGATAAGTAAAAGATTTAAATGATTTGAGTCGTTCAAAACAAAAATCACTCGGAAGAGTGAACTCGGAAATAACGGGTTTTAAGGTTTTAAAATGATGTGTTGGAGTACCAATCCGAGTAAATTATGCATACGCCTTTTCTAAGACATCTCTGTTTCTATTCCTCATTAAATCAGACTCCTCACAGCCCAATTTCCCAACTTTCTTCTAAAAGTCCAGCTAAATTTAGAGACGATTTCTTTAATCTATGCTCCAATGGTAGCTTGAAAGAGGCCTTTAAACTATTCTACAAAGAAATCTGGTCTGACCCATCTCTGTTTTCTCACCTCCTTCAAGGATGTATACCCAACCAATCTCTATCACAAGGCAAACAACTTCATTCTTTAATAATCACCTCTGGTTGTTCGTCCGACAAGTTTATCTCAAATCATCTCCTCAACGTCTACTCCAAATGTGGAGAATTACAGACTGCAATCACATTGTTCGAGATAATGCCGAGGAAAAATATCATGTCTTCAAACATTTTGATAGGTGGGTTCATTCAAAATGGTGATTTGGAGAATGCCCGTAAAGTGTTTGATGAAATTCCTGAGAGAAACCTCGCGACATGGAACGCTATGGTTACTGGTCTTACCCAATTTGAATTTAATGAAGAGGGGTTGGATTTGTTTTCTCAGATGCATGGAATGGGACTTCGGGCCGATGAATTCACATTGGGTAGCGTTCTACGAGGTTGCGCAGGTTCTAAAGAGCTGAAACTTGGGAAGCAGATTCATGCCTATGTGATGAAGTCTGGCTTCGATTTGGATTTGGTTGTTGGAAGCTCTCTGGCTCATATGTACATGAAATGTCGAAGGATAGGAGATGGGGAGAGAATATTTGAAGGGATGCCAATCCATAATGTAGTTGCCTGCAATACCCTTATCGCTGGGAGAGCTCAAAATGGGTATTCCGAGGGAGCTTTAGATCAGTTTAATTTAATGAAAATAGCGGGACTAAGACCGGACAAAATTACATTTGTGAGTGTTATTAGTTCGTGTTCGGAATTAGCAACTCTTGGACAAGGTCAGCAGATTCACGCAGAAGCAATAAAGTCTGGGTCTGATTCAGTAGTGGCAGTGCGAACTTCATTAGTTAGCATGTATTCAAGGTGTGGGTGTTTGGAAGATTCTTTGAGTGTTTTCACGGAATCTGAAGATAATGATGTTGTCTTGTGGAGCTCAATGATTGCAGCCTATGGCTTCCATGGGCAAGGCCACAAAGCGGTTGAGTTGTTCGAACGGAAAGAGAGGGAAGGATTAGAGCCAAATGATGTTACGTTCCTTAGCTTGCTCTATGCTTGTAGTCATAGCGGATTGAAAGAACGTGGAGCCGAATTCTTTAATCTGATGGTAAACAAGTATGGGGTCAAGCCTAGATTAGAGCACTACACTTGTATGGTTGATCTTCTTGGGCGATCAGGCTGTTTGGAAGAAGCGGAAGCTTTGATCAGATCGATGCCCATAAAACCCGATACAATTATTTGGAAGACTTTGTTATCTTCCTGTAACATTCACAAGAACTCGGATATGGCACGAAGGATAGCAGAAGATGTGCTTAAGCTTGATCCTCAAGACTCTGCACCTTATGTGTTACTTTCGAACATACATGCTTCCACGAGTAGTTGGGGGGATGTTTCAGATGTAAGAAAAACTATGAGAGATAGGAAGGTGAAGAAGGAACCTGGGATAAGTTGGTTGGAGGTGAAGAATCAGGTTCATCAGTTCTGTATGAGTGATCGATCTCATCCAAAATGGATGGAGATTGATGGGTACTTGAAAAAACTGACTTCTGAGATGAAAGAACGAGGTTATGTGCCCGACACTAGTTCGGTATTACATGACATGGATGATGAGGAGAAAGAGTACAGCTTGGCACATCACAGTGAAAAGATCGCTATTTCATTTGCGCTCCTTAGCACTCCACCGGGTGTTCCAATCAGAATCATGAAGAACTTGCGTGTCTGCAATGATTGCCACATTGCGATTAAATTTATATCTGAGATTACCACCCGGGAAATTATTGTTCGAGATGCTAGTCGGTTTCATCATTTCAAAAATGGGAAATGTTCTTGTGGGGATTATTGGTAAGCTAAGCCCTGCACTTCTTACAATCCAGTTTTGATGAAGATACTTTTTTGTTTTTTTTTGGTCGAGGGATCATTGTTATTGTTTCTTTATTATTCTTGGTACTTTATTTGAAGTTAAAAAAAAAAATTGAAATTTTTGTTACAATTCTCAACATAAATTTCAGCAGATTGCAGTTTTCTGCAATGTTTTCAAGCAGTCTGGATAGTCTTTGTTGATTGAAATTTTCATGGAGATGCTGGAATGGATGAGCTGAATAGAGATAAACTCATTATGGAATGCATTGTGAAAAATGTAGCAGTCCCGATATGCAATAGATTTTACTAAAAAGTCAAGTTGGATGTTAGGCCATACCATTTGTGGCTGCGGTTAGAAGGATTGTGTGGATTAAAGGTCTTATTGAAGACCCAAAAGAACGTGGGTTGTGGTAAGGATGTCAATGGGTACCCGATTACTTGATGTATTGGGAACTAATTAGTTGGTTTCATGGATCCGTTCATTTTTGGGTAGCCATCTTAGAGATCCCTTAAGAATTGGGCCTCAGTAAATGGGTAAGTGGCAAATCTTTAATGAGTACGTAGATTTTATTCGCATAATTTATTTATAATTGGATAATTATCATTTATTTTGCTCTATTTCGCTCTATAGGTGTTCTGAATGATCATAACATGGGTTAAGCTTAAGTCTTTTGCACCTCTAAAATCATTAGACTCGGCAAGCATACATGAGAAAATCTGTCATGAAAATACCATTCACAGAATCCTAGTAGCGTGGAAGATTTGCAACACAAAGGATTCAATAATGCCTCAGAATTGATCTTTTATGCCTTTCAATAAAAACTTAAAAACAGTATCTTATTAGGTACCCGATGGGTATCAAGTATTTGCAAGGGAAGTTATGGCTCTGAGGGTCTCGTACCAAGAACTGGAACCGACAATAAGTGAAATCGATGTTTTATGATATGTGGGGAACCCAACTGAGTCTGACCACACTTGAACAAAAGTCATGGCTCTTTTTTTTGAATAAGTATAATATATTGAAAAAAGGGGAAACAAGATACAAAGAGGCCGAGAAAGCCTCATAAAGAGCTACAAAAGATAAAGAAAGCTACACCATCAATGATTACAAAAAGTATCCCATCTAAAAACAAAATCGTCATAAGTAATCCCCACGAAATCTATGTTCTGATTGGACCAAAAGTATAAAAGGCCCAAGATCTCCAAGAAACCAGCATGAGAACTACCGATCTTATTATTGAAAACTCTGTTATTTCGCTCATTCCAAACCCCCCAAGCAATTGCTGATGGAAGCATTGTCCACAAGAACCGTTTTCTGGTATGAAAAGTATTACTGTTCCACTCAACTAGCAACGAGGAGAATTTACGAGGGAAGACCCAATTAATACGGAAAAGATCTAGGAAATTAGACCAAATATAATAAGAAAAGGAACAATGAATGAAAATATGATCAACTGATTCCCCTTCCCTCAAACATAGGGGACAACAATTGGGAGTGATCCAACCCCGAACGATCAAATTGTCCAACGTAAGGATCCTTCCAAGAGAAGCCAACCAAACAAAAAAAGAGATTTTAGAGGGAACAAACTTATACCAAATGATGGAACTCGCTGGAAATCGCTCTGCAAAAGGAGTGAGCCACTTATGAAAAGACTTGACAGAGAATCTCTTATCTTTAGCCCTTATCCATTCCCATTTATCCTGTTCGCTCTCGTTGAGATGGACAGTATATAAAAGATCAAGGAAAGATGTCACATCGGTTAATTCCCAATCATTAAAGTTTCTCCTGAACCCCAAACTCCAGGTAGAATTAGCCTCGCTGCGAATCAAACACTGCTGGATTGAGCGGTTCTTCTTCACGGAACAAGCGTACAAAGACGGAAATTGAGTAGCCAGAGGCAATGTGCCACACCACCTATCTTCCCAAAATCTGATTTTGTTTCCCATACCCGCTTTGAATCTAATCCCACTCTCAAAATCCTTACTCACTTTAAGAATCCCTTTCCAAACACTACACCCATAAGAATGATTAGACTCTCCACTATACCAACCTAGAGTCCTCTCCCCATACCTAGCCATAATAATCCTCCTCCACAGATTTTCCTTCTCCTCACCAAATCTCCAGAGCCATTTTCCTAGAAGCGCCCTATTAGTTAATCTCAACCCCCTAATGCCCAACCCCCCTTTCTTCTTCGGCTTACAAATTACCTTCCAACTGACCAAATGATACTTCCTCTTTCCGCTCTTATCATTCCACAAGAAATTTCTCATGAGCCTCTCCAATCTCATTTCAACGGATCTCGGGAGCGTAAACAACGAGAGAAAGTAAACCGGGATGCTCGTAAGTGTACTTTTGATCAAAGTTATTTTCCCTCCTTTCGACAAATAATTGGCCTTCCATGTACTTAACCTTTTCTCCAATCTCTCTATCACATCCTCCCAGATTTTAATGCTATTGTAGGGAGCGCCTAACGGTAAACCCAAATAGGACGTGGGCAAGGACTCATACCCACACCCCAAGATTGTGGCCATCAAATGAATATCAATAACCTCCCCCACTCCAAAAAGCTTACTCTTCTGCAGATTAATATGCAATCCTGACATAGCCTCAAAGCAACTCAATAAGACACGAAGCACCCTTACTTGGTCTTTTGAATGCTCCAAAAAAACTAGTGTATCGTTTGCAAATTGTAAATGCGAAATCAGTGGCCCGTTAGTCACTTTAAATCCTGACAACCTACCTAGCCCAACTGCTCTTCTAAACAGGCTACCCAAGGCTTCAGCTATAATCAGAAACAAGAAAGGAGATAATGGATCACCTTGCCTCAACCCTCTCGAACCTCTAAAAAAACCAGCTGGACTCCCGTTGACGAGAATCGAGTAAGACACCGAAGTAACACATTTCATAATCCAACTGATCCACGTCTCACCAAAACCCATCCTCCTCATCATGTACTCTAGAAAATCCCAACTCACATGATCATAAGCCTTTTGTAAGTCAATTTTCCCTATCATTCCGTCTCTTTTGTTCTTAATCCTGTCATCAAGACACTCATTGGCCATCAACACACCATCTAGAATTTGTCTTCCCCTAATGAAAGCCCCTTGTTCCTCTCCAATAAGACTAGGCAGAACTATTTTCAACCGAGACGCTAACACTTTGGATATAATCTTATAAACCGAGCTAACCAGACTAATGGGTCTAAAGTCAGTTAGCTTATCTGCCCCGATTTTCTTGGGAATCAAGGCCACAAAAGTACTACCGAAACCATAATCCAGACACTTCTTATCTTGCAATTCCTTAATGACCTCCATGAAGTCTTTTGAAACAATCTCCCAACAATGCTTGAAGAAATCCATGTTAAATCCATCCGGCCCTGGTGCCTTATCCCCACTCATAGAAAAAAGAACTGATCTAACCTCCTCCTCCCCTATTTGTCTCTCCAACCACACCTTCTCTTCTTGATTCAAAGACTTAAATTCCAGATTATCCGGTCGAGGTCTAAAGGCTTCCTTTTCTTTGTATAAATCTTGGTAAAAGCTCACCACCCCTTCCCTGATTTCCCCTTCTCCTGTCACTAAGATATCCTTGATGTAGAGTTTATCGAGCTGATTACTCCTTCTATGAAAGTTTGCTACTTTGTGAAAAAATTTTGTATTATTATCCCCTTCTTTTAACCATTTGACCCTTGACTTTTGTTTCCAGCTAATTTCCTCCATCAAAGCCACTCGTTGGAATTCCAACTTCAACTCCGTCCTTTTACTTCTTTCTTCCAAATTCAACTCCATTTCTTCCTCCTTTTTGTCCATTGATTCAATATCCATCAAAATTTCTTTTTTTTTCACATCAATTTTCCCTAACACCTCTTTATTCCAAATCTTTAACTTACCTTTCAAGAATTTGAGCTTCATTTTGAACACTCTTCCTGGATTACCTATAGAAGGACATTCATTCCACCAGTTTTTGACAAGTTCTAAGAAGTTTGGTTGAACTAGCCACATGTTTTCAAATCTGAAGGGAAGAGGATGTTGTCTAGGCTGACCTGCTTCGAGAAAGATAGGAGTATGGTCAGAAACTGGACTAGGACTAGCTGACTGGAGCACATTCTGAAACTTATCCTCCCACGCACCGTCTACCAAAAACCGGTCTAATCTGGACATCCTAGAGTTACGTTGGTTGTTAGACCAAGTGAACCGCCTTCCCAAGAGAGGGAAATCCATTAAGCAATGTCTACCTATAAAGTCATTGAAATTTCTCATCCCCTTATCTATGTTCAAACCCCTGTTCTTTTCATGCGTAAATCTGGTGATATTAAAATCCCCACCTAGGACCCAAGGTTTATCCCAGTAACCCGCTACATCTTCGAGTTCCTCCCAAAATTGCCGTCTCTCCCTTTTGATGGTTGGGCCATAAATCCCGGAAAACACCCATTGAAAGTCTTCATCCATTTTCTTACACAAGATAGAAATCGAAAAGGCCCCTACTAAATTGTCTGTCACTTGGATCCAATCTTTGTTCCACATCATAAGGATCCCCCCAGCTGAACCCAAAGCAGGTAGGGCTATCCAATCAATGCTACTCCCCCAAATTTCCTTGATGGTCTTATCATCACAACTAGCTAGCTTCGATTCCTGAAGTGTGACAATGAGCGGATTTTTACTTCGAATGAAAGCTTTAACTGCCACCCTTTTCCTCCTATCTCCCAACCCCCTGACATTCCAAGATAATATTTTGATCGACATTAACCACCTAACAAAGACCCTACACTAACCAGACCAACCTACTTCTTCTCCAACCTGACCAAAACCTTGTCCATTCTTGGTCTACTCAAGGTCCTTGCCATATCCAAGGGAGCGACCACCACCAGTTCGTTATTCACGCCATCCCTGTAACTTCGAATTTCCTGGGTATTCACGAAGTCTACCTGTTCAAACTTCTCCTCAATTCCCTGCACATGATTAATACGTTTGAGGTCCTCTTCAAGAATAGTTCTCTCCCTCAAATCCCCAAGAGCCACCCTCAAAATCAGGGAGGATTCACTATCCTCATTCTCTAAAACTAAGCCAAACTCTTCTGCCAAATTTAGAGACTCACTAACCAACCATTCCACCGTTTCCAATTCTGTCCTTATTATCCCTTCCTCACGGATTTCCGTTGTTGGCAACCCCATATCTCTGTCGGCCCAATTTCCTTCCTTATACGCCTCTGTTCGATTCGTAGCTGCCATCACCCTGGTTTTCTGATTCGAGAATGATGATACCAGAGCTAACTGACTATCCTCTTTCCCGATCTCCTTCCTACCATCCGCCTCTCGGACAAGCTCAAAGGACTGTATGGGAACAGCGTGGGCTAAAGGATACCGAGACCTGTACTTGGAGAAAACAGCACAAGAACCAAACAAAGGAAAATCCAAAGAAGGAGAAAACGACGCGAATGAAAGACGCTTAATACCAATTTCACGGGAAAACTCCCCAACAGACAATAGAAATACCTGAGGATAGGAGGATTGGTCAGTAACAAGTTTCACCATTAAGGTTCTGGTATACCAATGCTTTTCCACTCTACTGCTTGTGGTTTCGGTAACTAACGAACTAACAGAGTGTCTCCATAGAGCTGCTCGAAGTCTGTCCCAGATCCTAGTCACTGCGATAAGATGGTGTTTGGACTGCTCCTCTCCTCCTTTCTTCTGCAATGAAAAATCTGATGTCTCCATATTCTCGTAGACCTCCAATCCCAAACCACAGCCAATCATCTGACTCGTAACCTGTCTTTTCAGTTTACTAGAGAAAGTCGAAACTGATGTTATAACTTCTGTGTCATGGCAATTTGAAACGAATTGCCCATCCACAGAATCCACATCATTATCCCTTCCCAGTTGCTTAGACAAGGCTTGTGGTGATGATCGCTCATCTTCCGCCACTTTCTGTCGAGACGTCTCGCTATGCTGTTCTGCTGAATGATCTATAAGAGCTGAATCAAACCATTTCAGTTGCTTCGTCACTCCCAGGTCATCTTCATAGCTTAACCTCTGGTTATTCTCTCTAAAATCCTTCCTAGCTGACCTTTCTACCTCACCCAAGGTTGACGGTGTGCCATCGACTTCAAAACCCGACCAGACCTCCTGATCAACTGCGGCTAAAGTACTTCTGTCTTCAGAACTCGGGCGAATTGAAGATGGCGACTGAATTTCCTTCGAAATCTCCTTCCCGGTAGCTCCCTTATTGACCTTAACGCCCCTAATTAAGCACCCATGGGCTTTCCCCACTAGTCCAGATCTCTTATCAGATGGTCGGACTTGAGTCTTAATCCCCCCTATCTGGACTTTGGGCCTCAAGACAAGACCTGGGCCAGGGTCTGAAACTAAGGCTTTCGAAACTCTTCTCGATTCTACTCGGGTCTTCGTCACAGTCTGTCCAACCTTCTTACCCATCGGACCAACACAGCCCAGCCCATGAATACTCTTCAGATTAGCTTTCACAGGCCGCTGCTCTCCACCTTGGGCCTCTAAAAGACTAGGCCCTAACCCATAAACTTTGGGCTTAGTGGCCTCCACCATACCGTTCGATCGCAGCCACCTAGTAAACTCTAGGTTTCTAGCTGCCTTACTTAATAACTTCACCGTACGAGCGAGTTTTCCAGTCTGACGACGTGGCTGCAATATTTTGAGGCGTTTGACACGTGTCCAAAAAAACTGACGGGTTTTGAATTTTCGATTGTCTCGCACGCAATCTCCTACTAGCCTTGATATTGCCCGTTCCAAAATGCTACTACCAGATCTCTTCTTCTCCGTTCGTCTCTCTACTTCTTTTGACTGAACATGCTCATCAACTCCCTGATTTCCTAACTCAGCTAAGATATGAACCCCCACTTCGTCTCCTTTCTTCTTGTTCTCTACGGATTCCAACCGTTGCGCTTCTGTTTCTACCACCTCCACCCCTAACTTGTACCGAAAACCATCTACCCAAAGATACAAACCCCTTGGCATCTTCCATGGAGAGCATCCGACCTTTAGCTTCGCGCCGTCCAGACTCGCACAATACAGGGTATTTCGATCCACCTCTAAGAGTCCACCCAGCTGGGCACCGATTTTCTAAAAGGCTAAGTTAACCCATAAATGAAACGGAAGGCCTTTGATGCACACCCATGTTCCATTTTCACTCCATTCTGGTTTTAATATGTTACAGTCCGCATACCATGGTTTTAAATAGAAAGACACTTTACCCAGCGACACTGTTCTATTTGAATTCACCTTCAGAAACTCTGTTTTGTTACCCACCATCAGCACCCGAGTCATTGGCTCCCACGTTAACAATTTAACCTTCACCGCCTGAGAAAGGCCTTGCTTCATTACTGACAAAAATTCTTCCCAATCTGCCTCCCCTGAATTTGAGCTACAAATAAAAGCCCATCTCCATTTGCCAAAAACTATGCCATTGTTGTGAGCTTGTTTAACCATTTCACTGGGACTCCTCTTCTCTCCTGACGTCTCAGAACGTTCTGTATTAGAAACGAAAGATTTATTTAAATCCTTCACCCACGGATTGACTATCCCACCCTCTACCATTGGCGCCTTCATCTTCTCATCTGGAATAAATCGTATTTTGATCGCTAGGCTAACTTCCCCCCATCCTTGACCTCCTACTCCTGCTGGGAACACAATCCCACGAGAACGAGAATTTTCAGAGAACTGTTGAAGCTTCAGAAATCTACCATATAGATTTCGCTCTTCCTGAATCAGGAATATTCTTCCATCCTTCGCATACTTCGCCTTGAAGCTTTTCGATGAGGTCCTCACTACATCAAGTTGTTTGGATACCCATAAAGCTTCCTCCTCCATCAACTGAATTGTTGACTCCATTCTTCTTCCTTTCTCCTTAATCTCAAGCCCTCTTCTACGTCGAACCCAGACCTCTTTAAGCTCATAAACTTTGCGTTCTACCTTTATCATTTCCATGGTTAGTTTGAGCTATAGGTTTATTCGGGTACCTACCTATTTCTCATGATTGATTGTTTTCATGGTACCTTAGTATCTGGAGCAGTTATGGCATACTCCTTGATCTTTGCACCGAGTTCTTCAGCAGAGAGATCATCTAGGACAGCAAGAATGTGTTTCAGCTCCGTTGCCTTCTCTACAGGCATACTGAGGTCCTTACAAAAGTCATGGCTCTTAGACAAAATAAAATGGATGAAGAAAAATATCCGTTCAGCATGACACCATATTTTCAAAATTCATTGTAGATTGATCGTTCTAGCAAGGCCTCTCTCACCGGGTTATACTTTCCCTGTATCTTAAGTTTCTTATTATTTTTACATATCCAAAATATTAAAACAGTGATCAAAACGAGTTAAGAAATTCCAGATTGATGGGCATGCCATGCAGTGTAACAATGATGGTTATTACGGCTTATCACTACAGCATTTTCATCATAATAACATGGGGCCAATAAACAGATTAATGTTAAATCCTGTCAAAACTCAAAGACAGTTTATATTATATGTAAAGCAATCCGCAATTTAATATATAGAAAGTAAACCACTTCACAACCTGTCTGCGGTTGTCAACTGAATAGATAAATCAACAAGGTTGGATGCACGAATGGGTAGAGTCTACAGATTGGCCACAACGCGAATAACCAAAAAAGATCCAAGTGGGGAAAGACAAGCATACCTATCAGGAGTTCCTTCCAAAACCATCAATTTCTGATGGGAAAAAAGACAATTCATCCACTATTGGATTACCCACTTATGCTTGATCATCGACAAAATTAACTGCTAGATCCCAATAATGAGCTACCCCAGCATCAGAGAACACTTTGCGTGCAGCAGCTTCGGTCCTGCATTGATGAACAAGAAACCTATTGAAGCTCGGTTTAGCGACACTGCCCTGCCACACTAACAGACATTTGTTGACTGGTTTGTCCTCATTTTCATCCTCGTCGTCTTCATCTGCCACAGCAGTGGCCCAGTTTATCCGCTTAAGCATCAGTTTGCCATACCTCTTGATTGGCTTACAGCCACCTTCGACAATCACCACACACATACTGTCAGCGATCACTGCACAACCCGTCAAACGGTTCTCCTGGGCATTAACATCGACCTTAAAGCGCGTCTGTGGATGTGAGAGGTCATTGATCTTGTAAACGGACACGACAGTCTCCAGCGTGTTTGGGTCCTCGAAGAGCTTCCTCTCTTTCTTTTCTCGGCGCTCAGCTGGAGTGAGCTTACGTGCAATGTTCCTGTCAACATGGGCTTGTTCACGCTCAGCTGCTGCACTCCGGATTTCCATTTCAAGCCTAGTGGGATCTTGGGTGGCTTCGGAGCCAAGGACTTTCATGAGATTGCTCATCTTGATCTTGGCCTTCGGGGGTTCGATCAGGCCCTGTCTTATCATCTCTTGCCTATCTTTTTCTTTTGCCAGACGTCGTTGAGTCCGTAATTTCTTCTGCTCTTTCTTGGTTAGTTTCAAGGGTTGTGGTGGTGGTGGGGCAGGCTCAGCTGGGGGTTCGATAGGACGTGGATGCTCTATGTAGATTGTGATCTTTTCCATTTTCAATTTATCTTCGGTAATGCTTCCCTTGGTGATGTCACCATAGGTACCAGAAGGCAAAAGCGACACATCCCTGATTTATTCAACGTACATTATTAGTTATTACATGTGCATCTATTAAAAAAAAATATGATAAGGTCACTGAATATCAAATTGGTAAAAACTCTTCATCTAAGAGGGGCATGAAAGTCACAAACTCAAGGGGTTCCCTCAATGAGTTTCTTCACATACATGTAGTGACCCAAATCCACTTCATTAGAGTATGTGGACGAATCCACGGTCAAGTGTTCCCATCACCGAGGATGATGGCACTTGCCTAGTATAATATGTCAAAGTAAATTAACTTACCACCACTCGACATCAGGGATCGGGTCCTTGGGTTTTTCTTTGATGATAATCCTCTCTGATACCTCTATCAAATTTGGGTTGATATCAGGCTCAGTTTTTGCCTTTGCAAGCTGGGCTTGCTTCGTCTTCAACTCTTTCGCTTGTGCTTCTCCAAATTGACTCTGAAAAGAAAGGTAAATTATCAAGACAGAAAACCAGGAAGTCATTAGTCTCATTGTCACATACACTACCTTGAATTTAATTATCTCTGCCTGTTTGGACCATTTGCCTTCCTCTACAAACTGGAAAGTCATCCTCTTGGGCCTCAATATCTTTGTCTTGTCAATACCCATTCTTGGGTCAAAATGGGGATTTGAATCTGGATCGACATCCAATTCAGGCTTAAGAATTTGGAATGCTTCTTTTTTCTGTTTGTTGATGTTAACCTGGAAATTTTACAAATAACATGACACTAGCAACTTCAGTAACAAAGAAGATATTAATGAGAAGAGCAGCCAACTGATTGGAACAAAGAACAAACCTTTAGGGTGCTGAGGTTTGTCAGCTTGGGCATATTGATCACATTCCCATGTTCATCAATTTCTCTACCGAGTGCATCTAAACGGAGAACAGGAGCTTTGGCTGGCTTCTGCTGTACAGTCACATCTGTGGGCATCAGCTGCCCGGGAAACATATTTATGAGAGGAGCAAATTCAGGGTCATGGTGAAATCCCATCTTGGCAGCAAGTTCTTGTGCTCGTTTTACAGCATCGTAGTTGGGTAAATTTGTAAGGCTGGCAAGAGCAGTCATGCCACTGGGCGATGGATTAATATTGGCCACAGTGACAGCAGGTAAAGTTGATGCGCTTGCTAACGGCTGAGGAGGAGCAACCACAGTGGTAGTTGTCCGGGGTATAGACCCATGCTGTGTTCCCATGCTCATTGAGGTGGAATTTGGCCCCTCATTAAATCCCACATGTGAAGTATCATCCGAGCTTGAGGTAGCAACCTTGCTCAACTACAAAACCAAGAAATACCATGTGATAAACCGTTCTCTAGTCACTCATGGAAAATATATGTTTATGGTTATACATAACTAAACAACTTACCAATGGAATCTTCTTCAGCTTTTCTGATAATTCCTTCTGCATTTGTAAAGCTTTTTTAGCTTTTGTTAAAGCATCAAGAGACAGACTTCCTTTCTTGGCGGTGGATGAAGTTGTTGGCCCATCTGTACTGGATTTTCCATGAACCTCATGAGATCTGATAACACTAACTCCCTTATTTTCATTGGTGGTAGAAATGGAAGATACCTTGGTAGGAGGGGGGTGATGACTAGGTGCCGAAGAAGTCTCAGACACAGCACTTGATTTCATGTTGTGTGGTTCCAAAGAAGCACCCTGTAGAGTGAACAGTTGCATGCTAGAATTAGAAACTGAAGATCCATTTTGTCTACATATTCTAACATATCACAAAAGAAGATTTTGTAGGCTTAGAAAGAGAAGAAACAGCATGATTTCCTTAATATAGTTGCTAGCTATATCAAAATGAAGAAGAGATAACTATAGAAAAAAACAACTTTTTACATAATTATCTGCTCTTTGCTTATCATACATTACACAAATCCTTACTATTTAACAACTTTGATGTATCAATGGAAGGAAAAAAAAAACTTTATTTTGACTAAATGCATATTTTTAAGATTTGTCAAAGTGGCTGATGACCAGGGCCAAACCATCTGAATGTGGCTAATATATATTTTTTCTCTTCCATCATCTTGATAGTCCATATGCACATATGAGTATGCACGCCTATGCATGAACTTGGCACCATCATGGGTGCTGCAGCAGGCATGAACATCTCCATGGCCACAGGAGCATATTTTACAATTAAGTAGAGCAAGCAACTTAAGATATTTGATCAAATACAGTCTTGGTTGAATCCCAGAGATAGTGCTGACAAAAAATTGCTTATAGGAACAAGGTTGTAAAAAGCTTTGACTAGCTTCAATAACTGTTAATGTGCCTTCAAGTTTTGATTTGAATAAATAAAAAATTAAATAACCAAAACTATTTTTCAAAACCTGTCTAGCGTGCAATGATATTTATTAGTTTTATGAATGAAATCAACTGCTCAAACTCTTTGGTGGTGCACTACAATCTCTATTGGAGTCTAAAATGCCAACTGACGGAAAGCTTTGATGAGCCTTGAGGGTTAGCGGTTACAAAAGATGCAAAGTAGTTCTCATTCATATAATCCCTTGCCAAACATAAAAAAGTGTCGCAGATGCTATTGTTCATTTTTAATCATATCAACCATACAGAAGCTTGAGAAGAGAACTGGGCATTACTCACCATTTAATACAACACTCCTATTTCGGGTCCAAATACTAATCATTCATTGTCAACCAATAGAAACTACACTGTGGGCACTAGAAGCTGTCTCAACCCAGGGTAAAGATTGCATTAAAGAATAAAAAATACCAGAGAAGATCCAAGTCCATTTGCACAAAACTAATGTTTGAGATCAGGAACAAATCTCAGTAAACTCTTCATGTAGTTTACTACTTAAAATGTCATAACTTCTGTTTCTAACCAGTATTGATATAATAGATCGCTCGTTAATCAATGACCATCAGTGATGCCTGATATGTATATGTTGTTCCAAGGAAATGGCTAACTGCTAAGTGGTACAGACTACATCTATGAATCCCTCCAATCTTGTATAAGACTAAATTTGAAGAGTTTGTCTTTAGATGGGAGTCTTGGTGCCCCAGTTAGTTTTTTCTTTTTTTTTCCGGTTACCTAGGTTGGTCATCTCAACTTCTTGTTGTACTTATTTCCTTCTTTTAGAAATAAAATTATACTTATAAAAAAAAAAATACATGAACAATGAAGGGAACATCAGATACTGGGTGTTTTTTAAAAATTGTGACGTTGCCTAAAATCAGATTATATGGTGAAGTCAGAAATAATTACAGAATACCAAATTGACATAAAAGGTAGCCCTCTCATTTATCATACTTTAAGTACTTTTCTTTTTCTAATTACTGGTAAAACACCTATCAAAAAAAAATTATTAGTAAAACTATCAGAATTCTCACTATAATTTGGCTCTAAATTCAGAAGAAACCCAAACCAGAAGCATAGGTAATCCCAGCAATATACAGAATTCTCTGAGAATCTTGTGTCCAAAATCTTGATTACAAATTTCTGATCCAAAGTGTAGCATAATGAAAGAAAAAAAAAATCTCTAACTATATCTACAACAATGAACATTTTTTTATCTGAAGTGCATGATACCTAGAAAGACCATTTTCAAGAATTTTACAAGACAAAATTCAGACTTAATGCATTATTTTTATAGACAAGCATGTTGGTGCTTAGTGTGTTGTCATGGGGTTTTTAATCCAAGTGCTTGTTATCAAATGCTGAGACTTCTCCAGATATAATGAATTTTTAACTGGAAAAACCTTGTGCAAAAGCTACATCAACAGGTAACCCCTGTAGTATAGTTCTATCTTTTTCTAGATTCAATCACCTCCACCCCCAACACCCTACCCCCCAAAATAAATAAAATAAATAATTTAAAACCTTGCACTTATAGACAAAGATTGCTGCTTCTCTTTGAAGGGATATAGAGGATTCATAAATGCAGATCCTTTTGTGTTTATAAAGTTTGACACCACGTTTTAGAAGTCGAGTGACCATTTTATCTAAATAATTGTTTTATTCTCAATTTCCGCCCCCAACGTTCAAATCTTTTCGTGGGGTACATGAATCAAGTTTTTTAACCGAAGGTGGCGACAAAATTGCCTATAGCATGAGTCAGGATTCAGTTTCGTGCTTAAACTAAAGTTTATGTTGGCATTTGATTTGCTTTTCTCACTTCTACTCTTCAGAAATATGACTTTCTAATACATCATTTTCTTGGTGCAAGCAGCTTTAGTTCTTCAATTCGTAATCATGGTTTCAAAACACAAGGATAACGATAACCCAACACAGTATGACTAGTCCTACAACAGGAATTCAATTTATTTCAATTATTTATTTCTAATTTATGGTTAAATTCATTTGCAGAAAAATCTGAATATATTAAACAAAAGGCAGTAAAAAACAGTGATCAATAAAATTCCACATTATTAGCCACACTCCAAGAATTCAATTAAATTTTGATTATTAAAAGGAAAGTGTTTATCAACTCACATTAACAATGGAGCTGCTCACAATTGAAGTGTATGTGCTTTGATCTTTATTATCGACTCGCTCATTTACCACTTGTTTTGTTTCTGATTTTACATCAAAAACATGTTTCTCTTCCAAATCTTCCTTCGCTCGATCATCAAATCTTCGCCTTTCTCTCCTATCCTCTCTACTACTTCCTCCATTAACATCTCTCATATGTTCTTCCTTTACTTCGTCACCGAATTCTCGTCCGTCACTCATCTCTTCTTTAATATTCCCATTCAAAACCCTAGAAGCAGAATCCTCTACAGCCTTATCTCCAAACCTCCGTTTCTCTCTCTTCTCCTCCTTCGAAACCCTAATTCGTTTATCACTCTTATCCGATCGATCCTCGCTCTCACCACGTTCTTTCCTCTTGTTGTGTGAAGAAGATCGCCTCTCAACAGATTCTTCTCGTGAAACCCTTTCATCCTTGCTTTCTTCTCTCCCATTCTTCGGCTCTTGAGATCGCTCGCGCTTCGATTCATCAACATCGTACGAGTAATCCTTCGCTCGATGTCGATCTCCATCTCTGTGTTTCTCTTCCTTAGAAGAGCGTTTCTCCTCTCGATTCTTGTGACTGTGATGCCTTTCTTCTGATTCTCTCGATCGATCGTCTCTACTACTTCGATGCTTCTGATCTCGATCTCGATCGCGATGTTCTCTGTGATGATCTTTGCTTGATTCCCTGTCTCTCTCTCTACCGTCTCTGTTTTTTCTGCTCGATTTCTCCTTCTCGTGAACCCTATCCATCTCTTTCTCTCCCTCTCTCTCTAGGGTTTCAGTGATCTTTGGGACCTCTGACCTCTCATCTTCGATGAGGACTCTGTACAAAATAGGTTTCTAATCTCAAACAACGTTTGATGCTCAATTTCAGATAGACGGCTAAGATGAGATGAAAAACATTGTTTTCTTTTCTTGGTTTTAAAACTCGTTTTCTCGTCTGGTCCTCGCTACCGAGTTGTCTCGGACGAGTCATCTCATCACGATCGGCATCGGGACAATGATTTTAAACCATTTAAAAATTCTAAAATGATTCTATAAATGAGAGAAAGAGAGAGATTACTTGATTAGAAGGAGAAAGAAGAAGCAAACCCTCAACAATTTCGTCTTGATTTAGAGGAGGAAGATGGTGTTTTTTACTAAACTCTTTTGTTCTTTGATTCACTTAGCTAAGAACTGAGAAGAAGATAAAAAATCATTTGTGGGAATGAAATGATATGGTTTGGAGATGAAAACAGAGGAGATCTTGTTTATCTCGGACGAGATTTTTGATATATCGTCTGATATGTATTGTTTGTCTTGCAAGATGTTATCAAACCCTAATATTTTGTGTGTCCGTCTCATTGTTGGGAGATATCGAGACAACTTGAGAGAAATGTCTCGGACGAATTTTAAAATCATGTTTCTTATCGATTGAATTAAATATCTTAATGATGTTTGTTGAAAATCCTTAGGTCCCATAATCTCATCTTTATTATTTGTTGGAAGGACAGTTAAGATTTTATTTTCCTCTTTTTGTGTTTCTACGGGTGTCTTTGTGATACTAATTAGGGTATATCCAGCTATGCACTCAATTTTACTTAAGTTGGAGATTTGGAGTGAAATTTTGAATAATTTTTTTATTTGATGTGGAGCATTCTAATGACAAATTAAAAATCTCTAATGATAAAGCTCAAATTTTTATTTAAATAAATTTTTTTTTAATAAATAAGAACTGTTATTGGCACCTCAACTTTTATTTATTGTACCCAATTTCTTAATTTTTTTGTCGCACCCCAATTAAAAATTAAAACACACCATTCAAACATATGATGGTTTGGTTCTAATTATTATATCAACATTACAACATGTTCAAACCATCTTAATAGTTGTTTACAATTATGATTATGCTCATATAAATATTAAATTTAAAATAAAATAAAAAAATAGAAATTTAGCAACAAAAAAAAGAGTGAGCTTCAATCGACACCACAACTATTATTTATTCCAAGTCATTTACTTATTTTATTTATGAGATTTTTCCCAAAACCTGCGCAACTTATGTCCACATTCAAGTTTGATACATTGATCATTTTAATTCTCAAAACATGATTTTTCAGTGAATTCGTCGTTTTTCACGAATTTGTAGATTATAAAAGTGATGAATTCACTGCAATTGGGAATAAAAATGAACAGTGTACTATTGAGATTCAGCGTTTTATTTATTTTTAATTGTGTGTAATAAGTAAAGGTTGGGGTGCCAACAGTAACTCTCTTAAAAATTCCTTCTTATTTAAAAATTTTCTTTCTTTCAACTTTTTCCACTAAAATTTATTCAAATATAACTATGGAGAATTTAGGTAAACATTTGAGTCTCTTGTGCATGATACATTTTGAGTAAAGGAGTGGAGCTCCTTTTTTATTTTTTATTATTTTTTTTAAATTTATTAGTAAGTTTGTTTTTATTGAGTTCAATAACTTTATATTGATTGGATTTAAACTTAGGTCTTCCATATCGTCATGCAAAGACTTTATCAACTAAGCTAGCCAATACCTACTTTGATTGGTGAGTCTTTTATCACTTTTTTACATGAATTTGAATTTGAAAATAGCCTTGAGTTAGAACTGGAGATGTCTTTATATTTGATTGTAGATGATCAAGTTTTATAGTATTCAAATATCTCTCAATTTTTTGTTGAGTTGCAATTTTCTGATTCCCCTTCTATCATACTCCCCTTCTACACTCTTGATGCGGCATGTGTCAAAACAGTAGATTTTCTTTCTTTGAGATGCACAACTACACATCTCTGTAAACATGTGTGGTTATGCATTTCGAGAAAATCTACAATTTTGTCACATACTACATTGGGAGTAGTGGAGGGGGAGTATGTTAGAGTGGTGGAGTCAGACAATCATTATTATTATTATTATTATTTTTTCATTTATTATGAATCATGTATATATATATACGGGTTAGCAGTTTCATAATAGGCTGATTTTTTGTGAGGATGATTTGTCTGACGAGGAGAACATCCTCACAAAAAAGAGGCCATTATGAAACTTCTAACCCTATCAAGAGTGGCTTACAAAAATTAGACGGTCCACAATTCTTCAACTTGTAAATTAGGGTTAGAAGTTTCGGAATGAGCCGATTTTTTGTGAGGATGATTTCTTCATTATAGAGATCCACCCTCACAAAAAATCAGCTCATTCCTAAACTTCTAACCTATGTTTTGAAAAATGTTTGGCTCTCTTTAAGGCCTCTGAATGCTCCCCATATAGATAATAAAGAGAGTTTCAATTGGCATACCAACTTTTACTTATAATGTACTATTCCTATTGAAATTGAACATCTATATGTAGTTAGGCTATGTTTGATTGCATTGAAAGTGATTTTCAAGAAATTTGAAATCAATGAAAAAATGAGAGTGGAAAATGGGTAGGGTTCGAATTTCAAAACCGATTGGTTGATTTCATTTGATAAATCATGGGGAAAAATATATATGAGGAAAAAGAAGATTAAGATGAGAGAGAGGAGGAGGATGAGAGGGGTGGCCTCGGTAATGGAAATGATAGATATGATTGTTATTACAGTGGTGGTGGGAAAAAAGAAGAAGAGATAAGGTTATGACTTTGATTTGGGGATAGAAAATAGGGTGAATTTCATTTTTTCCACGTTCATTTTCCTACATGTAATGATGGAAAAATGAAATCCACAATTTCATAAATATTTTGAAGATAGTGAAAAAATCATTTTCTATCCCCGAAAATCAAACACCCAATTTCCAACAAGATCATAATTGGTGATTTTTTTTAGAAAGGAGATTTTTTAAAAATCTCAAATCAAATTCTCGAAAAAAGATTTTCTATAAAAGAAAATGTAATTCACTAGTGTATTTGATTGTGCATTTTCTCGAGAAAGTATTATTCTTAGATACCACGATATATTTCTTAGACAAATGATTCTAAGAGAATTAGAAAAATCCATGAATGGGTAATTCTAAAACTAAAATTAAAACTAATTCTTGTTTTGACGATGGTTTTAAATTTCTTTCGAGACTAAGATGACTCATCCGATACATTTCGGTATCGTCTACCAACAAGATGGATAGACAAGTCAATGTATCGGACGAGATTTAAAACCCACGTTTATTTTTCTCATTGTTGAATGAGACATCTCAAATGTGTCGAAAATTTCGTTTGAGACGACTCAGTCTTGTTCATTGACGAGACGCCAAAAGGAGTTTTAAAACCGTGCTTTTGACATTTTCCTGTTGTAATCATGAATTTAAATCTTGTTCGAGATTGACATTACTCGGACGACCCATCTTGATCTCCTTGTTAGATGATAAGAAAACAGTGACTCAAATATCACACTATCTTGTGAGACAAGCATGACATCATGCAAATCTCGAACGAGATAAGCAATATAACTAATATTTCCCAATTAATGCGGAAAAAACAAAAATGGAGAAATCTCGCACACGGTAAACCTATAACATAAATATTTTTCTTACTAATTAGTAAAAGATTTTTACCTTTACTTGCTCAAATGGATTACCACATTAGCAATCCAACACCACAACTCTTAAGTTTCATTGAAAAACTCATATCCAAAATATTTAAAAAAAAAAAAAAACAATTTATTTTGAGCCTGATCCAAGGTTTTGAAAATGAACGGCTGTTGAACTTCCACATAAATCCCAAACTTAAAATTGAAAATTCAAAAAATAGCCTTTTCGGGAAATTGTTTTTCCCATATTCATAGAATTTGTCCCATTTTTTAAACTGTCCATGTAAACCAATTGTGATTATTCTCATAAAAATAAATATAGTGTTTTTTAAGAACTTAAATAAATAAATGTGTGTGTTCTACACAAAATGTGATTTTGTGATCTAGCAGCATTTCTCCATCCAATTTACAACTGAATAAAAAAAATATAAATATTTATTTTAATAAATATAGAAATGATAGTAAATATTGCAACCATGAACCTTATATTTTTAGAATTTTTTAAGGGCAAAATCCTATGTCTCATTGATAATCGAGATGACTCGATCGATATGAGATGACTCAAACGAGTCATCTCGATCTCGTTAATGAACGAGATGAGACGTACAACTATGGTTTTAAATCTCAATTAGACGTCTTGTCTCGTCCATGCTAGATACTGAGTAGTCTCGGACGAGTTTTTCTAATATGTTTGAGATGTCTCGTTCTAAAAAATGAAAAATGAACTTGGAGTTTAATATCCCGTCTGAAAAATTGACTTGTCTGGCCTTCTTGTCCATGCCTGATACCGAGATGATTCAGGCGATACATCTCAGTCTCGGACAAGTTTTGAAACCATGATAGTTGTAAATTGTAATCTAACATAAATTGAATTATCCATACTTGCTGAAATTGATTTTGTTTAGAAAATATTTTCTAGAAAATCTTAGAGAAACCTTGAAAAGGTGAGTTAGGTAGGGTTGTCAATGGATATTCAAAATTCAAATCCGAATCCGGATTCGATTTGAAAAAATCGGATATTATCCGAAAATTTTGGATATCAAATTCGAATTCGGATAGTAATTTCAGATTCGAATTAAGATATTGATACATTCGATTAGATAATATTTGATACGATGTAATATAAAGATATATAATAATATTTATTAAATAAGATTAGAATATTATAAAGATCTAGTGGTCTAGTAGATTGGTCTCTCCTTCAAGAAGATTTTTTTCATCAACACCATCTTCGTCTTCATCTGTTTTTTGCTTCATCAAGTTCGAGTTTCTCCTCTCGATCTATTGATTTTTTACACATTATTGGCTTCTCCTTCTTGAGTAAATCCCTACTGATGGATCTTTTTTCAATGATGATTGAAAATGGAAGGTTGGAAGATTGGATTTGAGGGGATGAACATCAAGAGGGTTTTATGCTACAGTTAAAAGATGGGGATTTTCATCTATGATTTTTTTTTAAAGTTTTGTCGGACGAATCGGATATTATCCGATATCCGATAGGATAATCGGATTCGAATTCGAAAGGTGTTTTGGGATTATCCGTCGAATTCGAATTCGAATATTAAAAAAAAATCGGATTTGGATTCGAATAGAGCTGCATTCGAACCGATAAGTATCCGTTGAAAGCCCGGGTCTTAGGTCTCCGCTTTCATTTTCCTTTATGAATATCGAAACCATTAGATCTTCCTTTCTCCGAATTTGTTCTTGAATTTGATTCCTTATAGTCGCGTTTTTTTAATCTATTTAAGCCATCTCAATCTCTTCCTGTTGTATCAATCTGACCAGTTAAACTAGAAATCAAGCTATTCTGTGAGATTAAGGAGAGTTCTTGAACATGAGTTCTCTTAGTTTATTACGCAACCATTCAATTTCTCCTGCAATCGATCGTCCTTGTTTGTTTAACCTAAAGAAAGTAAGATCTTTTGTTCGAATTATTGGTGTTGTGAGAATTTATTCCTGTCTTAATTTGGAGGTGCAAGCACCGGTTTCTGCGAATTTGGGGAAATTAGGGTTTGAGGAGAGTAAAGAGGTTATAGCGATGGAGGTTAGTGTTATAGTTGGAACTTATGCTAGAACTCCAATTGTTCTCTCGAGTGGCAAAGGATGTAAATTGTATGATATTGAAGGGCGAGAGTATTTGGATATGACCTCTGGTATAGCGGTTAATGCTCTCGGCCATGGTGATCCAGACTGGGTGAAGGCTGTCACAGAGCAGGCGAACACTCTCACTAATCTCAGCAATCTCTTCTACTCGATCCCTCAGGTGAAGTTTTTTTCAAAGTTCCATTGTTTTGTTTTTGATTCTTTGTGTTTGTTTTAATTTGTTGGTTTTTTTTAGTGTTTCATTGGGTTTTATAATAAACATTTATAAAGAAAATCTAAATCTAACTAACCCTAATTCAGAACATGGTTTCGAAAAATGCCCGAGAGACCGGTATTATTCACAAACAAGACAAGACAGGAAGTCCAAGTTAAGCTCTTTTCATGCTCTTCTTCCTTCTAGTTATGGAAAGTTGGGTTTTATTTGACATTATCATTGCTCCATGGGTGATTTTAACTTGTTAAGATCATTTTTCTGTTTCATGGCGGCTAAAAAGAAATACAATATTGTAGGTTGAGCTTGCAAAATGTCTTGTGGAGAGCTCGTTTGCCGATCGTGTTTTCTTCACAAATTCTGGAATAGAATCAGATGAAGTAGTTATTAAATGTGCGAGGAAATTTCAAAGATTTTTGCATCCTGACAAGAAACAGCCAGCCACTGAGTTTATTTCTTTTAAAAATAGCTTCCATGGGAGGACAATGGGAGCTCTAGCTTTGACAAGTAAAGAAAATTACAGGTCACCATTTGAATCTGTTATGCCTGGAGTCACTTACCTAGAATATCACTACCAAAAAATTGCAAAATTGGAACATAACGTTAAAACGGCATTAAGCCGTTTTTATTAAAAAACGGTATTAAACCGTTTTATTTTAAAAAATCGTTTTATATGACCCATATCCGATTCTTTAGATGGAATGAAAGTCCGGTTGAACTCTCTCAGTCGTCTCTCTCTCACTCGATCGTTTCTCTGATCTCAGTCGCTCTCTCACTTGATCGTCTCTCACGATCTCATCTCTCTCTCGCTCAGTTGCTTGCTCGATCGTCTCTCTCTCTCTCTCTCAATCTCAGCCGCTCTCCCTCGATCTCATCTCTCTCTCGCTCAGTCGCTCACTCGGTCGTCTCTCTCGCTCAGTCGCTCGCTTGATCTCAGTCGTTCTCCCTCGATCTCATCTCTCTCTTGCTCAGTCGCTCGTTCAATCGATCTCTCAGGCTAGGTACTCTCTCTAATCCCTCTTTTCTTTATATAGATTGTATTAGGGATTTGGATTGAAGATTTAGGTTTTTAGATGTGATTAAACACTGTTTTGTTAGTTCTATTATCTCACAGTTCTGATTTACATTGGATTCAATCTTAGATCTCTTGACTTTATTTTGATGTTTTTGATTTTCTTTTGTACTAGAAACAATGTGGTTTAAATGTACTAGTTCTGCCTATTCATGTTAATGTTTGTGGGATTTTTTAGTTATTATCCTAGAAGACATAAATCATTTTTAAATGTCAAGAGGTTAACAACAACTCCTATCCCCTCATTTTGCTGCTTGTTCTTATAAAAAATGTTTACTCTTCTTTCACACTTTTTATTTTCTTTTCTGATATGTAAAAAATATTTATGTAGTTTTCATTTGCTTCAAATAATAAAAAAGTCAGATCTACGATTTCTAGTGTACAAAATGATGCCCTAAATGATGAATACTTGTCATGAGCTATGGATTTTTTTTTTTTTAAACAAAAAAAATCGAAGTGAGGTTTTTTGTCATAGTTACTTTGATAGGAGAATAAATTGTATTGGTGTTTTTTTTTTTTTTTTTGGTTGAATTTAAATGAAAGTGGTAGGTATCATAAATTTGATTTGATCTTTGAAAAAAAAAATAAAGGCAACTTTGCCGAGGTGATCAGATTCTTTATTGATTCCCTCTTTTCCCTGTTGCCTATATTGTAATTGGCTATATTTAGGTGTTTCAGATTGATCAGTTATGTTGATTGATTCATATATTCCTCTCTTAGCCTAAATCTTTTTTAGTTGATCAATATTATGGATCAGTTTGCTTCTTACTTCTCTAAGTGATCAAATAACCACCAATAGAGGTAAAATAACAGAAATTGGTCTCCAATTAGAAGGAGATCTAACCCAATCAGAATTATAATATTTATATATCTTAGGGCTGTCAACGAATTCTTATCGGTTTGGATTCAGCTGTATCTGAAAATTTTATTTGATATCATAAACCTGTAATCTGAAAATTCTATTTGAGTGTTACTCAACTAAAAATTCTCTCTTTATCATTGTCTTTTGATCTCATAGTTCTTTCTAGTTTATTTTATTTATTTATTCATTGGGTAGTTGGGATCGCATGGACAAGTATTGCACTTTGAAGAGGGTGGTATCATGTTTCAAACTTTTGAAGCAATCCTTCCAATCATAATCATGTTATTTTAGTTGCCTACACTAAACATTTGGAATACTGTATGGGTGTTCAATATGATGCCGATTATGTGTTTTCTATTGTTATGGATGTGTCAATTCTTAATCCTTACACCACATATTCTCACAATATACAATTGGCAGATCATCTAATTGCCTTTTTTATTGTTGGCATACTTTCAGATGTTAGCCACACTTAAAAACTCCCCCGATTCAATGAGCATGTCAAGCTTGAAAGAATGCATTGATCCAAATTTGATGGACTTATATCCTCATGATTGTGTATACAAGGTAAGCATCATCTTTATGCAAATGACATTGTCCAAATAAAAATAAGAATACATTGTTTGATGTTGCATAAAATAAAATTGATTGAATAGGAAATTGCAGCCACTCAATTAAATTATAACAGGAAGAAGTTGTCAAGACTTCGTTGACTTTTCCAAAGTAGGTCACTGTTCAAGTGGCTGAGGATTAGGAGAAAAATTTGTGCAATATCTATTGGAGAGGGGAACTATGAATATAAGAGGATCACGGGGCTTAACTGGGGTATGACAAACCCGAAAGTGGAGGAAAGTATACACTCAACAAGATATGCCCTGTTAAAACACTTTATATACAGGTTTTTAACTAATGTAGGGATCTAGATTCTGGACTTCTGTTTTGGAGCTCAATTTCAACTAGTTGTTGACATGAACTAGAGAAGTCCGCTTTTATCGGTTTGGAATCTTAAAGTTATCATTATCGGGTCTTCTAACACAATAGAATCGTCATGTGTAGGTGGAACAGCTGCACAAGATTTTTAAGTTATGTGGGTCCCCATCAGAGGAATATTTGAAAAAGTCAAAGCTGCCGAATGCAACTATTTTTAAGCCGCAGCAACCGTACAAGCGTTGTTTAGCGGAAAATTTTACAGATTTCCCACCTTCTTCACTACCTTTGGTCGAAACTCTTCTTTCAATTGACCCAGATGAACGAGGCACTGCCACTGCTGCTCTCAAAAGTGAGGTAAGTGTTCGAATATAAAATCCCATATTTTAGTTTGCAAGTAGATAAATAAATAAATAAATTAATATATATATATATATAATGAAAATTTTCAGATTGCTGATTCAATATGTTAGGCTGTTGCCTTGAAAGCTTGAAACTAATTTGAAAACCTTAAGACTGTCTAGATCCCAATGTATTGAGGCTTGAAAATTGGGTGAGGTGCTGTGGGTATGGAATGAGTGTCATTACTTCATTGTTAGAAGCCTCTAAAGTAATCTCAATGCATGTCATGCTATTACCACTAGTAACAATGTTATTTGCATAAAGATGATGCTTACCTTGTATACACAATCATGAGGATATAAGTCCATCAAATTTGGACAATGTTATTTTTATTTGGAAAATGCAATTCGGGGTTGCCCATCCTACGGTTGTGTAGGCGATGACACATGCAATCTTCTCACTTCTACTAGATTCGATGATCTTCCTAATAAGTTTCTCTAATTGGGCCGGCATGGTTTTAGGGATGGTGTCAAATTTCTTCAAGGAATCACTCTGTTCTTCTGGTGTAAGCCCATCTGGAATGGAAACTAGACATATCTTTCCAACCTCGTTTTTCTTCACTGGTGAAGCTGCCATGATGACTCTAGCATGGATGCAGTTAGTGTTCACAAATGTGATCTTGAACCCTCTATCAGCGAAGCAACGTGAGAGTTTCATGAGAGGCATCACATGGCCTTGTGCCGGGTATGGAATAACTAACATGTGTGGCTGGTTGCTCATGATCATTGTCAGCTGTCGTCCCTCCACTTGTGTTTATGCTCATTTGTCTTAAAAACAATTAAGATGGAGGGACTCGTGCATAAAAATATCCATCGGTGTCCCATGGATTATGTGCCAACAGGAAGATGCCCCTCAGCCAATGGTACTTATTTTATTATTAATTTAGTCTAAATAATCACTAATTACCATTTCTTTGCATATTTTCACAATTAATTATATTTATATTTACTCATAGAGGTTATATAAATTATGTTAATATTTCTAAACAGATCAACACTTGCAATGGATGGTATTGTGATGGTTTTGAGCCTAATAATCCAAATAGTCCAAAGAAGTGGACTGAGAATTGGACTGGCTGGTGAGTTTATTATTATTTTGATTTACTTTTACTTATTTTATTATCATAAATAAATTGGTATTTTAAAATGTGTTTTTTGTTTTGTTTAGGTATAAGAATTGGGGTGGTAAAGATCCACACAGAACTGCTGAAGATCTTGTATTTGCCGTTGCTTGTTTCTTTCAGTTTGGAGGCACTTTCCAAAATTATTACATGGTTTCACCAAAATTTATATATATAAAATGAAATAATAAATTATTTTGTAAATTATATACTTAATTAGCCAATAATGAATCATATAGGCTACTTAAATCAACCAAAATGGGGACATCTTAAGCAACTTCATCTCCTTCTGAAATCAATGGAGAAGGCGCTCACCTACGGCGATATTTCAACCAGAGTTTGGTAATTCAGTAACTGTGAGTATTGATTAATTTTGATTTTTTTTTTTTGTAGCATATATATTTGAAGTACAAAATTTTAACATATAATAATTGATTTTATTATTACCATTAGGCGACGATGTACTCTACAAATGAAACTCGTAGCTGTTTTATTGGCAATGCAAACAAGACTGAGGATTTCACCATCTCCTTCCAAGGCAACCAACATACTGTACCTGTTTGGTCTGTTCGAGGTCCGATCGATCTCCGTTGACTTCCAAAGGTAAGAACCTCTTGCCGAACACAAATAGATCATCGATTTATCTTCCATCAACCCTTTAATCATTGTATTCTTCAATCTACTGGTGAGATAACGTGCGCATTGTGTTCTTCTGATTTTGTGCGGACTTCTCATCATTGAGTAGTGGTATCACTCCAAAATCCATTCAACTGAAATTTGAATGTGCTTAAAAAAACTACTCGAACCAAACCAAACCAAATGAAGATGAGATTTTTTTAATTCTTATAGATTTTTCAATTTTTGTTTATATTATATCCATCTTATTTGAGAATAATAGATCTTCTGTTTGTCGAATAATGTTATTATAGTGAATTATATCATCTGAGTAAATTTTCGTTTTTTATATGTTGAATTTTTGGCTATTTATGGAAATTAATTATTTGTAGAATCAAATATGGTGTGAATTGTTTGATGTTTGTGACATCTTTGAGGAATGAAGCATAGGAAAGCCGGATTTCAGTTTTGTTGTAGTGTGTGGTTGTTTGGACTTTAATTGCAGGAACTTATGGTAGTTTTTTTTTAAAGAAAAAGCTACTTTTATTCGGTTTGATTATCGATGTAAGGGGTAACTCTTATATTTTTAGGAAGATACCTAGTTTTGATGAAGGTGAACTTGAATCCAACATAGGAAAAGACACCCAACTTGTAAGAAGTCTCTTTTACATTGGTAGATCACTTCAGAAGCATTTAAAGCTAAATCGTGAGAATTATACAAAATTAATTTTATGTAGTTCAGAGATCTCTGTGCTTTATCAGCATATGGTATTTGAAATATGAATCCATTTTTGTAGGTGGTCTTCAAATAGGCAGCACTGTGGCTGTTCTTATAACTATGACATTAGCAGCGTCTGTGGCTGCATAGCAGGGTCCTTTATCTATGGCTGGTCATCCAATTTGCTTGCAAGTTTGGTTGGCTGTTTCTTTACTTACTGATGCTTTAGCTCTTGCTGGTCAGGTAACGGTTTTTCAATTCCCACCTGTATTGTATGTTTTATGGCATATGTAACGTTGTATTGATATGGGTGCATTTCAAATTTGTGGATCTGCATTGGTACCTTGTTTGATTAAAGACTACAAATGCTTCTTCATGATAGTTGAAACTAGGAAATAAATGCCAAAGAGTCTCTTAAGTGATAGAGACCACACATCGCAAAATGTTTAGACAACAAGCTCAATCAAAATTAGGTGAATTTTCTCACTTGGGAAGACCACAAACAAATCACTACTAGTTGTTAGAGTAATAATACCAACTCAAATATTATTTCAGATCATAACTAAGCAGAGGTATAGAGATTTAAATGCAATGAGACACTTGACAATTGCAGGTGCTACTTTCTTGCAATCCATCTGAATCATCTATTCAACGTCTTGGGTTCTATAAAACAGAGACCAATTATATTTCAAATACCAAAATCATCGGAGCTAATTTAGTGGGTATTAGGAAAGAACGGAGTGCTGAATGGACACATTTGACATAATTAAGGAGATATATGCAAGGGTTGTGACTAATATGAGAGTAAACAGAGAAAGGATGAATGAGTCTGTGTCCATATTCATTTGCCCCAGTAACCAAAATATGAGGGAAAAAAAATGCCTCATTATAGTTAAGGAATGAGGTTAGGGCCAGAGATTCTCTAGTTGATTGCTTGCAAGTAATGGGCCTATAACTAGAGGCATTTCATAGTTGAAGATGATTCTATAGCGAGAGATATTACTTGTCCTTTGCAATCTTCGACTAATTCTTATAAAACTTAGATATTAGTAATTTGTAGACCATTAAATATGGGCTTATTTTTGGTTGGCGCACACTTCTTTATATGACTTATTGCACCTACAAGGCGCCAACAACCGAAAAATAAATAAATAAATAAATAAATTGTGGAATCCTGTTGGACATTTGAAATTTTCTTCCTTAAATCAAAGATGATCCGATGGATCACGTCTCTTAACTTTGACCATACCACTTGCATTCCACGTAGGTTAATTGAATTAAAGACAAGAAGACATGGCATAATTCGACAACTAATAGATGATTAAGTTTCTTAGATGCCTCACCTAACTATTCTAAGCCTAGTTGTCAATGTATGAAATAGTTAAGGTACGTGGCTTGATTCTATGGATCAAAACTCTTTAGTAGACTAGACTCAAATGAATTTTAAATTGACTAGGTGTACTAAACTAGTAAACTTAAATAATGCTCCGGACTCTTAAAAAAAATAAGTATCGTGATAATCTGACCATCTCATGTGGCACATTCAATTGACTCTCCTGACGTGACATGAAAATCATAGATTTGTATGTCTTGGGATACTAAACTGCACTTCCCCATACAAATATGTATCTTGAGACATACAGATCTACGGTTTCCAAATTTGTCATGTTAGGAGAGTCGATTGAGGTCTTGTACAGGTTCTACCACAGGTGGAGGCATTTAGCAGCACGGATTTCAACCTGATGAGAGAAAAAAATAATCTGACGATCACCTTCTAATCTTGAACAATGTGATTTATAGTCTTGTACCACCTCATAATATTTCAGCCTAGATATTCGAGTTGGGATACAAGGTTTAAAATCTGATTTTGAGGAATTGTCTCAGTTATTATATAAACTGAGACTGTATTATTGACCAAGAGTATGAAACTTTAAACCATGCACGTAGTAAATATTTACAGTATTAGATGGGTTGCCCTTGTACGACTTTCTTATAAATTTGTAGCTGTCTTCTCTTAATGGTGCCACTCCTTGCTTATGTTGATGCAGAATCTAATTGCTATGATACTTGGGGTTCAGAAAATCACTGGACTCATTCTATTCGACATGAAAGAGAAGAGAACTTATGACCAATTGCCAGATTTGGAGGTTAATTTTTGTTCATCTTTAGTTTGTTGTGAGGCCTGTTGTCGTTAGGACTTGAAACTGCAAAGCTATGTGTTATTGTCCATGTTTCTAATCGATCTGAATTACGTGCATCATGTTGTAGATATTTGTGGATTCTGATTGATTCAATGGGTGAATATGCCCTCTCAGAGTAGAAGATTGGCCTGCACATGATCTATTTACCAAGATGGCTCGTCTTGTTTACGTGACCAAATCGGTCGAGTATGTATCAGTATACTATTTGATTGCTTTCACTCAATAAAGCTGAATCAAAACAATGGAGAGCGTCAGAGGAGCCCACAGGTCATGCAGCAGGAATTATGATTGAGGTCTTGGTGAATGCTGAGTGTGATGGTGTCATTAATGTAGTTAAAAAGAATTTACTTCTCTATTGTTTTGTGCCCTATTTTTTTTTTTTGACATAACCGTTATATTGATTACGGTAGAAATGAAAACTAATTTGACCAAAAAATTAAAATTTATTTTTTTTTTTTAAAAAAACTTTAGATATCGGTTTATGACCACTGTAGATATCGGTTTGTAACCGATGTCTAAAGTCTCAGACTTAAGACATCAGATTATAAATCGATTTCAGAAGGCTTTTTTATTTTTTATATGAATGCAGATTTGGAACGGTTTTAAGCCGTTCTAAAATCTGAGTTAAGAAATCCTTTTTAGCCGTTCCAAATTTTGAGATCTAGAAATTAGCCGTTTAAAATCATTAGCGACGCCTCGATTAAAGACGGTTCATCAACTGTTTCATACTGGTTTAGGAACGGTTATAAACCGTTCCTAATTTCCATATTTGTTGTAGTAATATACAATCAGCAAAAGTAACTATTCAACGTGACAAAACAATGGCAGTTTTTGTGGAGCCCATCCAGGGTGAGGGGTGTTCACAGCGCCACAAAAGAATTTTTGCAATAATTGCGTAGTGCTTGTGATGATGCGGGTGCCCTCTTGGTTTTTGATGAGGTAGGCAACTCTTTAATTTTGATGGATACCTACTTTATGATAGTAGGACAAATGTGCCATCATTTGGTTGGCTCCTTTGAGAAGGTTTCATGGGTTCAAAATGATCCGAGTCTTATGATTCTAGCTTTGGTCATCTATGACATTCTTTGGATAGTTAGAAAAGATGACAAACTGTTCAGATTTCTATCTATAGATTTTTATGGAAATATTCATTTCTTGGGACTGATCTTTGTCTTTCAAGACCTTTTTGGTACATTTTTGAAAGTCTTTATTTTGAGGTCCTGATTGTCTAGTTTACAGACTGAGTTGACTCAACCTATTTAAGTAGCAGGGGAGCCCATGGAGCTCTAGGAAAATACATCATCATCGTCATTTTCATACTTGTTCAATTATTTACTTATGTATCATTGTTTGCTACCTGTGATTTTTTGAATATTTCCATCGTTGTCATCATCTATCATTCTATCCCTCATCTAGTTGTGGTCAGCAACATAAAAATCCTATTTCTCCTTGCAACTCTGTTGAGAGATATATTCTGTAAATATGTATATGTCACCATCATCTCCCAAGTCCCAACTATTTGGGGTTAGCTTAACAACGTTAATCCTATGTTGCCTTCCAACTCTATCTAGAGCTAGATCTTCTGTCAAGGCATGTGTCTTCAGTTTTTTTAAAGTTCTAAGATTTTTAGAACATTTCCATGGACCTTTTTTTAAAGTTCCTTGGAATTTTTCCTCTTCCTAGGTATCGGAGTTTAGTCAAACATTGACATATACGTGAAATGACACATTGTTAGGCTAGTTGTTGCAAATGAACTTCCATTTATTCTTGAACTTCAAAACTAATATTTTATTTTGATTCAAGTCTCGAACAACTTCAACTAGCATGCTTGGTTGGAAGAAGGAAACATTCAATGAAGCTTTAGTGAGAGTTTTTGCATGGGTTTGTGATTATGGTTGAAATACTCTTGACATTTTCACTGAATCAACCTTCTTAATGTTAATCCCTTTCTTAGATTTTGAGATTTCTTTGTTTTTGGTGTTTTTTTTCTTCGATTAGTACATTTTGTTGGTTTTTGTTTTTGAAATGAACTTCGACCATACCGACGAACTCTTGTCATTTGCTTAAGTTTGATTAGGAAAAACTTTGTAATTTGCGTTGTATGGGGACAGTATTTGGTAGTGCACCACATCTTTAACATAAGCCCAATGGCATAGTTGCAGTCTATTGGACACTTTCCCAAAACAAGTACTTTGGCTTCTTTTCTAATCAACGAGAATAATTCAATCAGCTTTTTGTATGCTTGAAGAATAAACCTTTTATTCAAATATAACTATTTAGAATTTAGGTAAACATTTGAGTGTCTTACTAAGCTTTTTATTAGTAAGTTTGTTTTTATTGAGTTCAATAACTTTGTACTTACTGGATTTAAATCCAAGTCTCTTGTATCATCACACGAAGACTTTACCAATTAAACTAGCTAGTACCTACTTTGATCGGTAAGTCTTTTATCATTTTTTACTTGAATTTGATTTTGGGAATAGATCTGAGTTAGAACTGGAGATGTCTTTATACTTGACAGTAGATGATCAAGTTTTATAGTGTTCAAATATCTCTCAATTTTTTGTTAGGTTGTGATTTTCTGATTCTCCCTCTATTGTACTCCCCCCTCTACACTCACAACGTGGCATGTGTCAAAATGATAGATTTTCTTTCCTTGGAATGCATAACTACACATCCCCGTAAACACATGTGGTTGTGTATCTCAAGGAAAATCTACAATTCTATCATATGTCACGTTTGGAGAGTAGAGGGGGAGTATGTTTGAGTGGGGAGATAGAAAATCATTATTCTTTTCTTCATTTATATATATATTGATAATAAAGAGAGCTTCAATTGGCACGCCAACTTTTACTTATAAGACACTATTCCCCTTGAAATTGAACATCTATATGCAGTTTGGCTATGTTTGATTGCATTGAAAGCGATTTACATGAACTTTGAAATCAATGAAAAAATGAGGGTGGAAAATGGGTAGGGTTTGAATATCAAAACGCATTGGTTTATTTCATCTGATAAATCATGGAGGGAAAAAAATCCGAGGAAGAAGAAGATGAAGATGAGAGAGAGAAAGGAGGATAAGAGTGGTGGCCAGTGACGGAAAGGATAAATATGATTGCTATTATGGTGGTGGTGGGGGAGAAGAAGAAGACATAAGATTAAGATTTTGATTTGATGGTAGAAAATTAGGTGGATTTCATTTTTCCACATTCATTTTGTTACGAGGTGTAGGTGGAAAAATGAAATCCACAATTTAATAAATAGTTTGAAGATGGTAAAAAAATCATTTTCTATCCCCGAAAATCAAACACCCTATTTCCAACGAGATCGGAATTGGTGATTTTTTTCAAAACTAGATTTTTTAAAAATCTCAAATCAAATTCCCGAAAAAAGATTTTCTATAAAAAAAATGTAATTCACTGGTGCATTTGATTGTGCATTTTCTTGAGAAAGTATTATTCTCAAATAACACGATTTTTTCCTCAATATTTCTTAGAAAAATGATTCTAAGAGAATTGGAAAAATCCATGAATGGGTCATTGTAAAATTAAAATTAAAACTAATTCATGTTTTAACCATGGTTTTAAATTTATTTCGAGACTGAGATGACTCATCCGATATATTTCGATATCGTCCACCAACAGGATGGATAGATAAGTCAATGTATCGGATGAGATTTCAAACCCATGTTTATTTTTCTCATTGTTGAACGAGACATCTAAAATGTGTCGAAAATCTTGTTCGAGACGACTCAGTCATCTTAACAAACGAGAAAGGAGTTTTAAAACCATGCTTTTGACATTTTCTTGTAATAATCATGATTTTAAATCTTGTTCGAGATAAACATTACTCGGACGAGTCATCTTGATCTCGTTGTTAGACGATAAGGAAATAACGTGTGACGCAAATATCACACTATCTTGCATGATATCTCGCAAATATCGCGTACAACAAACCTATAACAGAAATATTTTCCTTACTAATAGCGCTGCATTCGAATCAATGAGTTTCCTTACTAATAGGTCTCCGCTGTCATTTTTGAAAATTTTTAAATACCGAAGCCATCAGATCTTCCTTCCTCTGAATCTCCGCTGTTATTTTTGGAATCGAGATTTGCATGCTGTCCACGAATTCTCCTCCATTGATCTCGCTAACTTTTCTTTGGCATCGAATCTCCTTCTTTCCTCAATAATATACAGAACTTGTTCTTGAATTTGATTCCTTAGTCGCGTTTTTTTAGTCTATTTAAGACATCTCAATCTCTTCCAGTTGTATCTATCTGACCAGTTCAACTAGAAATCAAGCTTTTCTGTGAGATCAAGGAGAGTTCTTGAACATGAGTTCTCTTAGTTTATTAATCAACCATTCAATTTCTCCTGCAATTGATCGTCCTTGTTTGTTTAACCTAAAGAAAGGAAGATCTTTTGTTCGAGTTAATGGTGTTGGGAGAATTTCTTCGTGTCTTAATTTGGAGGTGCAAGCACCGGTTTCTGCGAATTTGGGGAAATTAGGGTTTGAGGAGAGTAAAGAGGTTATAGCGATGGAGGCTAGTGATATAGTTGGAACATATGCTAGAACTCCAATTGTTGTTTCGAGTGGCAAAGGCTGTAAATTGTATGATATTGAAGGGCGAGAGTATTTGGATATGACCTCTGGTATAGCGGTTAATGCTCTCGGCTATGGTGATCCAGACTGGGTGAAGGCTGTCACAGAGGAGGCGAACACTCTCACTCATATCAGCAATCTCTTCTACTCGATCCCTCAGGTGAAGTTTTTTTCAAAGTTCCATTGTTTTGTTTTTGTTTCTTTGTATTTGTTTTAATTTGTTGCTTTTTTGTTTTTTGTTTTTTTAGTGTTTCATTGGGTTTTATTTATTTATTTTGTTTGTTTATTTGTATTTTTTTCGTAATTTGTTGGTTCATGGGCTTTAATTAGTTATTTGTTACAAATTTAATTCCTAACTTGATGAATTAGATATCAAAATAAGAATTAAATATGATGATTTGAGGTGGATTGGATTTTTCATTCATGACGTCTAAATGAAAAATATAATAAACATTTATAAAGAAAATCTAAACCTAACTAACCCTAATTCAAAACGTGGTTTCGAAAAATGCCCGAGAGCCAGTATTGTTCACGAACAAGACAAGACAGGAAGTCCAAGCTAAGCCCTTTTCATGCTCTTCTTCCTGCGAATGGATCTGTAAGAAAGACCTTGTTTCGCTTGAGATAACATGATTTCTCGTCTGAGTTATCTGGGTTTCATTTGCGAATGAGACAGGAAAATGAGATTGAAAACATGATTCAAAATTCAAATTCATCTCAATGTGAATCGAATCAATCTTAATCCTTAAAATTAAGCAACTAACTTTAGTTCTATATAGCCTAATGCCCTAATGCTTAAATATTATCGAACTACTAACTAATAAAATTTGATACCTAACATTATGTTTGTGATTTCCCCCCCTCCCATTGTATGGGTTTCCTTTGTGTGTACTTGAATTATTTTTTTCACATTTCTTGGTTTGCGTATGTGGGTGCATTGGAGCGAGGGATATCAAATAATCAAATAGTCACCCCTAATTACAGTGACTAAGTTGCACTAGAATAATATTTATAATTTTAGTCTTAAACTTACTAACATCCTCATTCTTGGAATACAAATCAACTGTCTATATCTTGTATATAACTAGCTGGAAATTTTCTCAACCAATTGTTATAGTAGTTTAATGGAAGCATCACCTAGATCTTTGATCATGAAAATAGTAACCCTTCACGCATCGAGTGCAGTAAAATTTGACATACTTTTCTTCTGCAATTATACTGACATTTAGACTCTTCAATGTTTCAATCTCTTAAACTGTTTCTTTATTCAAACTTCTTAACATGCCCCATCTCTTTATTCAAAGCAGTGACGTCTTTTCTATTTTTCTTTTCTTTTGGTACTAGGAGAGAAAATAGTTTTACTGAAAAAAGGTCTCCCAAATAGTAGCGCCAATGTCTACTCACAAAAAAATAAAAAAGAAAAAGAAAAAGAAAAAGAAAAAAATCGAAAATAAAAGAAAGAAAGATGATTAAACCGTGGTTTGTCAGACTTGTTAACTCTCCAAGGATATCATTTGGAATGTTCAATTCCATATGTTTGCTTAAGGTTATTTGAAAAGATTGATGAAAGAGTTTGAGACTTCCCCCTCTGGTACTTAATAAGGACTGAAAGTAAAGGGAAAGAAAAGGCTGAAAAGAGAGGACCCAAGGTTATAGGTTGACAAACCATCTTCTTCTTCTTTTTTATTTGTTTTTATTTTTATGCCAGACAATGCAGTGGAACCACTCTATGAATCCTTTATCTGTTGCATTTTCACCAGAAACGAAAGATGCCTCTCCACCGTGTAGGCAAGTTATTGTAGTTCTTTGTCCTTAAAAAGGCCCAGAGGATATCATTAGAAGTGTACCTCACTTGGAAAGGGTCTCAAGAAATTGGAGAAGAAAAATCTTCACCAATTCTCTTGAATCTTTGATCTTGATTGACCCATGGAAAGACCTTTAAGATGATCTTTCGTCATTTCCCCATTGAGCAATTTGGGTGTTGCCTTTTCCCTTTTCGGTACACAATTTCATCATGTTTCGTAAAGCTTTGAAAATTCTAGTCATTCTACGTTCTATTTCCACTACCATCTCTGCTTGTCAGCCACCATCACCACCATGTTCACCACCACCCACCCAACTTCTTCTCATGCCCTTCATGAGGCCACCACCACAACCAAAATACCTCGACTTCCAACCAACACTACCGCCGTGACCACAACCACCATTACACGACAACACAGCCACTACCACCATTGCCACACCCATCACCATGTCTTGTTCCTTGCACCAATAGGGCCCGCTTGGTGAGCCACTGAGGTGGTAGAGTTCATCATATGAGAAATCAACATGCATAACATTCTTCGTGGTTTGCCGTGGGATCAATAGAGTACAAATCATTATGTGTGGTGGTGTGTAGACATGATTGGGCATTGTTAGCTCATCACATGTGTCTATGTGGAATTCTTGGTGGTTTAACTAAGTTGACATGTAGCCATTCATACTACGAGGTGTGGGATCCAAAAATGTGCCATCTACAAAAGCTAGTCGACAGGTGGATTACTAATTGTTTAACAATTTATTTTTGTTTGTGTTTGTACATGACATTAATAAATGCTCTTCCCGTGTAAGAGAAAGTTGGGTTCTATTTGACATTCTCATTGCTCCATAGTTGATTTTAACTTGTTAACATCATTTTTCTATTTCATGGTGGTTAAAAAGAAAATACATGTCTATGTGGAATTTTTGGTGGTTTAACTAAGCTAACATGTAGCCATTCATACTACGAGGTGTGGGATCCAAAAATGTGCCATCTACAAAAGTTAGTCGACAGGTGGATTACTAACTGTTTAACAATTTATTTTTGTGTGTGTTTGTACATGACATTAATAAATGCTCTTCCGGTGTAAGTGAAAGTTGGGTTCTATTTGACATTCTCATTGCTCCATAGGTGATTTTAACTTGCTAACATCATTTATCTGTTTCATGGAGGTTAAAAGGAAAATACAATATTGCAGGTTGAGCTTGCAAAACGTCTTGTGGAGAGCTCGTTTGCCGATCGTGTCTTCTTCACAAATTCTGGAACGGAAGCAAATGAAGCAGCTATTAAATTTGCGAGGAAATTGCAAAGATTTTTGCATCCTGACGAGAAACAGCCAGCCATAGAGTTTATTTCTTTTACAAATAGCTTCCATGGGAGGACAATGGGAGCTCTAGCTTTGACAAGCAAAGAAAATTACAGGTCAGCATTTGAACCTGTTATGCCTGGAGTCACTTTCCTAGAATTTGGTAATATACAATCAGCAAAAGAAGCTATTCAACGTGGCAAAACAGCGGCGGTTTTTGTGGAGCCCATCCAGGGTGAGGGGGGTATTCACAGCGCCACAAAGGAATTTTTGCAATCATTGCGTAGTGCTTGTGATGATGCGGGAGCTCTCTTGGTTTTTGATGAGGTAGGTAACTCTTTTATTTTGAAGGATACCTGTTTTATGATAGTAGGACAAATGTGCATATGTGGCATCATTCGGTTGGCTCCTTTGAGAAGGTTTCATGGGTTCAAAATGAGCCCAGTCTTATGATCCTAGCTTTGTTCATCTATGACATTCTTTGGGCAGTTAAAAAAGATGACAAACTGTTCAGATATCTATCTATAGATTTTTATGGAAATATTCATTTCTTGGGGCTGATCTTTGTCTTTCAAGATCTCTTTGGTACATTTTTCAAAGTCCTTATCTTGAGGTCCTGGTTGTTTGGTTTGCAGACTGAGTTGACTCAGCCTATCCAAGTAGCAGGGGAGCCAATGGAGCTCGAGAGAAATACATCATCATCATCATCATCATCATTTTCATACTAGTTCAATTATTTACTTAAGTATCATTGTTTGCTACCGGTGATTTTTTGAACATTTCCTTCGTTGTCATCATCTATCATTCTAGTCGTGGTCAGTATCATGAATCCTATTTCTCCTTGCAACTCTGTTGAGAGATATTTTCTGTAAATATGTATATGTCACCATCATCTCCCAATTCCCAACTATTTGGGGTCAGCTCAACAACATTAATCCTATTTTGCCTTCCAACTCATCTCGAGCTAGATCTTCTGTCAAGGCATGTCTTCAATTTTTTTAAAGTTCTGAGATTTTTAGAACATTTCCATGGACCTTTTCTTAAAGTTCCATGGAATTTTTCCACTTCCTAGGTATCGGAGTTTAGTGAAACACTGACATATATGTGAAATGACACATTGTTAGGCTAGTGGTTGCAATAGATTTATTCCCGAGATTCAAAACTAGTATTTTATTCTGATTTAAGTCTTAAACAACTTCAACTAGCATGCTAAGTTGGAAGAAAGAAACATTCAATGAAGTTTTAGTGAGAGTTTTTGCATGGGTTTGTGATTATGGTTGAAATACTCTTGACATTTTCACTGAATCAACCTTTTTAATGTTAATCCCTTTCTTAGATTATGAGATATCTTTGTTTTTGGTGTTTTTTTTCTTCAATCAGTGCATTTTGTTGGTTTTTGTTCTTGAAATGAACTTCGACCATGACTATAAACTCTTATCATTTGCTAAAGCTTGATTAGGAAAAACTTTGTAATTTGTATTGTATAGAGACAATATTTGGTAGTGCACCACATCTTTAACAGAAACCCAATGACATAGTTGCAGTCTATTGGATACTTTCCCAAAACAAGTACTTTGGCAACTTTTCTAATCAACGGGAATAATTCAATCAGCTACTTCTATTCTCCAAGAATAAACCTTTTAACTATTTCCAGTAGACTTGTATCATCTGTCATGAGTTTCTCTGATAATAAATAGTTTTTTTTTTTTTTGTTTTTCATTATCATACTTACAAATTAACCATTTCTGGTTTTTGAATTATTAGATTCAATGTGGATTAGGCAGAACCGGGGACCTCTGGGCCCATGAGGCATATGGAGTATTCCCAGACATAATGACTCTCGCAAAACCTCTCGCTGGAGGTCTACCCATTGGTGCTGTCCTAGTAACCGAGAGAGTTGCTTCTGCAATTGAGTATGGTGACCATGGAAGCACTTTTGCGGGTGGGCCTCTCATTTGCAAAGCTGCCCTTTCAGTGTTGAATAAAATCATGAAGCCCGGGTTCTTGGCCAGTGTTTCCCAGAAAGGTCAGTACTTTAAGAATCTATTAATGCAGAAGTTGGGAGGGAACACTCACGTGAGAGAAGTACGCGGGCTTGGGCTTATTGTTGGGATTGAGTTGGACGTGCCCGCATCATCACTTGTGGATGCTTGCCGTAATTCGGGCCTTTTGATACTAACTGCGGGGAAAGGAAATGTTGTACGACTTGTGCCTCCATTGATCATATCGGAGCAGGAATTAGAACGTGCAGTTGAGATTCTCGTAGAATGCTTGCCTGCACTCGACGAGAATAGTTCAAAGTGGTAAGATGTTTCGATCCTTAGGTATGGGTTAGGTGTGTCAGTTCGATCCTTAGTTGTGGTTAATTGTGTTAGTTCTTCCCATTCTTACATATATTTTTAGTGGAGAGAAAATGTTCGGCAAATAGTAGGGTCTCGGTCATTTTTATTTATTTTATTTTGAATAAGAACTATTATTGGCACCCCAACTTTTGTTTATTACAATCCAATTTATTAATTTTTTTTTTGTCACACCCCGATTAAAAATTAGAGCACACCATTCAAACATTACGATGGTTTGGTTCTAATTATTATATAAACATTACAACAAGTTCAAACCATCTCAATAGTTGTTTACAATTCTGATTATGCTCATATAATTAAAAAAAAGAAAAAAGAAATCTAGCAACAAAAAAAAAAAAAAAAAGAAAAAGAAAAAAAGAGTGAGTTTCTATCGGCACCACAACTATTACTTATTCCCAGTCATTTACTTATTTTCTTTATGAGATTTTTCCCAAAACCTGCGCAATTTATGTCCAAATTCAGGTTTTGGTATATTGATTATTTTAATTCCCAAAACATGATTTTCAAGTGAATTCGTTGTTTTTCATGAATTTGTAGATTATAAAAGTTGATGAATTCACTGTAAAAGCATTTATTGGAATTAAAATGAACAATGCATTGAAATCAAAATTTCTTCATATTCAACTAATGAAATGGAGATTCACTGTTTTCTTTATTTTTAATTGTGTGTAATAAGTAAAGGTTGGGGTGCCAATAGCAACTCTCTTAAAAATTCCTTCTTATTCCAAAAATTTATTTCTTTCAACTTTTTCCACTAAAATTTTATTCAAATATAACTATTGAGAATTTAGGTAAACATTTGAGTCTCTTGTGCATTATATAATTTTGAGTAAAGGAGTGGAGGTCTTTTTTGATTTATTTTTTTTTTCAAGGTTTTTTTTTTGTTTTTAACATTTTATTGAGTTCAATAACTCTATTCTAACTGGATTTAAACTCAAGTCTCTTATATCATCACCCATAGGCATTACCAACTAAACTAGTTAGTACTTACTTTGATTGGTAAATCTTTTATCATTTTTTACTTGAATTTGAATTTGGGAATAGATCTGAGTTAGAATTGGAGATGTCTTTATACTTGATAGCAGATTATCAAGTTTTATAGAGTTCAAATATCTCTCAATTTTTGGTTGAATCGCAATTTTCTGATTCCCCCTCTAACGTACTCCCCCCCCCCCCCCCTCTACACTCCCGACGTGGTATGTGTTAGAACAATAGATTTTCTTTTCTTGGGATGCACAACTACACATCCCCATAAACACGTGTGGTTGTGTATCTCAAGAAAAAATCTACAATTCTGTCACATGCCACGTCAGGGGAGTATGTTAGAGTGAGGGGGGGGGGTTCAAAAAAACATTATTCTTTTCTTTAGAAAATCGTATATATCTATGTAGGGTCGGGTTCCGTGTACACACATATCTACTCATATATCTACAACGTGTTTTGTCCTAGTGGCTAAAAGTTTTGGATTGAGCTGATTTTTGGTGAGGATGATCTCAATGATGAGGAGATCATCCTCACCAAAAATCAGCTCAATCCGAAATTTTAAACTTTCACCAAAAATCAGCTCAATCCAAAATTTTAAACCTTGTCAAAAGTGATTTAAAAAAATGGACAGTCCACGATTCTTTAACTCATAATATGGGGTTAAAAGTTTAAGAACTAACTGATTTTTGGTGAGGATGATCTCTAGACACTTTTAGCCCACATAGGACAAATCACGTTGTAGATATATGAGTACATATGTGTGTACACAGATCTAATCCATATATATATATATAGGGAAATGTTCAACACCTTACACTTTAACCCTACGCTTTACCAAACGTGTTTTGTCTTACATGGGTTAGTAGTTTTGGAATGGGCTGATTTTTGGTGAGGATGATCTCTATGATTAGAAGATCCTCCTCACCAAAAATCAGCCCATTCTGAAATTTCTAGCCCCATGTTTACAAGTTGCAAAATTGTGGACCGTCCATTTTTTGTAAACCATTTTTTATGGGGTTAGAAGTTTTGGAATGGGCTGATTTTTGGTGAGAATGATCTCTATCCTCACCAAAAATCAGCCTATTCCAAAACTTCTAACCCATGTAGGACAAAACACATTTGGTAAAGCTTAGAGTGGCGAACGGGACCCATATATATATAGAGTCAGGTTCCGTAGACACATAAAGCCACAATGTTTTTGTCTTATATGGTTAAAAAGGTTCCGAATGGACTGATTTTTTGTGAGGATGGTCTCTGTGATGAGGGGATCATCCTTGCAAAAAATCATTCCATTCCAAAACTTCTAACCCCATCATGAAACTTCTAAAATCAGCCCATTATGAAACTTCCAACCCTATGTTTACAAGTTGAAAAATTTTATAGACTGTCCAATTTTTGTAAATCACTTTTGATGGGGTTAAAAGTTTTGGAATGAAATGATTTTTTGCAAGGATGACCCCCTCACCTCAGAGATCACCCTCACAAAAAATCAGCCCATTCCGAACCTTTTTAACTATATAAGACAAAAACGTTATAGCTTTATGAGTAGCATTATGTGTCTACAGAACCCAACCCATATATATATGGAAGGGATCAATAGGCAAAGTCTTAGACCAACATCCATACAAATGTTTCCAGACGTTAGATCAATATAGATTTAACGAAATCCGACCTTAGAACTATGTTTGCAAACAATACTTTTCATTCTATAATCTAGGGCTATACTCCTATCATAATTAAATATACTTATAAAACTATGATTGCAAACAGTACTTTTCAATGAAATTTTAAGAAAATAGTTTTTTTTGTTTTTTTTTGTTTAGGTGCACATACAAATGGGATTGGACACTGCAATTTCATCACCAATAGGCTTTACAACTTCACGGGGATAGGAGACGCTGATCCTTCTCTAAATTCAACATGTGCTGCTCTCTTAAGAACACAATGCACTAATCCTTCAGACACCACAGTACAGATGGATCCTCAGACCTCTCTATCATTTGATTGCAACTACTATGTGAACCTAAAGCAGAATATGGGTCTTTTCCAGTCCAACACTGTACTTCTTACAAACAAGGACTTGAGCAACATTGTTGATGAGTTGCTGGACTCAAAGGATTTCTCCGCCAAGTTTAGCCCGTCAATGAATAGGCTGAGTGCAATTGAAATCCTTACGGGAAATGCTGGAGTGATTAGTAACAAGTGTAGTGTTGTCAACTCTTAGTTGAGATCTCTTTGGCTTGAGAAATATCATTTGTATTCAAAATAATTTATTTATGTTGTGTCCCAACTTAATTGAGTTTCTCTTCTCTTCTCTCCACTTCTGTCAATCCAAACATAGCGTTAGTGTACACTTTGTATTTATTCTTTTAAGTTAGAGAAGCATGTTTGTTTGGATGTGATTTGATTGTTCTTGTTGGTTTTACATAAATAAAATATCAGTTTACTTGAATTTGAAATTAAAAAAGAAATCATGGTTTTTATTTTTTTGGTGATGAAATGATGTTTTTGAGGCCCCCCCTCATACCATTACAAGGGGTAACAAGCTTGAATCCTTTGGTAACTTACCCCATATACCCCTAAATCTTTTTATTTTTATTTTTATTTTTTTAGTGAAAGAGATTTAGTTTGACACTCTGGCATTTATAGTTGTAAAGTTGAAATCACCATTCATCAAATGGGATGCAAATATCTTCTTCTGCTATGTCACATTGGCAAGGAGAAGATGCTGAGAAATGTTACAAAGGCTAACAATGGCCCAAACAATTATCGATAACCAGAAAAAAGTAACTCACTACTCGGGCATGACGGACACAATTCTTTTTTTACCCAAATCACTATTTTGCAAACTTATTCAATATATGCAATTTTCAAATAATATTCTCACTGGTTGATGTGCTGAGAGTCGTTACTGATATAAGGTACATTTCATTTTTTAGGAAAAAATTCTATGCATAAAAGAATTGATATAAGAAGAGAAGCCATCTCTTCACATAGCCATTTGAGAAAATCGAAACCTTGTCCCCTGCTACTACCTACAACACCCTTCCCTATATCCCTCTCAACAACTTTCCCAATAGAAGTATTTAACTCCTCTATTAACAATTCTAACTGGAGGTAGTCACTAAAAAGCCCCCTCATTACCGAAGTTCCCTAGGAACATGTTCCCTGCTTGTTTGCAACGTAAACTGTCGCAAACACAAAATTTTGTGTTTAGAATTACTGAAATTTACATAATTTTATGATTAGAGTGCTTGGTTGTGTCAAATGGAAAATTTTACGTTTGCTTGATTATTACGTAAACGTATAAAAAAATTATTTTTCTTTTTAAAACATTGTTTGAAGTTAAATAAAAAAGGATAAATAGTTACATATTACTTTAAAAAAAAAAAAAATTATAGACAAAGCATTTTCATATAAGTCATACAATACTATTCTCTTTAAATCAGGATTATAATAGAACTCCAAAAATTCTTTAATTACCTACAATTTACCTTAAACATTTATTACATGATACTAACTTCCACTTACTAATTTTCCATTTTGGAAAGAAACCACATTGCCTCAAACATGTCAATATTAACATTAGTACTGCATATACATAACTTGCCCCAAACTCATTTTAATACCCTACATCTAATGAAAAATATTTTTTTAAAATTTATAAAAAAAAATAAATATAAATTAATACAAGTAAGACTATTATCCCATAATTATTTTTTTTTTAATTTAAAAAATAAATATACATTAATGAGATAAAATTCTATCCTTCGTTTTTCTTATATTAAAAAAAAAAACATCAATATTTAAAAAATCATTTTTTTTTGTTTTGCAATTTCACTAGTTCCAAGTAGGATTCTATCTCACGATTTTTTTATTCAAATAATAATTATATTAACGTTGGATAATGTTTAAGAAGTTGGGAAAAACTATAGAGAAAGAGAGAGGGGAAAGTTAACATAATATAAATTTTTGTGGAAGTATTTTCTCCGTAACACTTTACGGAGATTTCGTTGTAATTTTAATTAAGTTTTGTGTTGCTTTACGGTGGGAGCCACCAGAATTTCAGCATCCAAGCACCCACATCCCACAAACAAACGTAAACTTTTCTGTTTGCATTTGTTTACGGTGCAAACAAGCAGGGCCGTCATCAAAAGTGATGAGGAAAATTGTCCATGAAAAGATACTCATGATCTCATTCACGATCACGGCATGCACAAGTTACAATAATATCTCCTGGAGGACAAGTAGGATGAGCATTATGAAGCACATAATAACAAGTACCGTAGCACACTTCACCATTCCTCCTTTCCTCTGCATTCTCTCAACCTACAAAAGTCCACACACCCTGAATGACAATGACCCAAGCAGGAGCAATACATACTAAAATGGATAGATGAACATGAAAGAAAGAGGACTTTCCCGTGGCTGCAACATTCTGAATGTTGTAGTCTATCCGATCAACAACGGTCCCGTGTTTGAAGAAACAAATTTAGTTAGCCACCCTTGGAGGAAACCTATGGAGTCAGTAAAGCTGGGAATTTGCTAACCTGGTCTATCACAAGTGCCAAGAGATCCTTCATGCTTTGACCAAGCTCGTCTACAGATTCCACCACCTACAAAAACAAACGTACATCGTCGTAAAGAGTACAAAGGTTTGTCTAGGATCTACAAATGGTCTGATTTGGTTACCATGCTATTGTAAGGTTACCAATTCATAAACTTATTTACAGGATTTGTTGAAAAGAGGAGTACAAGATCTCAAACCGAACAACAACATTAGATAGCGAAATGTTTGCATATACCTGACTGATCTCTCCCTCTCTCTCCCTTCGTACGATGAATGCCTCACTTTTCTTTTGCTTTGACATTTCGTAATCATTAAAACCCAGAAAAGACAAAAGCAATCCAATAAGATTGAGTTTGAAAAACTATTTATCATGAACACGAGGCTAGTATTTATAGATCAATCATGATTCAAGCCACCATTTAGGAATACTAATATTACATGTGTTATGGAAACTGATTACTTAAATTTGACAAGGAAAACAACTTACTATATTGCTGAAATCATCATCCACTTCAGATTTATTTCCATTCAAATTGATCTCCAAATCAACCCCATCTTGACCATACACCACAGAGCAATGATTAATAAAATCTGAGAAGCACACCACTACTACTCGAGCTATTAAGATTTTGATGTCTGCATGTAGCATCAGGCAAGGTCTATTACTAAAACTAAGAAGGGAAAAAAGAAGGAAGTGAGATGGGTCCATGCATATTCGAATAAAATAAAAGTTCAAGCACCCAAAGAAGGGGAGCAAATTTGTTAGTAAATTTTGGATTGGAAAATCAGGAGGTGATAGTGTCGAACCATGTGCCACAAATCTCTAATCTTCAATGGGTCCGCTGTAGGTCTGGCTAACCCTATGTTTTCTTTTGCTGATAAAGTTATCACTTAAACAATATAAAAAAAAAAAATGCAACCATAACTCTTTTTGCTGTCTGAGACACTTCAAATAACTAGACTACTTCTTTAGGAACTCCATTGAAAGGTTCTGAAGGTCAGTGGCAAGAGAACGATGTAGAAGAAACATAAAAATATTATATCTACCCATCAGGAAAAGTCACAAGAGAGTATGAGACCTTATACATGCAAAATTATCGACATGAGTTAATATTCTAATGGCTAAGTTAATGGCAATGATAAACAAGAGTGTCACTAGTGCTATAGCCTGTAAGGGAAAGAAAGGAAGGTAAGATGTTAATAAAACACATGAATATATGCAAATCACCCTGTTATCACGAATTTTATAAGAGTCATTAACAATATTTAATTTAACAACTTTTACAAATATACAAGGTTATGATCATCATCAAACCTTGTCCAAAAAATTATGGGTCAGGTGAACGTATCATGTTCCTTCATTCAATTATGTCTGAAAAGCCGTCTTTTGTTAGATATATCAATAATGATCGTAGATGCGTGATTCTCAATTACAAATACCACTTCTACGAAGGTTTGGAGTCGTCACCATTCATTTTTGTAAAATGGTGTGAATGGTCACCCGATGTACATTTTTTAGAAAAAGTGTCATTTTTGGCGTTTAGGTTTGGAGTCATCACCATTCATTTTTGTAAAATGGTGTGAATGGTCACCCGATGTACATTTTTTAGAAAAAGTGTCATTTTTGGCGTTTAGTGACTCTTGTTCGAATAAGGTGCTACTCAACTTGAGATCGGAGTAAGCAGCTCGATTGAAAAAAAAAGAAAGGTGTTAGGTACATTTTTCTCCCCACCAAGTGGTGGTAACCTTAACTCAACTTGACCATTTTTTGATGAAAAATACAAAATAAAATAAGTGCCACGTGTCGATAACTTGTACCATAAGTAGGGATTTATTTTTGGCTTGATTATAGGATCATCCCATTGAAGGAGATGATCCTTATAGATCCTTAGCCTTGGGAATAACACATTTTAAAAAGTGTTGACTTCGATTACGAGTCCATTATTATGTGCCAAGAAAGACCCAAAAATCGATTGTCTCAAATCGATTTAAGAGGTTCAAAATTTGATTTTGTTTTGAAAATGGTTACATCCCCTATACTTTCAATTGAACCGAAGTCTGATCTATCGGAGATAGGGGAGGGAGAGCATTACATCCTATGTCTTTCTAAAAAGAAATTAAAGAAATGAAGGGGTAGTAGAAGAGGGATATGGAGAGGGTAGAGAACGAAGGGGTATTCTTTTGACCTACCTTGAAGCTTCAATTTGTTCATATTTTTTTTTTCTTCTTCTTCTTTTCAAGTTTTTCTTCTTTAAGTCCTTAGTAAAATATGATAATATATTTTAGAATAATGTGAGAGTATGAGAGTATAGTAGATGGTAGTTGAGAGTAGATAGGTGAGTTGAGAGTAAATTTTTCTTAATTTTTCATTATTTTCTTTGAGTTGAGAATGATGGAGGTTTTATAAGATTTTAAAGGTATTTTTAGGGGTAAAATGGGATGGATTGATGAGAATGAGTAAAATGATTAGGGGTTTGAGAAATGGGTATATGCAAATTGGAGGAGATAGAATGGTATTTAGGGAAGGAAGGTTAAATGGGTCATTAGAAACCCAAATGGTTCAACCCATTTGGGTTGAGTGTTAGGTGAAGTGAAATTAATGGTGTATAGTTGACAGAATGGGGGTGTAAGATGGTGGTTGCGTGTTTGGTGAATTGAGGAGAGTGGATTTTAATTAAAAGAATAGGTGATGTAAAATGGTGGTTGATTAGGTTTTGGGAGGGTGAGGGAGATGGTGACATGTGTCAAGATGTGTGGAGATTAGAGGTTTAGATGAGTTGATGAGAGGGGATGAGATGTTTGATTTGAGAGAATGAGGGTTTATAGGGAATGATGAGGGTAGGTTAGGAGGAGGTATAAGAGATTCTAGATTGTAGTTTCTGCAAAGAGATGAGAGAAATCTGTTAGGGTTTGAGTTAAAGAAGGCGAAATGAAGGAGAAGAGAGATATCTGATCTGTTCGGGGAGGTGTTTACAATTTCTAAAATTATTATGTGTGAAAAATCACACGTGGGTTATTAACATGTTAATTCGATCCGCGCCGTTAGATCTATGATGATCCAACGATCACGATAAGTTGTATGGATGTTGGTATGAGATTTTGATTGTAGATCCCTTCCATATATATATATATATATATATATGGGTCCCGTTCGCCACCCTACGCTTTACCAAACGTGTTTTGTCCTACATGGGTTAGAAGTTTTGGAATAGGCTGATTTTTGGTGAGGAGATATCCTCACCAAAAATCAGCCCATTTCAAAACTTCTATCCCCATAAAAAATGGTTTACAAAAAATGGACGATCCACAATTTTTCAACTTGTAAACATGGGGCTAGAAATTTCGGAATGGGCTGATTTTTGGTGAGGAGGATCTTCTAATCGTAGAGATCAGCCTCACCAAAATTAGCCCATTCCAAAACTTCTAACCCATGTAGGACAAAACACGTTTGGTAAAGCATAGGGTAAAGTGTAGGGTGTTGAACATTTCCCTATATATATATGGAGTATTCCCAAACATAATGACTCTCATTGGAGGTCTACCCATTGGTGCTGTCCTAGTAACCGAGAGGGTTGCTTCTGCAATGGAGTGTGGTGACCATGGAAGCACTTTTGCTGGGGGGCCTCTCATTTGCAAAGCTGCCCGGGTTCTTGGCCAGTGTTTCTAAGAAAGGTCAATACTTTAAGAATCTATTAATGCTGAAGTTGGGAGGGAACACTCATGTGAGAGAAGTACGCGGGCTTGGGCTTATTGTTGGGATTGAGTTGGATGTGCTCGCATCACCACTTGTGGATGCTTGCCGTAATTCGGGCCTTTTGACACTGACCGCGGGGAAAGGAAATGTTGTACGACTTGTGCCTCCATTGATCATATCGGAGCAGGAATTAGAATGTGCAGTTGAGATTCTTGTAGAATGCTTGCCTGCACTAGACGATAATAGTTCAAAGTAGTAGGAAGATGTTTCTGATCCTTAGTTGTGGGTTTGGTGTGTCAACTCGATCCTTAGTTAACTAACACACTTAACCACAACTAAGGATCGAGTTGACACACCAAATTCCAAGAATCTTCATAATAGTACGTTCACCAAATTCCAAGACTCATCATAATTCCGAGTTGACACACCAAATTGCAGTTGAGATTCTTGGAAAGAACGTTCTTCCCATTCTAACATATATTTTTAGGGAAAATGTTTGGCACCCTACTATTTGCAAATAGTAGGGTCCCGAACATTTTTAGTGGAGGGAAAATCTAGCCATGCACTCAATTTTACTTAAGTTCAAGTTTTAAATAAAATTTTTATTTGATGTGGAGCATTCAAATGACAAATTAAAAATCTCTAATGATAAGATCAAATTTTTTACTTAAATCTTCTTTTATTATTATTATTATTATTATTATTATTATTATTATAAAAGAACTATTATTGGCACCCAACTTTTATTTGTTAGAACCGAATTTCTTAATTTTTTTATCACCACCCGATTAAAAATTAGAACACACCATTCAAACATTACAATGGTTTGGTTCTAATTATTATATCAACATTACAACACGTTCAAACAATCTCAATAGTTGTTTACAATTATGATTATGCTCATATAAATATTAAATTAAAAAAAATTAGATATACAACCTGTGCAACTTTTGTCAAAATTTAGGTTTTGGTACATTGATCATTTTCATTCCCAAAACATGATTTTTCAGTGAATTTGTCTTTTTTTACGAATTTGTAGATTATAAAAAGTGATGAATTCACTGTAAAAACATGTATTGAGAATTAAAATGAACAATGTACTGAAATCGAAATTTCTTCATATTCATCAAATGAAATAGAGATTCACTGTTTTCTTTATTTTTAATTGGGTGTAATAAGTAAAGGTTGGGGTGCCAATAGTAACTCTCTTAAAAATTCCTTTCCTATTCTAAAATTTTTTTTTCTTTCAACTTTTTCCACTAAGATTTTATTCAAACATAACTATTTAGAATTTAGGTAAACATTTGAGTGTCCTGTGCATGATATCATTTTGAGTAAAGGAGTGGAGGTCTTTTTTTTAAAGCTTTTTATTAGTAAGTTTGTTTTATTGAGTTCAATAACTTTATACTGACTGGATTTAAATCCAAGTCTCTCGTATCATCACACAAAGACTTTACCAACTTAACTAACTAGTACCTACTTTGATCGGTAAGTCTTTTATCATTTTTTACTTGAATTTGATTTTGGGAATAGATCTGAGTTAGAATTGGAGATGTCTTTATACGTGATAGTAGATGATCAAGTTTTATAGTGTTCAAATATCTCTCAATTTTTTGTTGGGTTGCGATTTTCTGATTCTCCCTCTATTGTACTCTCCCTTCTACACTCACGACGTGGCATGTGTCAAAATGATAGATTTTCTTTCCTTGGGATGCATAACTACATATCCCCGTAAACATGTGGTTGTGTATCTCAAGGAAAATCTATGATTCTATCACATGCCAAGTAGAGAGGTTGCATGTTTGAGTGGGGGAGACAGAAAATCGTTATTCTTTTCTTCATTTATTATGAATCTTATATATATATATATATATATATATATATATATATATATATATATATATAATAGAGAGCTTCAATTGGCACACCAACTTTTACTTATAAGACACTATTCCTATTGAAATTGAACATCTATATGTAGTTAGGCTATGTTTGATTGCATTGAAAGCGATTTACATGAAATTTGTAATCAATGAAAAAATGAGGGTGGAAAATGGGTAGGGTTTGAATATCAAAACCCATTGGTTTATTTCATCTGATAAATCATGGGGGGGGGGGGGGAATCTGAGGAAGAAGAAGATGAAGATGAAGATGAGAAAGAGAAAGGAGGATAAGAGTGGTGGCCAGTGATGAAAAGGATAAATATGATTGCTATTATGGTGGTGGTGGGGAAGAAGAAGAAGACATAAGGTTAGGGTTTTGATTTGATGGTAGAAAATAGGGTGCATTTCATTTTTCCACCTTCATTTTGTTACGGGTGTAGGTGAAAAAATGAAATCCACAATTTAATAAATATTTTGACGATGGTGAAAAAATCATTTTCTATCCCCGAAAATCAAACAACCTATTTCCCATGAGATTGGAATTGGTGATTTTTTTAAAAATCTCAAATCAAATTCCCGAAAAAAGATTTTCTATAAAAAAATGTAATTCACTGGTTATTTGATTGTGCATTTTCTTGAGAAAGTATTATTCTCAGATAACATGATTTTTTCCTCAATATTTCTTAGAGAAATGATTCTAAGAGAATTGGAAAAATCCATGAATGGGTCATTTTAAAACTAAAATTAAAACTAATTCACGTTTTAACCATTGTTTTAAATTTATTTTGAGACTGAGATGACTCATCCGATATATTTCGGTATTGTCCACCAACGAGATGGATAGACAAGTCAATGTATCGGATGAGGTTTAAAACCCACGTTTATTTTTCTCATTGTTAAACGAGACATCTCAAATGTGTCGAAAATCTCATTCGAGACGACTCGGTCTTATTCACAGACGAGATGTCAAAAGGAGTTTTAAAACTGTGCTTTTGACACTTTCTTGTTGTAGTCATGATTTTAAATCTTTACTAACTTTGTTGGGATAGTCAGACTCTACCTCCAAAACATTGATCTTAATTAATGACCCCATGAAAAACACTATCCTTACTAACATAATAAGATTTTAAGTCTTCTACGTCTTTTGTTCAAATGGATTACCATATTAGCTACACCACAGCCCTCTAGATTTATCTAAGGTTCTGAAAATGGGCGGCTACCGAACTTCCACCTAACTCCCAAATTTAAAATTAAAATTCAACGGTGAAAAATAAATTTTATCTTTGAATTTTTTTTTTTTTCAAATTTCATAGAATTTTGTCCTTTACAACCATAAAGCATCGGATCATATTTTTGGATGCCACAAGGTGAGCCCAAGGACCCCTAGTAAGGGTACTGAGGGTGGAATCCTTACTAACTTAGTAAGACTAGTCGGATTCATAACTGATTAATTCATCAACACCATTGATGTTCTGAATCACGCTATCCTCATGCAACATTGTTTTATAACTTGGACAAGGCAAAGATGACTTGTCCAATATTTTGAATTTTTTTTACCCATCTTTTAAACTGTCCATGTAAATCAATTGTGATTATTCTCATAAGAATAAATATAGGGGTTTTTAAGAAGTTAAATAAATAAATGTTTGTGATCTACATAAAATGTGATTTTGTTTCCGCTTCTTGAAGCGTTTTTTTCGCTTTTGAGGTGAGAATCTGCATCTCACTCTTAAATTGGCGTTTTTAAACACAAATTGAAAAAGCTAATAAAAGATGCTTTTATATTCGCGTTTGCGGGAGTTTCTAACACCGAAAAACGACTCAGCAGAAAAAATCGAAGTACCCTCGATCTCTTCTCCACATCTCTTCTTCCCTTCTCTGCGACAGAATCGCACAACAGCTCCTTTTCTCGACAAATCACGCATCTGTTCATCTCTTCTTCTCGAAAATACCTCGTCCATCTGTTCTTTATCTCTCTCTCTCTCTCTTCTTCTCAACAGCACGCAACTGTTCTTCGTTCAACCGAAACCCCACAGACACCTCTAGATCTCTATTGACAACGGCACGCATCTCCGATCAACGATCGATTCTTGGGTTTCTTCTCGTATTAGTTGTGTTAGTAGAGCCCCCGTTCAATCGAGCATTCAATGGCCGAGTTATCGATAAGGTAACTCTCTACTAAGTATTTTAAAACTTATAAATTTTCTATTTTTCTTCGTTTTCTGTTCTTAGATCTGTTTTCTTCTCTGATTTTGTAGTTGCGAAACATTTGAGCTCACAGGGACGAACAACAGTCAACTTTGGCCCAACGGATCTGGTCTGTTGTAGGACGTTGCAGGGAAGGTAAAGTTTCTACAAATTCTTGTTTCATCTAGTTCGCAATTATTTTGATTTAGGAAATTTGATCTTTTAGAGTGATTTGGTTGGTTCTTATACATAGTTAGCATTTTTCAAGCTTATGAAATATTTTGTGTGAGAATAGTGTAGGTTGAGTTCTGAATGAACATCTAAGAATCCAATCGATAATGAAAAAAAATTGAAATTCAGGAATAATTTTAGTAAAATTTGAATTTAAACCAAAAACATAAAATTTATTATTTTTATTGCCCTTCAATGCCTCTGAAGGTTAGGTGGCAGTCCTGATCTCACCACCTCAGTAAAATGAAAAAGTCTGTCCTTACTATTTAGGTGTTGGAAATTCCACCGTCATGTGTATACTTCAACACCCTTAGGTACAACAATTTTTTTTTGAAAAGAGGCACCAATCAAATGAAAGTTAGATTTCTTTGAATTCTAAATGATAAATATCTCTCAAGAACAAATGGCATGACTGACCAACATTACAATGGGTACCAATCTGAACTTCATTGTTGTTGTTAACATTCTCGTGGAACCTTGTGTCACTCAAGCTATATTTCTTGGTTACATACCCATTGTTATTGTTATTGTTGTTGTTGGAATCGTTGTCATTGTTTGGCTCCTTGTACTCATAGCTTTCACCCAAGTTCCACACATCCCAACAACATTAGTTAGTAATGATGGTTCCTTTGTATTTGGTACTTTACCAACTAAGCTACTTGACACCTTTGCCTCAATAGAGACTATTATTTCATCAAAAAATTTATGCTTTGTATGGTAGTTGTTTATTATTTATTTTGTGCTCAGGATTGTCCTAAATCAAATTTGAAGATTGAGGTAGAAGACAAATAGATGGAGCTGAGAATTATTATCAGAAGGTATAAGATGGATTGTCTTGACCTCTCCCTTATTCAAGGTCTCTTAATGCACTCTCCCTTCGACAATGGAGCTTTCTTCCTTGGATTAGATGGCTCTGGTAATCCATCACTAATTTATCTTAGAAGAGAACTAGGGATTTGGACCATCCATGGCCTACTTGTGTCAAACTTTGACATTCATACTTGTATAAATGTAACAAATGGTTGTGTATCTTTCACAATGAGAGTTAGTAGATTTATAAGATAAATTTGCTTATTTTAGATTTTTCCATTACTTTTCCCTATGTATTATGCAAGTATTTTGTTTATCAGGAAAATTTCATATGTCCATTTTTAAGAGGAGATGCCACCGAAATTTCTATAGAATTATAAATTTTTTTTTAGAATTATAATTTTTTAAAATTAAATAAATTATTTTTATAAAATTTTCATATAAATTTATTATATTTATATATATTTAATGTAATTATATATTTATAAGGGTATTCTGATAATTTTTGATACATTCTGGGTGCACTATCAACCTTAAGGATATTCTGGTCATTTTACCCTAATACAGTAGATTTCAGAAGCTGTATCAAACAATAATTACCAGATTCTGGTAAACAATACAGTACTTTTACAAATCTCTATCAAACAAACTTTTTAGTGTTTCGGCTTCTGACAGTAGATTCAGGCAACTGAATCAAACGGGGCCTTAGTAAGACTAGTCGGATTCATAACTGATTAGTTCATCAACACCATTGATGTTCTGAATCACGCTATCCTCACGCAACATTGTTTTATAACTTAGACGAGACAGAGATGACTTGTCCAAAATTTTGAATTTTTTTTTACCCATTTTTTAAACTATCCATGTAAACCAATTGTGATTATTCTCATAAAAATAAATATAGGGGTTTTTAAGAACTTAAATAAATAAATATTTGTGATCTACATAAAATGTGATTTTGTGATCTAGCAGCATTTCTCTATCCAATTTACAACTGAATAAAAAAAAATAGAACTATTTATTTGAATAAATATAGACATGATAGTAAATATTGCAAAAGTGAACCTTATTTTTTTTATAGAATTTTTAAAGGGCAGATAACCGAGATGACTTAGCCGATACGAGATGTCTTAGACAAGTCATCTCGATCTCATCAATGAACGAGATGAGACGTCCAACCAATATTTAAAACTATAGTTGTAAACATGGTTTTAAAATTTGGTTTTGCATCTCGTCTTGTCACGTCCATGCCGGATAGCAAGTCATCTCGGACGAGTTTTTTGATACGTTTGAAATGTCTCGTTCAAAAAAATAAATAAAAAATGAATGTATATCTTGTCTGAAAAATTGACTTGTCCGTCCTTCTTGTCTATGCATGATACCAAGATGACTCGGACAATATGTCTCGGTCTCAGATGAGTTTTGAAACCATGGTTGTAAATTGTAATCAAACATTAATTGAAATCTCCATATTTGATGAAATTGATTTTATGTAGAAAATATTTTCTAGAAAATCTTAGAGAAACCTTGAAAAGGTGACTTGGGTCTCCGCTGTCATTTTTAAATTATCGAAACCAATAGGATTTCAATTTTCAATCGACATTTGCATCAGTAATTTACAGAATTTGTTCTTGAATTTGATTCCTTAGTCGCGTTTTTTTAATCTATTTAAGACATCTCAATCTCTTCGTGTTGTATCTATATGACCAGTTAAACTAGAAATCAAGCTTTATCTTTTGTTCGAGTTAATGGTGTTGGGAGAATTTCTTCGTGTCTTAATTTGGAGGTGCAAGCACCAGTTTCTGCGAATTCGGGGAAATTAGGGTTTGAAGAGAGTAAAGAGGTTACAGTGATGGAGACCAGTGTTATAGTTGGAACTTATGCTAGAACTCCAATTGTTGTTTCGAGTGGCAAAGGCTGTAAATTGTATGATATTGAAGGGCGAGAATATTTGGATATCTCTGGTATAGCGGGTAATGCTCTCTGCCATGGTGATCCAGACGGGGTGAAAGCTGTCACAAAGCAGGCGAACACTATCACTCATGTCAGCAATCTCTTCTACTCGATCCCTTAGGTGAAGGTTTTTTCCAGTTCCATTGTTTTGTTTTTGTTTTAGTTTGTTGGTATTTTTTAGTGTTTCGTTGGGTTTTATTTTTGTTTTTGTTTGTGTCTTTGTATTTGTTGGTTCATGGGTGTTAATTAGTTATTTGTTACAAACTTAATTCCTAACTTGATGAATTAGATATCAAAATAAGAATTAAATATGAAGAAGATGAAATAGTGATTTGATTTGAGATAAATTGGAGTTTTCATTCATGACCTCTAAATGAAAATATACAATAAACATTTATAAAGAAAATCTAAACCTAACTAACCCTAATTCAAAACATGGTTTCAAAAAAGGCCCGAGAGACCAGTATCGTTCACGAATAAGACAAGATAGGAAATCCAAGTTAAGCCCTTTTCATGCTCTTCTTCCTTCTAGTTATGGATATGTAAAAAAGACCTTATTTCGCTTGAGATAATATGATTTCTCTTCTGAGTTATCTGGGTTTCATTTGCGAATGAGACAAGAAACTGAGATTGAAAACATGATTCAAAATTCAAATTTGTCTCAATCTGAATTGAATCAATCCTAATCCCTAAATTAAGCAACTAACTTTAGTTCCATATAGCCTAACACCCCAAGCTTAAACATCATCGAACTCCTAACTAATAAAATTTGATACCTAACATTATGTTTGTGAATTTTTCTCCCCATTCTATGGGTTTTCTTTGTGTGTACTTGAATTATTTTTTTCTCATTTCTTGGTTTGCTTATGTGGGTACATGTGAGCGAGAGAGATCAAATAGTCACCCCTAATTACAATGGCTAAGTTGCACTAAAATAATATTTATAATTTTTGTCTTCAACGTAATGGCGTCCTCATTCTTGGAGTACAAATCAACTGTCTACATCTTGTATATAACTAGCTGGAATTTTTCTCAACCAATTGTTATAGTAGTATAATGGAAGCATCACCTAGGTCTTTGATCATGAAAAAAGTAACCCTTATTGCATCTAGTGCGGTAAAATTTGACGCACTTTTCTTCTGCAATGATGCTGACATATAAACTCTTCAATGTTTCAATCTCTTAAACGGTTTCTTTATTCAAACTTCTTAACATGCTGCATCTCTTTATTCAAAGCAGTGACATTTTTTCTATTTTTCTTTTCTTCTGTTACCAGGAGAGAAAATAATTTTACTGGAAAAAGGTCTTCAAAATAGTAGCGCCAATGTCTACTCAAAAAAAAAAAAAAAAAAAAAGAGAAGAAAAAGAAAGAAAGATGATTAAACTATGGTTTGTCAGACTTGTTAACTCTCCAAGGATATCATTTGGAATGTTCAATTCCATATGTTTGTTTAAGGTTATCTGAAAAGATTGATGAAAGAGTTCAAGACTTCCTCCTCTGTTACTTAATAAGGACTGAAAGTAAAGGGAAAGAAAAGGCTGAAAGGAGAGGACCCAAGGTTATAGGTTGACTAACCTTCTTCTTCTTCTTTTTTATTTTTATGCTAGACAATGCAGTGGAACCACTCCATGAATCCTTTATCTGTTTGCATTTTCACCAGAAACGACAGATGTCTATCCACCGTGTAGGCAAGTTAGTGTAGTTCTTTGTCCTTCAAAAAGCCCATAGGATAGCATTAGAAGTGTACCTGACTTGGAAAGGGTCTCAAGAAATTGGAGAAGAAAAATCTTCACCAATTCTTTTGAATCTTTGATCTTGATTGACCCATGGAAAGACCTTTAAGATGATCTTTCGTCATTTCCCCATTGAGCAGTTTGGGTTTTGCCTTTTCCCTTTTAGGTACACAATTTCATCATGTTTTGTAAAGCTTTGAAGATTCTAGTCATTCTACGTTCCATTTCCACTACCATTGCTGCACATCAGCCACCATCACCACTACCCACCCAACTTCTTCTCATGCCTTCATGATGCCAGCACCACCACCTTCACCACAACCAAAATACTTCGACTTCCACCCAACACTACACTACCATTGTGACCACAACCACCATTACACCACAACACTGCCACTACCACCATTGCCACACCCATCAGCATGTCTTGTTCCTTGCACCGATAGGGCTCACTTGGTGAGGCACTGAGGTCAGTGTTTCCAAGAAAGGTCAGTACTTTAAGAATCTATTAATGTAGAAGTTGGGAGGGAACACTCACGTGAGAGAAGTACACATGCTTGGGCTTATTGTTGAGATTGAGTTGGACGTGCCCGCATCACCAATTGTGGATGCTTGCCGTAATTCGGGCCTTTTGATATTGACCACGGGGAAAGGAAATGTTGTACGACTTGTCCCTCCATTGATCATATTGGAGCAGGAATTGGAATGTGCAGTTGAGATTCTCGTATAATGCTTACTTGCACTTGACGAGAATAGTTCAAAGTAGTAGGAAGTTGTTTTCGATCCTTAGGTATGGGTTAGGTGTGTCAGTTCGATCCTTAGTTGTGGTTAAGTGTGTCAGTTCTTCCCATTCTAACATATATTTTTAGGGAAAATGTTTGGCACCCTACATTTTTAGTGGAGGGAAAATCTAGCCATGCCCTCAGTTTTACTTAAGTTAAAGATTTGGAGTGAAGTTTTGAATAAAATTTTTATTTGCTGTGGAGCATTCAAATGACAAATTAAAAATCGTTAATGATAAGATCAAATATTTTACTTAATTCTTTTTTTTTTTTTAAATAAGAACTATTATTGGCACGCCAACTTTTATTTATTACAACCCAATTTCTTAATTTTTTTTTGTCACACCCCGATTAAAAATTAGAACACACCATTCAAACATTACGATGGTTCTTTCTAATTATTATATCAACATTACAACACGTTCAAACCATCTCAATAGTTGTTTACAATTATGATTATGCTCATATTAATATTAAATTAAAAAAAATAAATAGAAATCTAGAAAAAAAAAAGTGAGCTTCTATTGGCACCACAACTATTACTTATTCCCAATCATTTACTTATTTTCTTTATGAGATTTTTTTCAAAACGTGCACAACTTATGTCCAAATTCAGGTTTCGGTACATTGATCATTTTAATTCCCAAAACATGATTTTCCAGTGAATTTGTTGCTTTTCACAAATTTGTAGATTATAAAAGTGATGAATTCATTGTAAAAGCATGTATTGGGAATTAAAATGAACAATGTATTGAAATTGAAATTTCTTCATCTTCAACAAACGAAATGGAGATTCATCATTTTCTTTATTTTTAGTTTTGTGTAATAAGTAAAGGCTGGGGTGCCAATAGTAACTCTCTTAAAAATTCATTTATAAAAATTTCTTTCTTTCAACTTTTTCCACTAAAATTTTATTCAAATATTACAATTGAGAATTTAGGTAAACATTTGAGTCTCTTGTGCATGATATCATTTTGAGTAAAAAAGTGGAGCTCTTTTTTGATTTATTTTTTTTTAAAGCTTTTTATTAGTAAGTTTGTTTTTATTGAGTTCAATAACTTTATACTAACTGAATTTAAACCCAGGTTTCTCATATCATCACGCTGTAGACACTCCAATTTGCACGAATCCGTTAGGAAAATCCAAATTTCCTCGAATTGATTTCAATTTAGAACTCAAGTTTTTCGACGGACCTACATTGTTACTTAGTATCATTTTCATGCATACATGCATTATGTCACATAATTTTGCATGCTCAACCTTGTCCCTAACCCAATCTAATTTCATACCACTTCTATGATATAATTCAGATCCATATCCGTTCTCCATTAACCGATCCATCACCCACATCTTAATTCTAGGTCCATAATACCATTACCCTTAACCCAAGGTCTATAATACTATTATCCATAAACCAAGTCCATCTCCAAACCCATTATCCATAAACTAAGTCCATAGCCATAATACTCATAATTCATAGCCCAAGTCCATTCTAAGCCCATTCTCTCACACTCCCTCAAAAGATGACACATATTGATCTCTCATAAGTCTCCAATGCCCAATGCATTATCTAATTGGAGAGTCAATCCCCCTTGTGAAAATCCAAGAATACCCTTCTCAAAAAGGTTGGTCAAACCAAAAATGTTCTTGGGTCTTTGGTAATAATCCATAAAGTTGAGAGAACTTCCAATCATACCCTCAAAAGGTGAGAATCTTCAAGTACATACATGGAGTCCTCCCATTAATCCATTTCAAAAATACATTTCCACCCCTTGCTTTATAAGTTATTTACAAATGAACCAAGATCTATTTTTTACCTACAACTTCACTTTTACACATGTCATTCTCTTACTCACCCTCCTAAAAAGTACTTTTGTTCTCCCATTGGTCCATTTCAAAAATACACTTTCACCCCTTGCTTTATAAGTTATTTACAAATGAACCAAGGTCTACTTTTCACCTACCACTCCACCTTTACACATGTCACTCCCTTATTTATCTTCCCAAAAGTATTTTTTGTTCTCTCACCTCTATTTATAAAAATTAAAGATCAAAGAATGTTTTTAGGATTTCTTCACAAATGTTATCTTTGTCCTCATACAAATGAAAAATCCTAAAAGAAATAACCTAAACCTTATGTCTATTCTTATTATTTTTAGGGTTGGATCACTTTATCCCCAAAAGTTCTCCAAAAACTCTATAAATCTCCTCATTTTCTATGAATAATTCATGCTCTGAAGCCCTTATTTCTCAACCTAAAACTCTACCAAGATCTCTACTCATCTCTCATCTCTCAACCTTCAACTCTTTCAACCCTCACCTACATCCTTCAACTCTCAAGTTCATCTCTAGTTCAAGTTCATTTAAGACTTCCAAAGGGACAAGGTGGGTATAGTAGTTGTTATTTATTTTTTAAGTTGCATCTTCTTTTCCTATCCCTCTCATTTTTTTTCTTTTTAATAGCCTTTAGGATGTAATGGAGAATCCTCCTTCATCCCGAGTAGATTGAATCTCAACTTTGGGCATGGAATGCTTGAGGCAGTTTGGTCGAAAGGATGGAGGTTAAAGCCCTTCTTTACCCACTTTTATTTCATGCATTATAATATACACCATGCACATACACCATATTTGCTTGGCTATGATGAAGAATTGTATAACTCTCTTGATGGGGTTAAAACACTAAGTTTCTAGCTAAGCATGCATACATTAAGGTTGTGGATCTAAAGGGAACTCTATTCATGGAACTTCTCTAAAATCCTAAACCAACATTCCAACTCATGTAAAATGTGATGACTTCGTGGGATATCCTCTTTTATATGATATTCCTCATGTCCATACTGACATTAAATCCTTTTTCAAAATGGTACATATGCACCATGTGCACCCACCCACTTCATGCATCTCATGCATTTTCTTTTTTATGTTAATCTTTTAAAAAATGGCCAAATCTAAAGGTAACCACCATAGGTGGAGAGAATTGGGTGCTTAACACTTTCCCATTCTCTAACAAAATCTCTTTACCTAGATTTTAGGTAGACCATACATTTTCCACGAATGAGTCACTAAAATATCATGAAAAATGACTTTTTCAAAAATTGATTTGGGTGCCCAATCACATTCATTTAAAAAAAATGGTGGCGACTCCAAACAACGTAGCATTGATGTTCAAAGATGAACATTTTCATGTCTACACACGCAAAGAATTTACCAACTAAACTAGCTAGTACTTACTTTGATCAGTAAGCTTTTTTTTTTAAATCATTTTTTACTTAAATTTGAATTTGGGAATAGATCTGAGTTAGAACTAAACTTGATAGTAGCTGATCAAGTTTTATAGTGTTCAAATATCTCTCAATTTTTTGTTGGATTGTGATTTTTTGATTCTCCCTTTATTGTACTCCCGACATGACATTTGTCAGAACGGTAGATTTTCTTTCCTTGGGATGCATAACTACACATCCCGATAAACACATGTGGTTGTGTATCTCAAGGAAAATCTACGATTTTTTCACATGCCACGTCGGGAGAGTAGAGGGGGAGTATGTTTGAGTGGGGGATTCAAAAAATCATTATTTTTTTCTTCATTTATTATGAATTATATATATATATATATATTTTGATAATAAAGAGAACTTCAATTGGCACGTCAACTTTTACTTATAACACACTATTCCTATTGAAATTGAACATCTATATGTAGTTAGTCTATGTGTTGATTGCATTTAAAGCAATTTTTCATGAAATTTGAAATCAATGAAAAAATATTGGTGGAAATGGGTTGGGTTCGAAAATCAAAACCCATTGGTTGATTTCATCCGATAAATCATGGGGAAGATGAACATGGGAGAGAGAGAGAGAGAGAGAGAGAGAGAGAGAGAGAGAGAGAGAGAGAGAGAGGGGTGACCGGTGATGTAGAAGATAAATATGATTGTTATTATGATGGTGGTGGGGAAGAAGAAAAGATAAGGTTAGGATTTTGATTTGGGGATAGAAAATAGGGTGAATTTCATTTTTCCATCTTCATTTTCCCACGATTATAAGTGAAAAAATAAAATCCATAATTTAATAAATATTTTGAAGAGGGTGAAAAAATCATTTTCTATCCCCGAAAATCAAACACCCTATTTCCCTCGAGATCGGAATCGGTGATTTTTTTTAATTGCAAACCAAATGCCTGAAAAAAGATTTTCTATATAAAATGTAATTCATTCGTGCATTTGATTGTGCATTTTCTTGAGAAAGTATTATTCTCAGATACCACGATTTTTCCTCAATATTTCTTAGCGAAATGATTCTAAGAGAATTGGAACAATCCATGAATGGGTCATTCTAAAAGTACTTCACGTTTGACCATGGTTTTAAATTTCTTTTAAGATCCAGATGATTCATCCAATATATTTCGATATCATCCACCAACAAGGCGGATAGACAAGTCAATGTATTGGACGAGATTTAAAATCCACGTTTATTTTTCTCATTGTTAAAGTAGACATTTCAAATGTGTTGAAAATCTCGTTCGAGACGACTCGATCTCGTTCACAGACAAGATGTCAAAACGAGTTTTAAAACCGTGCTTTTGACACTTTCCTGTTGTAATCATGATTTTAAATCTTGTCCGAGATTGACCTTACTCGGACGAGTCATCTCGATATCATTGTTAGACGATAAGGAAATATCGTGTGATTCAAATATCACACTATCTCCTGAGACAAGCATGATATCTTGCAAATCTTGAACGATATAAGCAAGATAACTGATATTTCTCATTAAATGCGGAAAAAAAAACGGAGAAATCTTGCATACGGTAAACCTATAACATAAATATTTTCCTTAGTAATTAGTAAAAGATTTTTAGCTTTACTTGCTCAAATGGATTACCACATCAGCAATCCAATACCACAACTCTAAGTTTCATTAAAAAACTCAGATCCAAAATATTTTTTTTTTGAAAAAAAACAATTTATTTTGTGTTTGATCTAAGGTTTTGAAAATGAATGGCTATTCAATTTCCGCATAAATCCCAAACTTAAAAGTGAAAATTCAACGGTGGAAAGTAGCCTTTTTTGAAAAATTGTTTTTTACACAATCATAAAATTTGTCCCATTTTTAAAACTGCCCATGTAAACCAATTGTGATTATTCTCATAAAAATAAATATAGTGTTTTTTAAGAACTTAAATAAATAAATGTTTGTGATCTACAGAAAATGTGATTTTGTGATCTAGCAGCATTTCTCCATCCAATATAATTATTTATTTTAATAAATATATAAATGATAATAAATATTGCAACCAATGAACCTTATTTTTTTTAGAATTTTTTAAGGGCAAAATCCTATGTCTCATTGATAACCGAGATGACTCGATCGATACATGATGACTCAAACCAGTCATCTTGATCTCGTTAATGAACGAGACGAGACGTCCAACCGAGATTTAAAACCATAGTTGTAAACATGGTAATTTTATATCCGGATTCGATTTGAAAAAATGGGATCTTATCCGAAAATTTTGGATTATAATTTCAGATTTGAATAGATAACAGATTCGAATTCAGATATTGATACATTTGATTCGATAATATCTTATTCGATGAAATATAAAGATATATAATAATATTTATTAAATAAGATTAGAATATTATTAAAATTAAAATAATAATATCTCCCATCCTTTCTCACATATAATAATATTTATTAAAGAAGCCTTTTTAAGAAGATTTCTTCTTCCTCATCTCCCCTTACAGGTTACAAGAGGGGCACCGACGATTTTTACAAGCGATCTCTGGCAAGAATCACCGCAAGCATCCCACGTAAGTAACCCCAGCTGCTTCCCCTTCTCTCTCTCTCTCTCTCTCCTTCTTTAGTTTTGTCGGACGAATCGGATATTATCCGATATCCGACAGGATAATCGGATTCGAATTCGAATGGTGTTTTGGGATTATCCGTCGGATTCGAATTCGAATATCATTAAAAAAATCGGATTCGGATTCGAATAGAGCTGCATTCGAACCGATAAGTTTCCGTTGAAAGCCCTGGTCTTAGGCTCCGCTGTCATTTTTGAAAATTTTGAAATTTCGAAACTTCCTTTCACCGCGGTCAATTTTGAAACTGACATTTGCACCAGCTGTCCACGAACTCTTCTCCGTTGATCTCAGCAACTTTTCTTTGGCATCGAATCTCCTCCTTTCCTCAATAACTTACAGAATTTGTTCTTGAACTTTATTCCTTAGTCGCGTTTTTTTTAATATATTTAAGACATCTCAATCTCTTCCTGTTGTATCTATTTGACCAGTTAAACTTGAAATCAAGCTTTTCTGTGAGATCAAGGAGAGTTCTTGAACATGAGTTCTCTTAATTTATTACCCAACCATTCAATTTCTCCTGCAATCGATCGTCCTTGTTTGTTTAACCTAAAGAAAGGAAGATCTTTTGTTCGAGTTAATGGTGTTGGGAGAATTTCTTCGTGTCTTAATTTGGAGGAGCAAGCACCGGTTTCTGCTAATTCGGGGAAATTATGGTTTGAGGGGAGTAAAGAGGTTATAGCTATGGAGGCTAGTGTTATAGTTGGAACTTATGCTAGAACTCCAATTGTTCTTTCGAGTGGCAATGGCTGTAAATTGTATGATATTGAAGGGCGAGAGTATTTGGATATGACCTCTGGTATAGCGGTTAATGCTCTCGGCCATGGTGATCCAGACTGGGTGAAGGCTGTCACAGAGCAGGCGAACACTCTCACTCATCTCAGCAATCTCTACTACTCAATCCCTCAGGTGAAGTTTTTTTCAAAGTTCCATTGTTTTATTTTTGTTTCTTTGTATTTGTTTTAATTTTTTGTTTTTTTGTTTTGTAGTGTTTCATTGGGTTTTATTTTTGTTTTTGTTTGTTTCTTTGTATTTGTTCGTAATTTGTTGGTTCATGGGCTTTAATTAGTTATTTGTTACAAACTTAATTCCTAACTTGATGAATTAGATATCAAAATAAGAATTAAATATGAAGAAGATGAAATAGTGATTTCCTTTGAGGTGGATTGGATTTTTCATTCATGACTTCTAAATGAAAAATATAATAAACATTTATAAAGAAAATCTAAACCTAACTAACCCTAATTCAAAACATGGTTTCGAAAAATGCCCAAGAGACCAGTATTGTTCACGAACAAGACAAGACAGGAAGTCCAAGTTAAGCCCTTTTCATGCTCTTCTTCCTTCTAATGGATCTGTAAAAAAGACCTTGTTTCGCTTGAGATAACATGATTTCTCGTCTGAGTTATCCGGGTTTCATTTGCAAATGAGACAGGAAAATGAGATTGAAAACATGATTCAAAATTAAAATTCATCTCAATCTGAATCGAATCAATCCTGATCCCTAAAATTAACCAACTAACTTTAGTTCTATATAGCCTAATGCCCTAAAGCTTAAACATTATCGAAGTCCTAACTAATAAAATTTGATACCTAAGATTATGTTTGTGATTTTTACCCCCCATTGTATGGCTTTTCTTTGTGTGTACTTGAATTATTTTTTTCACATTTCTTGGTTTGCGTATGTGGGTGCATGTGAGAGAGGGATATCAAGTGATCAAATAGTCACCCCTAATTACAATGACTAAGTTGTAAATATTTATAACTTTAGTCTTAAACTTACTGACATTCACATTCTTGGAATACAAATCAACTGTCTATATCTTGTATATAACTAGCTGGAAATTTTCTCAACCAATTGTTATAGTAGTTTTATGGAATTTTCTCAACCGATTTAATCATGAAAAAAGTAATCCTTCATGCATCAAGTGCAGTAAAATTTGACGTACTTTTCTTCTGCAATGATGCTGACCTTTAGACTCTTCAATGTTTCAATCTCTTAAACTGTTTCTTTATTCAAACTTCTTAACATGCTGCATCTCTTTATTCAAAGCAGTGACGTCTTTTATATTTTTCTTTTTTTTTTGGTACTAGGAGAGAAAAGAGTTTTACTGAAAAAAGGTCTCCTAAATAGTAGCGCCAATGTCTACTCACAAAAAAAGGAAAAAGAAAAAGAAAAAAACGAAAATAAAAGAAAGAAAGATGATTAAACCATGGTTTGTCAGACTTGTTAACTCTCCAAGGATATCATTTGGAATGTTCAATTCCATATGTTTGTTTAAGGTTATCTGAAAAGATTGATGAAAGAGTCTGAGACTTCCCCCTCCGTTACTTAATAAGGACTGAATGTAAAGGGAAAGAAGAGGACTCAAGATTATAGGTTGACAAACCATCTTCTTCTTCTTTTTTATTTTTTTTATTTTTATGCCAGACATGCAGTGGAACCACTCCATGAATCCTTTATCTGTTGCATTTTCACCAGAAACGAAAGATGTCTCTCCACCATGTAGGCAAGTTAGTGTAGTTCTTTGTCCTTCAAAAAGCCCAAAGGATTGCATTAGAAGTGTACCTCACTTGGAAAGGGTCTCAAGAAATTGGAGAAGAAAAATCTTCACCAATTCTCTTAAATCTTTGATCTTGATTGACCCATGGAAAGACCTTTCAGATGATCTTTCGTCATTTCCCCATTGAGCAATTTGGGTGTTGCCTTTTCCCTTTTAGGTACACAATTTCATCATGTTTTGTAAAGCTTTGAAGATTCTAGTCATTCATTTCCACTACCATGTCTGCTCATCAGCCACCATCACCACCACCCACCCAACTTCTTCTCATGCCTTCATGATGCCCCCACCACCACCACTTTCACCACAACCAAAATACCTCGACTTCCACCCAACACTACCGCCGTGACCACAACCACCATTACACCACAATACCGCCACTACCACCATTGCCACACCCATCACCACGTCTTGTTCCTTGCACCAATAGGGCCCGCTTGGTGAGCCACTGAGGTGGTAAGAGTTCATCATATGAGAAATCAACATGCATAATATTCTTTGTGGTTTGCCGTGGGATCAATAGAGTACAAATCATTATGTGTGGTGGTGTGTAGAAATGATTGGGCATTGTTAGCTCATCACACGTATCTATGTGGAATTTTTGGTGGTTTAACTAAGCTCACATGTAGCCATTCATACTACGAGGTGTGGGATCCCAAAATGTGCCATCTACAAAAGTTAGTCAATAGGTGGATTACTAATTGCTTAACAATTTATTTTTGTTTGTGTTTGTACATGACATTAATAAATGCTCTTCCCGTGTAAGAGAAAGTTGGGTTCTATTTGACATTCTCATTGCTCCATTGGTGATTTTAACTTGTTAACATCATTTATCTGTTTCATGGCGGCTAAAAAGAATATACAATATTGCAGGTTGAGCTTGCAAAACTTCTTGTGGATAGCTCGTTTGCCGATCGTGTCTTCTTCACAAATTCTGGAACGGAAGCAAATGAAGCAGCTATTAAATTTGCGAGGAAACTTCAAAGATTTTTGCATCCTGACGAGAAACAGCCAGCCACAGAGTTTATTTCTTTTACAAATAGCTTCCATGGGAGGACAATGGGAGCTCTAGCTTTGACAAGCAAAGAAAATTACAGGTCACCATTTGAACCTGTTATGCCTGGAGTCACTTTCCTAGAATTTGGTAATATACAATCAGCAAAAGAAGCTATTCAACGTGGCAAAACAGCGGCGGTTTTTGTGGAGCCCATCCAGGGTGAGGGGGGTATTCACAGCGCCACAAAGGAATTTTTGCAATCATTGCGTAGTGCTTGTGATGATGCGGGTGCCCTCTTGGTTTTTGATGAGGTAGGTAACTCTTTTATTTTGAAGGATACCTACTTTATGATAGTAGGACAAATGTGCATATGTGGCATCATTCGGTTGGCTCCTTAAGCCAAGTCTTATAATCCTAGCATTGGTCATCTATGACATTCTTTGGGTAGTTAAAAAAGATGACAAACTGTTCAGATATCTATCTATAGATTTTTATGGAAATATTCATTTCTTGGGGTTGATCTTTGTCTTTCAAGATCTCTTTGGTACATTTTTCAAAGTCTTTATCTTGAGGTCCTGGTTTGCAGTTTGTGTTGACTCAGCCTATCCAAGTAGCAGGGGAGCCAATGGAGCTTGAGAAAAATACATCATCATCATCATTTTCGTACTTGTTCAATTATTTACTTATGTATTATTGTTTGCTACTGGTGATTTTTTTAACATTTCCATTGTCGTCATCATCTAACATTCATCCCTCATCTATTCGTGGTCAGCAACATGAATCCTGTTTCTACTTGCAACTCTATTGAGAGAGATATTCTGTAAATATGTATACGTCACCATCATCTCCCAATTCCCAACTATTTTTAGATTATGAGATTTCTTTGTTTTTGGTGTTTGTTTTCTTCGATCGGTACATTTTGTTGGTTTTTGTTCTTGAAATGAACTTCGGCCATAACTACAAACTCTTATCATTTGCTAAAGCTTGATTAGGAAAAACTTTGTAATTTGTATTGTATGGGGATAGTATTTGGTAGTGCACCACATCTTTAACAGAAGCCCAATGGCATAGTTGCAGTCTATTGGACGCTTTCCCAAAACAAGTACTTTGGCAATTTTTCTAATCAACGAGAATAATTCTATTAGCTTTTTCTATGCTTGAAGAATAAACCTTTTAACTATTTCCAATAGACTTTATATCTTCTATCATGAGTTTCTCTGATAATAAATAGTTTTTTTTTCTTTATCATACTTACAAATTAACCATTTCTGTTTTTTGAATTATTAGGTTCAATGTGGATTAGGCCGAACTGGGAACCTCTGGGCCCATGAGGCATATGGAGTATTCCCAGACATGATGACTCTCGCAAAACCTCTCGCTGGAGGTCTACCCATTGGTGCTGTCCTAGTAACCGAGAGAGTTGCTTCTGCAATGAAGTATGGTGACCATGGAAGCACTTTTGCGGGTGGGCCTCTCGTTTGCAAAGCTGCCCTTTCAGTGTTGAATAAAATCATGAAAACCGGGTTCTTGGCCAGTGTTTCCAAGAAAGGTCAGTACTTTAAGAATCTATTAATACAGAAGTTGGGAAGGAACACTCATGTGAGAGAAGTACGTGGGCTTGGGCTTATTGTTGGGATTGAGTTGGACGTGCCTGCATCACCACTTGTGGATGCTTGCCGTAGTTCGGGCCTTTTGATACTGACCGCGGGGAAAGGAAATGTTGTACGACTTGTGCCTCCATTGATCATATCGGAGCAAGAATTAGAACTTGCAGTTGAGATTCTCGTAGAATGCTTGCCTGCACTCGATGAGAATTGTTCAAAGTAGTATGAAGATGTTTTCGATCCTTAGTTGTGGTTTAGGCGTGTTAGTTCAATCCTTAGTTGTGGTTAATTGTGTTTGTTCTTCCCATTTTTACATATATTTTTAGTGGAGGGAAAATGTTTGGCTTCTTACCATTTGCCCTACGTGTTTTGTCATACATGGGTTAGAAGTTTTGGAATGGGCTGATTTTTGGTGATGATGATTTCTATGGTGAGATCATCCTCACGAAAAATCAGCCCATTCCGAAATTTCTTGCCCCATGTAGGACAAAACACATAAGGTAAATAGTCGGGTGCTGAACATGCCCCTTAGTGGAGATGAATTTCTCGTTTGATAGAATGTTTAGGAAGTTGTATTTCTGTTTTTCAATTTGGTAATGTTAAGTGTACTTCATATGTCACTTCTAACCTCCCCCCCCCCCCCCCCCTCTCTCTCTCTCTCTCTCTCTCTCTCTCTCTCTCTCTGAGAAGCTCTCTTTATGTAAATTGTGGTTAAAATAGGGGTGATTTGGATGTAGGGCTGTCAACAATTGCTTATCAATTTGGATACAGTAATATCCAAATCCGAAATTTTTATCTGATATCCGAATCCGACAAATATTTTAAAACTCTATCCAAATTTGATTATCCAATCGGATAATATAAAATTAGAATTTGAATATAAAAAAAAACATAAATTTTCCTTATCCAAGTGAAATTTCATTATTAAAAAAGTAATTTGTTATATACTATATTATTTATATAAAAATTTAATCAAGTGTTAATATTCGATTTGAAATGTTAGGATATGAATCTGTATCCGATAGGGATTTGAATATATAAAACTATTCGAATCTGAAATCTAAAATTTTCGAATAATATTCGATTTTTTTAATTCAAATTTTGAAAATCCATTGATGAATATTTGAGATATTTGCATTTGTGTATCTCAAGGAAACATATCTATGGTTTTGTGTCTGTAACATGTCAATCGAGTATTGATCGAGTCAAGACTTTCTAGTTAGAAAATCGTTATTCCAAAATTAATAATCAATCGAAATGATTTCATTGATTAGAATGTCCAAAGCTGAGTTGGTCAAAAGGGTCTCATGGATCATTAGTAATTTTGGTTTTTAATTTAAATTATTGCTTTGTTGTATAGGGTTTGGTGATATAAAATCACCATTATTTTGTTTCTTAAGGTTAATGGGTTTTATCTAAGGGTATTTTGGGTAATATCATTTCATTAATTTATGATAAACAAAAGGAGTTCTTAGATGATAGTAATTGTCCATAAAAGGGATTTTTCTGAAAAGGGTTTTTTTTTTTTTTTTGTTGTTGTTAGAGTATGAGAAAACATTGAGTCTCTATGTATGTATTTTTTTTTTCT